>NC_045163.1:5397987-5672987 GCF_900700415.2 Clupea harengus | reverse complement strand
GCCTGAGAGAGCAGAGGCAGAGGGAGAGGGAGAGAGAGAGAGGGAGAGAGAGAGAGAGGGAGGGAGAGAAAGAGAGAGGGAGAGAGCATGCTCTGGAGGGGTGGGGTCTCTTTTAATCTTGACCCCTCCCCTCCAGCGCGCCCCATTTGCAGATGTGAGGTGGGTGCTGGAGAGAGGAAAGCGGCTAATTAGGCAAAGAGGTTGATTAATGTCTCTCTCTCTCTCGCTCTCTCTCTCTCGCTCTCTCTCTCGCACTCCACAGGAGACATGGCATTAAATCAGAACATTTGCCATACACACACTCTCTCTCTCTCTCTCTCTCTCTCTCTCTCTGTCCCTGTCCCTCTCACAGAGAATCACAGCACAGCAAACATACCCCTCAGCACATTGCCATAGAAACGCATCGCTTCCCTGGGTTGCCAGGCGCACATAAGCAACTCGGCAGCCCGTCGGAGGACAAGGCAGTGCACCAATCCTGCCTCCTGACCCAGTACCCTCCTCACCCAACATGAAACATACATTAGGCACCACGGCTGCAGGCCCCACGCCTTCACATCATACCAGGAGAGACCTTTTCTTTGGGAATACAAAATGTGTTCCTCCTGTAACTATGTGTGCGCTTTTACCAAAAATACTGCATTAGCCATAACACTGTCTCTATATCAATTCAATTTGATCACTTAAACAATATGAGTGAAGTGCACAAAGAGTCACCCTGTGCCTTGACATGATTCACAGCTCTGTTATGTGGTAAAAGGGGAGTGTACACGCATGTCTTGTGTGTTCATGTGTGTGGGCTTGCACTGCACTGGATGGGAGGGTAAGGAATTATGCAGAGTGACTAAGAAGCGTAGGTTTTCAACTGGAGGGTATAATTATCCAATAAGGCTAAGGCGATATTTTACCATGAAGCAGAATGACTTCTCTTCCATAACAGCCAGCCCCACAGAAGAAGCGCCTTTGCCTAACTCACTAAAGAGAGTGAAAGGTTAAATAGTCACCCAATTATCAGGATTGCAGCGGAAATGACAAACACATTATACCATGTCTATGACCCCGGGGCATAAGGTGTCATTCAAATAAATGACCCCCCTCAAATACACAACAACAGCAAGAACATTCAATTAACTTAACTTTTGAGTGCAATATTTCACTTAAGGATGCTGGGAAACACCAGTTTACCTTCAGTAAAGGATATATTTGTGTGCTGTACTAGATTGGACCTAACGCAGGAGTTCAAGCCTGCGCATTAGGATTGTGTGGAATGTGGATGTGTGTGGATGGATGTGGGATGTGGAATGTGTATGAATATTAGAATGGTAGAATAGGGGTGAGAGAAGAAAGAGTGATATTGAACAAAATTTTAGATAAATGATCAAATATTGTTTTTGCCCCAGTCTCTGCCCCATGTCGTCAAATACCCAAACCAGAACAAAGTAGAGAACAACAACCATTTGACCCACTTTACAATGTGGGTTTTTTTCTGTGCTTTATCCTAAGGTGTATGTGCACAACTCCTTTTATCTGTGGAATATTTATTCTAGTCTTTGATCCAAAGCGTGGACTAGCCCCATGTACCACACAGCAGGAAGCCCTTAACCATTTGATGATGGAGAGGATCCTGCAATATGGTAAGTCAGCGTACGAAAAGCCACCGACAAACTCATTCCCATAACGTCAACTTCCCACCGCTTATGAAATGTTTAGCACTTAGAAGGGAAAGAATACAGTGCCTGTCATCCTTACTACTTTAAACCTAAATTAAACCTGATCAACAACCATGACATCATTAAATCATTTCAAACCATGGGAGCATGATAATACAAGCTAAACTAAAGAGACTCTGAGACATGGCCATTCTGTTCAAAGCTTTAAGGAGCTCATGTGAAATTCAAAGTGTGGCATTTCTTGTCTCAATAAAAGTAGACGCTTTTGGGAGCGGTCTCATCATGGTCAGATGTGCACGGACTAATTCCTTATTGATCCCGCAGGGCTGAGTTCACACTGGGGATCAATCTATTCACACGTGACACGTATATGTCTTCCTCACTTAATGGATGGACAGAAAAACAACAGGTAAGCATTTGTTGGAAATGCATGTGGCTCAAGCACTGTCTCAGACTGGAGATAGTTTGATAAAGACTTGAAATGTCGTTTCTGGTCATCTTGCTGGTTTAGGATTAACCTTTTTGTGATACGAATTCAATTAGACTAAGAATAGAGGTATGCAAACATACACACACACACACACACACACACACACACACACACACACACAAACAAGCATGCAAAGAATAGGAGTATGTAAACACAAAGACATCCAAGCAAACACATAAACACAAACACACACACACACACTCACACACTACAAAGTCCCCAGTGCTGACTTCCCACCTCTTTGCTGCTTGGTCTGATATAATTATATCTGGTCTCGGGTCATTTCACAGCTAAATGAAATTTACACACACGTACACACAGTCCTGCCCAGTAATATGAACAGGAAGTGAAATTGGCGACTCTAGAGGGAAAAGCACAGCTCTACACACAGACTATGGTTCTGAGCTCTACACACAGACTATGGTTCTGAGCTCTACACACAGACTATGGTTCTGAGCTCTACACACAGACTATGGTCCTGAAGGCAAAAACAGGAACAACAGAGTCTAAATACAACTACAAGATAAATGCCACCTGTGCTCTTCCATGTCTATGATCTGTAGGTGACACTATAAAAAGTCAGAAACATACACATTTAACAGTATCAAATCTGATATAAATAATCAATTCAATTCAGTAAACTGTTAGGCTCCCTTAGACCACGTGTAGACCACCATAAATTGTGGTTACCTAACCTTTGCTGTTGATAGTCTATTATGTTAGCATAACCCAATCTCTGACTCAAGCCAGACAGATTGTTCTTTCTGGGCACTGTGGGAGTCCAGGCAGAGTGTGTGTACGCGAGCTGAAGCACAAGCACTGCTCTGGTTCCAGAAACGCCTTCCCGACCGCAGGCCCAGTGCAGTGGGACTGACCCTGTGTCTTTAAAGGGCCTCTTCCAGTCAGCACCCGCGTGTGTGTGTGTGTGTGTGTGTGTGTGTGTGTGTGTGTGTGTGTGCAGGCAGACGCAGGAAGGATAAGGCCAGATAATGGAGTTAGAGGAGCAGAGCGAGCCGCTGTCTGAGTCTAATTCTATTACGGCCCGGCAGCACTGGCAGCCCCAGCCCCAGCCCTCCCTCCGCCGGGCCGCAGTGCCGAGATGAAGCCATCCCCATTGAGCCGTGACTCTCCCCCCGCAAAGAGGGACATCGCCGTCACCCAACGCCGTTACCGTCGTCGGCATCCGCATCCACATTCACATTCGCATCCGCCTCCACTTGAGCTTCCTCCTGCCATGCGTGTCATCGCGCTAAATAACTGCACGGACGGGCCCCATGCAGACGGTGGGCGTTTAACTCAACAACATTACCAGCCGCTTTATTAATTAGCTCGTACAGTCATTGCTCTCAGGGTAGTCGGCGTGTGCAATAACTGTTACGGGGGAGTGGTGAAGGGGCTGGCCACAGTGAGTACAGACTGAAAACAGAGGTGTTGCCATGGAGACTGTACAGCAGGAGGGGTGTCTCTCTCTGTGTGTGTGTGTGTGTGTGTGTGTGTGGAGGAGCAGCCCTGCCTCCTCATTTGCTCATGGTGCTCGGGGACCGAGTGTCTTCCTGGAGGAACACCGAAGGTCATCCCTCACCACAGGTGCGCCGCCGGAGCCGTCCGTCACAAAGGTCGCTTGGCAACCAGCCAGAGGACTGAGGGGCTGAGCACCACTGTTGAATCCACAGCATCTCAAACACACTGCAGAGCCCGAGTCTTTGCCATTGCAACACGACAAATCAACCCGATCAACATTACTATGCTTACAGCATCGTGGTTAGTTTATTAGTTTTCTTTCTTGTCAGAAGAATGACATCACAAATGCATGGAGGGAAGAGCGCACTACCAAATGCAAACTCAATGACTACGGCACACGCACGCACACTTGCAGCTGACAGGCATGCCCTTACTCCCACTCTGTACCTAACCTATACACAGGCATGCACTCATACATGCTCTGACTGCTTATTAATAATACAACTTTGTGCCTGCATTATAAATGAGGGATTTACATATTGCCACATTGTTCTTTCACCATTCAGAATTAATACTGAAGAAATGTCTTGCTTTTATATAACAAGTAGATTAGACCTGCTTTCACAAAAACTAAACATTTCCGTGATGATAGAAAAAAACTGTTGGCCATAATCTTCCAAGATGTATGCCAGGAATGTGTAGCGTGCCACTCCGGCGCTCCGTGCCTGGCTTAGGTTTACGCCCTGTTAATGCAGATGACTAGTCAGCTTGCATTAGTGCAGCAAAGCTTTGCTGATATCTTGCCTCTCTGTTCCCTGGCTCACATCTAGACCAAACAGCATTGCTACAAAAAAAAAAAATGGGGGCTTGACATGGCCCCTGCTTGCTCTCTCTCTCTCTCTCTCTCTCTCTCTCACTCTCTCATGGGCTCGTTGCCAGGACAACTGCTCCAGCATCGCTATGTCTTGGGACCTGGTGTGGCCCTGAAGGAACTCGCCCTCCTCACTTGTCAGTTCATTTTCCCCCGCATAGTACAGCCACTCAGCAGCCCCCACAAACTCTGTTTCTGTTAATTGAACATTTTCTTCGGCAAGTGGATTACGGCAACATGATCCACAGAAAGGAGTGTATATAAGAGAGGAATGCTGAGCTGGGACTCACCAGGGACTTGTAGTGCTGTTTCTCCTGCTTGAGGGTGGCCAGCTCACGCTTCAGGGCTCGGTTTCTGTCCTCAAGCAGCTGACAGAGATTCACATTCTGAGGTGAGAGGGTGGGGACTTGCTGCGGCGCCACTTCATGTCTCAGCTGCGTGAGGGACGGGCAGGTGGAGTTCAGCAGGACAGAGGAGAAGAGAAGAGAAGAAAAGAGAACTCTACTTTATGACTGGTCAAATGGGCTGTACAGCAATGGAGCATGTGAACATGAGTGTTACTGCAAAAACTAGCAAAGTTACATTCGTCAATCACCAGTCCAAGCCATCAGGTCAATAATTGAATTCTTGAGGACCACAGCTGGGATTGTATATTTGAGACTCAGTCACAAGACCAGTCACTCTTCACAAGGGCTTTAAGGCCTACTTCATTTTAGATCTTTTTAGTGTTATGAAGTCCATTTAGTGCTATACATGGACTTAATACAGCCTTATAGTCCAAGTATCTTTCTTGCTAGTCTCCTTGTCCACGTTTCAACAATCTGGCATCTATGAGCATTGCTTGGCTACTCTGTATCGGCACGGACCAAAGGCATATCACACCGAATCCATTTTCAGGGGAAAATCAGGGTGTAATGGTGGCTGGAGTGGGCCTTTAAGACATGGTTGAAGTGACTCACACTGTACACTAAACTAGATATTAGAAGTGAAGTGAACAAGAACAGAGTACCAGGGCCTTGCTGCTGCTTCCCTGAGAGGCCAGCACTGCAGCAATGAGGCAGACAGAGAGAGAGAGAGGGAGAGGGAGAGAGAGAGACCCTCAGGGCTAGATGCTTGCAGTGATGAAACTCCCTCTGCACTAGGAATGTTTTGCCGGTGAAACCAGCCCCCTTTCCCTTGCCCATGTCCATCACTAATGATTTATTCATGCTTTATCTGCGGCAGTGTCAAGCGCTGCCAGTATGCTTTAGAATGATCCCACCGCTGCTGTTTCATGGAGGGGCCCCTAGCCGCTTGGAGAGCACTTCAAAGGGCCACGGTGACACATGTACACTTAGTAGCCTGTCACAGTTTCATGTGATCACCCACTGAAAGGGCCGGTGTTTGCCAGGCCTCACGCCATTGGAGCAGGTAGCTTTCAATTATTCTGGAGGCCCCTCCAACCCTCTATTGATTTCGCTGGCATTCTAAATCTACATGCCGGTCAAGTGAAGCCTTCATCCTGGCCCAGCGAACTACAGAAGTAGCTGGCTGATTTACAAACTGAGCCATTAAATGTAATTGCGGTGATTAGTGTCTTAAGATACCTGGTTCTTGCAACACTTCAAATTGGTTTACCTTTACCCCCAGCTCTGAGCCAAACTCCACCCACTGCATAATTTTGAAAAATGCTATAAAAAAGTCAAGGGGCTGAGAGGAGTGGGGGGGGGCTGGGGTGTATAAATTCCTTTGAATGAGTCTCAATCAGAAAATGAAAATGAGACTCACACTCTTGGGCGGGGGCTGGGGGTGGTGGGCTGCCCGTTTCATGACGTGGATAAGTCCCAAAAAGTAGAGTCCACGTCAGCATTGGCCATGCAAGGTTCAATGTGTTTTTGACAGAAGATGGTATGTTGAGTCCATTTCAACCAATAAAATGTATGTAATGAAATATAATAACGGTGATTTTGTTGATACTTACATCAGCATTAATGTGTTTCATCACAGTTCAGTCATAATTTACACATTTTAGGGAGCAGTTACTCTTTAATGGCTATTGATCAAAGAACTTATTGGCTGATTCACTAATGAAGTCATTTAGCATTCTCCCTAACTACTAGCATCCATGGCCTTCCTCACCGCAAGCCTTTCCGGTCTTTCCCTACAGAGATGTAACACTGGTGTGCAATACAATGATTTGCATATTAATACCTAAGACAACAAGTGGCCAACCATGTGCTCCATCAGAGTTGGCATGTATTATTGTAGATAATGCAAAACTGAGGTGGAACATTGTCTGATAATCCACTGCCATATGGGCACCCGAACAGCCAGTGAGTGGGAGGACAGTTACTCAGATTCGGCTGGATGGGTTCCCTGTCGCAAAGACTCGCAGGAGTAGCAGACACTCCCAGGCGGACCGTCTGCCTTTGCCACGACACACAAACAGGAAGCCCTCCAGATGACAGAGAAATCTGCCATCGGGCTGATTGCTGTGGCCGAGGCCCCGAGGATGAAGGAATGAATGAGGGTGAAGAGTGGGATGGATGGAGTAAAGCCCGCAAAAAAAGAGAGAAAATGAGACGAGTTGGCATTCAGCTCATCCTAGCAAAGGCTGAGTCAGGGGAGCCATCGCTGCCTGCTGACATTAGCCACTCTCCACTGGACATGTCTCCCGTGGTCCCTCTTAAACTGCCCGGCTCCCTGGGGGAGCGATGAAACAAGCAGGACTCTTCCCGTTTAAAAGGCTGTCCGTGGAGATGGGGCCTCCAAGTGATTGGGGATGAGTAAAAATGGGGGGGGGGGGAATACAACAAAAAACAGGCGGCGGAGGTACTCGATGGGAAGGTACAGCACGCACCACGCCACGAGGGCTGGAGCCTTCTGTAGTCAGGTGGGCCGGTGCCAGTGATTGGATTCCCAGGGAAAATGCCAGGCACTGCGGTATCTGCCAGCCACTCTGAAGCTGCGACATTCCCCCTCCTTGATGAAGCCAAAGCGGCCTGTGATCCTCAAGCCCTGAGCGTTTCAATCTCTCCTGTCTCACCAGACAGCGTTTGGCTTGCTCCTCCTCTCACCCCCTTTTTTTCCCCCCGTGTCTCTCAGATCTTTTTTTTTTTTTTCATTAAATGCGGTCTAAAATGTAGCTCAAAAATGTTCTGAGGCGCACCCCACCGCCGCCTCCACTCAAAGCTTTTAAGACCAAATGCTAAGAGCGAGAGCTTGCTTCTGGGAAAAGAAGGGAATCCCGCTCAATACTGTACAGGATCCGTGAAACCAGATGCGCCCAGTCTTATGTGTGTAGATCTGAGAATGTGATATCAGTATGTGTTGAGGCAAATGCTACGCTAATGGATGTGTATTATATCCTTCTGATCTTACCCTTCTGTAGATAACAGATATTAAACAAAAGTACACCCAGGGCCGCCTCTGGATGGGAGGAGGCCCTAGAAAGGGGGGGGCGGGGGGGTGTCCCCCCGGTGAGATTTTCACCGTCACCATCCCCAGCTGGTGTTACTCGAGGCGATTGCCTGATGCAGGCACGAGTACACCCACTTGGATTTTGCACCTCTGAAGTACTGAATGTCACAGAAATGTTTTTTGAAAAGCTATTTTTAGACAACATTTGAGTTATTTTGTGCTGTCAGTGCTGCTTCTCTCTGCTGCATATGATGCTGCACCTCCAGTTTTTCGGTCCCTTTAGACACAGAGAGACGCTGCCAACTGTCAGGCAACTGTTTCATCTCTAGTGACTAAGTGGAAAGCCGGTGTCTTATAGTTCCTGATGCTCCAAACCATTGTTTGTATGCAAGTGTGAGTGTGTGTGTGTGTGTGTGTGTGTGTGTGTGTGTTTGTGTGTGTGTGTGTGTGTGAGAGAGAGAGAGAGAGAGAGAGAGAGAGAGAGAATATGTGTATATGTATCTGTGTGTGTGCATGAGGGTCTTAGCAGAGGATCTCCATGAGATGATTACATAATCCTGATACACATGCCGCTCCTCCAACCTCTAATACTTGTAATTGTTGGCTTGTCAGCAGGCCAGCTGGCAGACACACCGGGCAATCCAAAAAAAAAAATCCTCAGCCAGACAACCAGGAACCCCACGAACCTAGCAGAGCTAGCTGTGAGACCGCCAAAGAACCTGCTCCAACCTGGCCCTCTGACAGACTAATGTCTGTCTGACCCCAACTCCAAATAGCTCACTCTCCCACAAACCAGTAAGAATACCCCACACATTAAACATGGATCAAAACCTGCAGTCAGTCAGTCATCCTTTGTGTGAGAGATTGTCCTTTTAGTCATTTTCCTCTACTGTGCTAGTAATTAGCAAGGTTTTCATTCAAAGGGATGTAGGCTACACTGATTCACCTGTGGTCTACACGCACTGGCCGATGAGCCTAGAGGCTGTAGTGCTGGTGAAAAACGGCTCTTGTCAACTGGCACAACCCAATGTGTGAAAGGACTGTGCTTATTACACCACCACAGATGCTGGGCATGACCTTGACCAAATACAGTCACACCTGAAGTACGTTCTTTTCTGAAGCACTTTCTCAGTCCCTCTATCTCTCTCTTCTACTATCTTCTCTCTCTCCCTCACTAGCGCACTCACTTCATCCCTCTCCTCCGTCTCCTCCTCCCTCCAACCTCTTGGTTTGGCTGTCTCTTTAAAGCACTACTCCTCTCCTCAGGGCATTAGGGCTAGGGCCGAGCTCCTCACATGTTCTCGCCCTCACACACAGAAATGCACTCAGCGGCTTCATGCGACGCTGCCATCTACAGCGCCATCCATCCAGCCTGCTCACCCAGCCAATCAATCATGGAACACACACGCACACACACACACACACACACACACACACACACACACACACACACACACACACACACACACATCCATTCGCTCTTTCCCTCTCCCTCTCCCTACTCTGCCTGTCCCGAGCCTATCCTGGCTCGGTATGTGAGCCTTTCCCTGGATCACGCTCCCTCATTCTCCCTTCATGAGTTAGCTGGTGGCTCTTTGCTGTGAGCCACAAGGAGGGGCAGGGATTGCTCTTGCTGACCTGAGAACAGCATCACGCCCACACAAAGACATCGCACTGACAGCATCGTTCACAATTAGAGTTACACATCCACGCATCCCTGCACGTACGGAACCCTGCAACATCCTATAAATAAAGATCTGTTTGTATATGTTCCTCTCGTAGCCTATGTACACATCCTGCTAAAAACAAACAGTACAGGTGGGTGAGCGCGTGCCATACCTCGCGAGCTGCCTCGTTCGTTTCCCTGGACGACCGTTTCCCAGGACGACTCTCACCGGCTGGCAGGAGTGGCAAATAGCCTGGCAGTGACGACACGTCTGTGGTGTGTGTGTGTGTGTGCGCGTATGGATGTGTGTACGTGCGCGTGCATGTGTGTGGGTGGGTGTGTGTGTGTGTGTGTGTGTGTGTGTGTGTGCGCCCGTGCGAGAGTCAGAGAGTGTGTTCTGAGCCGGCACTAAAAACGCTCTACTCAGCCCTCAGCGGCAGGCTGCCGGAGGAGCAGAAGAGTGGGCTCTCTCCCTCACGCTCCCTCACGCTCCCTCACGCTCGCTCTCTCTCTCTTCCTCCTTGCAGAGAGAGCACTGCTGCACCACCACAGAGTAAGTCCCTCTCTGCTTCTCTCACGGTTCCTCTCTCTCTCGCTCGCTCTCTCTCTCTCTCACTCTCTCACTCCATCCATGGACGTGCGCATGCTCAC
The DNA here is from genome assembly GCF_900700415.2 of Clupea harengus. NCBI lineage: Eukaryota > Metazoa > Chordata > Actinopteri > Clupeiformes > Clupeidae > Clupea > Clupea harengus. The sequence continues at coordinate 5,662,782 of NC_045163.1, read as the reverse complement.
ACTCGCACTCTTCCTCTCTTCTTCACATACGATAATATGCTCATGCCTGCTCACTCTGACACCCCCACCCTCTCCCTCTCTCTCTCTCTCTCTCTCCCCCTCCCTCCCCCTCTCTCTCCACCCCAACCCCCATCTGACACACACACTCACAGAACGTACTGGAGTGCATTGGCTCTCATATCATTGATGTGTAAATCATTTTTTTCTTCAGTTTTTCTCTTTTTATTACGTGTTGCCTGCAAGCCACCCTGATGTAGCTCAAACACAAACACAAACACTCACACATATACACATCATAGCCCAATTACTGCTAAGACAAAACCAGCCAGGGGTAAACTACCTTTTGATTCCCCTTAACCAACACCCAACCTTCAACCTCCTCTTGCCAACCCCCATCTCTCTTTCATCAAAATCACCATGCTCCCTGTCTTTCCCCCCCTCCAATCCTGACCTCCAGTCCATCCCATAATAATCCTTTGTCATCCACGCTGATTACCCTCTCAACCTGTTTCTCCTCTGTCCTGGTGCTTCAACAATCGCTCAGGCCATCAGACCCGGCCACCCTGCCCCCGACCCCCCCCCCCCTCTTAAAAGAGTCTCTGAGGGGCTGGTGACTGACTGACTAGACACAGGCACCTGTGCCTACAGCTGCATTGCAGGCGAAATAGCAGAGCAACAAGGGTTCAAAGATGGTGGGGTGGAATTACGGTGGATTACTGAAACAAGACTGGCTGCAGGTGCAGGACTGGCCATCAGCTGCCAGAGCCTGTGTGTGTGTTCTGTGTTTTAGAGAGAGAGGGAGGGAGAGGGATGGAGGGAGAGAGAGAAAGACCTTTATGAAATAAATAAATAAATAACTAACTAAAAGGGGAAAATACACTCAACAGAGAACATGTTACAGTCTCCTCTCCTTTGCTCTGTTGCTTAGCAACCGTGGCTGGTTTTTACCTCCCTCTCTCTCTCTCCCCCTCCCTCTCTCTCTTTCTCTCCATCCCTCTCCGCCCTCTTCACGAGCAGTCTTCCACAAATACATGGGTTTGTTTAAGGAATCGTGTGCCTCTATTAGAGACACAGATCAGTCAGCACACAATCAGAATCCGATTGGACAAAGAGCTGCAGCCACACCCTTTAAAATGCAAATATGTTTTAGAGGGCATGTTGTCATTTGACAACACCATTTAACCACACCCCCTCTGATTTGCTTATGAGTCATGTTTGGGTTTTCGAGCTGTGATTGGTGGACAGAGACACATGTTAGTGACAGGATTTGAATGGAGTGTGAGGCTGCCCTCTCCTGAACAAGTTCAAAACTACACATGTGTGTGTATTACATCTTTGTTGCAACGACAGTAAAAAAAAAAATTCCATTTAAAATGAAAGCAGCAGTAAGGAGTTTGGTGTGAAAGTAGCAAGCCAACTACCTGAAAGACATGTAAAAGCCTTGCAAACCACCTTCAACAGCACAGTTAACACTGATAATTGATTGCTAACATCCTAGTTGGCAATACTGTCCTGTGAATGCTTTTCTTACATGTTTGCAGTTCTGGCCTGGAACACAGAACTACATAGTGCATATCCTGGATGGCTTGGGGAAATGGCACGTGTGTTTATCTGTCCTTTACATCACCATATATAGTCAAAATTCATTTGAAGATCATACCAAAACTAGTTGCCTATAAAATGTACTTCAAAAAGTGGCAAATTGTTGCATGGTGTTGCTCAAAATCATACGTTTTATTGCCATGCTGTATTACCATGACCATTTTTCTGATAAATATTGAAACAATCTCCTCATATTGAAACAAGATAAATGCTTTTCAAAGACTCACCCTGTCTTTAGCCCGTGTGTGCCGAGCATTTCTCGCTGAGATGATTGACAGCTGTCTCTGTATCCACAGCAACTCCCCCTGAGACTGCCGAAGCAGCTCCTCTACATCAACGGATCTCTGACCCCGGCCCTTCATCACAATCTTTAAAAACACACACACACAAACAAACAAACAACAATAACAAAAACAGTTTTTAAAACAGTTCAGCAAAAACCCTACCATTTAGCCATAGTCCTTCACTTCCACCCACCTTTTAGAGCTCTTTAGACACAAACCTCCATGGCGCCATGCAGTGTACCTAGCTGTGTTCATGGACTGCGTGTCAGCATTGTCCTGCTGCGCAGTGCCAGAGGTCTGCGAGACTGGTACTTTGAGAGCGGTGGCAGCCAACTATGACCTGGGATTATCAATATGTGAGCTACTCCCTTACATAAGAGGGCGAGCGGCGGATTAAATTGTCAGAGTACTACAAAGACAGGAAGGGCTGTTGGATCAGCTTCTTTCTGCTGATTCAAATGCAGAGCAAACAAAATCCCATTCCACAATCCCCTCACAATCATGCAGCATTAGAAGAGACAGCATCCACTAAACAAGTGCTTAGGTGACAGCCGGCTTCTGGGAAACTGTTGGTGAAGCTCTGGTGAACATGAAGAGACAAAAGACAAAAAAGAAAAACCAATGACCAATAAAAATGGAAGCAAATCAGTCAACCAGAAGCGTCTTCAAGTGGTTAATTACCTAGAGCTAATTTTTCATGTAACCTTCTGTTTAACTGCTTTGCGTCTACAGCTTGGGTTATACTGTAGCCATTTGGGTTTGTTTAGGAAAAATAACACTTTCAATTCTGGCAAGTTGACAAGTAAATTAAAATGCTTTTATACATTACTTAGCAACCGTACCCTGCCTCTATCATAACAGCAGATGGCATTATAATGCCATGGGTGCCGTTAATATACTGTATTTTCATATACATATTAGCATATACTTATGTAAAGTCATGGTCATTTTAATAACTGTTCTTTTTAAACAAGAAAACATCTCTAAATTAAGCAAAAACACAATTCAGAGCAGATTGTTGACATTACAAAAAGACTACAAATACCAGCACTACTCCCCGAATCCCTCTAGTGTCCCTGAGACTGATCAGCACAGCTTACTACCCACCTCAGATCGCACCTGCCCAAAGTGTACCACTGCTCCCGGAGCCGTGCCAGTCAACAGCGAAGTCATCTGACCCAGCGGGGAGCAGCATCTGCCTGTGAGTGACAACTACCCAGCCAACAACAGAGAGAGAGAGAGATAGAAGAGAGAGAGAGAGAGAGAGAGAGAGAGAGAGAGAGGGAGAACACCCTGAGGCACTTCAATGCACCAAAAACCTGTGACATGCTGTATAAACAAAAAACATTTTTTTGCGTGATAGGTCACATCACTACATGTGTCATAATCAGTAAGTATGTCAGATTTTTCATTTCAGAATGACATGGAAATCCAGTAAGAGGCAAAGCAGGTTGGTAGTATTTTCCTACAAAACAAAGTATGCCTTAGTACAGTGTAAAGCACAAAATGCACCGAATGAAGAGATTTCTGGAGGGACTTGACAGTTGCCAAGCCAACAAAAGACATTATTTGTGTTTCTCTAATTCAGCTTGCACACTTTTAGCAGGTCCTTTATTTCTCATGTAAAATGTAAAAGTGTAATCCTGATACACAATGGTTCTGTCATCTACACCTTTGACCACCATGTTACCTTTTGTGTTTTCAATAACATGAGGTACTCGTCTGTCAATGGCCGTTCTCTAAGCGCCAGAACATTTTCTGTAAACAAAAAAAGGTTATGTTTACAATGATGAAATACCACCACTAATACTAATACACCCTTTCATACTCTTCTAATTCTTTCTTTTATGTAGATTTAATGTTATGGCCTGTCTATGCCTTACCTTTGCTCCAGGTTTCTTCTGCACTCTTTGCTCTCCTCTCTTTCTCTGCGAGGGACTGTAGGTATCCTAGGGGGTTTTCTGGCCTCTTCTCTCTTGCTGCTAAATGCTAAGAAGGGAACTGTTAAGAGCAGTGGGAGGCGAAGGAGAGATCAACCATGTGCGTGCTCTTCCCTTTGTCCCAGTCTGGAGCGAGATGAGAGTGTGAGCGAGTGTGTCGTGCCTCCAGAGGCATCGCCGTGAGTTCCATCGCCATGGTTCTGGTGCAGGAGTGTGTTTATGCACAGACTGCTGCAGCTCTCATTTGTGTGCGTGTGTGTGTGTGTGTGTCTGTTTTTCTCTTGCCACAACACAGTGGAAATAGTGAGTGTGCAAGTCGTTCTTGATCTCTCCCTGTTTTTTTTTCTCTCTCTCTCTTTCTATCTTTCTCCTGCCGCTCTTCCATCAGGTGCCCCTCGCTGTGTGGCCATATGGTAGCGTGGGGCGAAAGGAAAGATGGACAGAGAGCAAGAATGGCAGAAAACGGCAGACGTAAACAAGGCCTTGCCAATAACTCCCACTGTAGAAATGTTAAGTCACACCATGCTGTGTCATCTCCAGCACTGATGACGTATCAAAGCTTTTACAATCCATGCAAATCACAAAGGTAAGAATTACTTTGGATTAGATAACACAAATAGCACATGATTGATTGATGATATGCAGATAGCAGTTATTGATTATAACAGGAGAGCATAACCAGAATCAGGACATGTATTGATTGCGTTTAGACGTGGGCGCAGTGGAGTTCTGGGTGGCACCGATTGATCTGACAGCGCCTGAGGCACTGAACTAAGCTGTTTAGGATGCTGAAAAGAACACAAAGGTTGTTTATGCACCATCAACCCCATATTGTTCCTACTCCTTTGTAAATTAATTTAATCACAAACTCCACTGGGAAAAGCTACTTAGATGTGATTGATGAGTCTGGTAGAAGATTTGCATGAGTGAAAGCACATTCTTGTCAGCAAAGCACACTGGCAAAAAAAAGGAAAGGTGGATGATGCTGAATTGGGCCAGTGCCCAGGTGTGCTGTGCCGGCAGGTATAAATAGAGGGGGTTTGGAGAGCTCCAGTAGGTCTCTCACCGGCCCTGCTCTCCATGCCCAGGCTGGGACACTATAAATATACCCACTTCCTGCGTGGGTGGAGTCAGAGCTAGAGTGACACCGGATTTGCCAGTATGCCAGATTGAGGAAGGACAGGTGAAGCACGTGTTGTTGTATGCAGAAAGTGAAGATTTGTTTCTTCTGTCTCTCTCCATTTTTGCAATGCATTTTAAAGCTCATTATCATGTTCACTGGAAGAGGCTGAAGTATCACCATAGTAGCCATAGCAACTAGAGCTGAGAATATAAGAAATTATCTGAGAACAAAGAGTGTGCTGACTGTATTGAACAAAAAGGACACCGCTTTTATTTTTTCATGAAATTCACATTGTTTGTATAGATCTTCACAAACTATATACACAAGCTGTGGATCCCATTGTGTAAGGACTGTTGAAGTTGACGTACCAATACAATCATTCAGCTGAATCACTTCCTTAACAGTCACAAAAGTGCAAGGTACACAACAAGCTGTGCTCCATGCTTTCTAATGTTAAAAAGCAGATCTTACCTGACATGTTTAATTTTCAGTCATTATCAATGCCTCTTTTGGAGGATATATGTAAGGAAAGTTTGCCATGCAAGGACAAATGGATATTTCAAAGATCACTACCACTAGAAGATGACTAGAGCGATGCTGTAATGGCTAACTTAATCATTTGAAAGACGGAATCACTGTAGTGCGTTTAAACACCAAGCAGGCAGACTAACAAATGTAGGAGTGGCTGCGTATTATGAGTATGTTTGGCACAACTGAATGTGAGGAAAGAAAAGAAAACATCGACTGACATTACTGCTGTAATTGAAAGAGCCCGTCGTCAAATGATGACAATTGCAAACATTCCACATAGAAATGTAAACAGGATAAGACAAGTTCACACCTTAAGCAAGACCATCCTGAGTCTAAAAAAGTCTAGATTTGAATGGGTGGTTTGCCATGCCTAGGTCATCACCACAACTATTTCAATTGATGCATATTCCGTAGGTAAGGTGCATAGTCTTTTGGCCTTACAGACTGCACAATGAAAACCAGGAACTGAAAATGCACATTGTTGTCAAACTGAGGTAGTTGTTTCATTACTGTGCTGCTCTGGTTGAACAAAGACTGAGCCCTGAATTTACTCATTATAACTGCTTAGCAGGACCAACAGAATGTACCTGCAATCAATCAGTCTGTATAAAGTTGTTAGGAATGTTCACGTCTATTTGTTACTGATGTCTCATCATTCTGCTAGGATTTGGAATCTCACTAGTGTCTGCAAGAATAGGGAAAGTAAGGTCTAACACTTAAGGGCTATAAGTTAAGGGACACTTGACACTTGAGGGCTTCCAATGTCTTCTCTGATGGACTGTGGTGATGTCTTCCCCAGTAAATGGAAAGCCAATGAGATGAAATTAGGACTTAGGCAGTCCAACAGAGAGACCAACGATTAGCGCGATAACAGCAAGCAGGACCAGCACAACTATGGCAACTATGATATATTTCTGTCAAAACAAGAAGCAGAGATTCAAGCTGGGTTAGGGATTCATACAACACATTGAGCAAAAGAAATCTTGCAGTCCACACTCATACTCATATACCCCCATTTGAGAGTTATTTAGCAATAGTTTATTTTAGTTGCATAACAATTCTTACAAACACTTAAAATATAAAAATCACAGGCATACAGATACAAATACTTTTTATTCAGACATAAATCTAATTATAACATAAGCTTACAGCAACTTCACAGCTTTTCATCTTTTAGTTCATCACAAAAGGCCTCTTTAGGCTTATTAGCATTTCATCATCACATTAGCATAAGTGTCCGGCGCCTGGAAACGGTTGCTACTGCTCCTCCACACTACTTTTGAAAAGGCTGGGGAAACTGGGGAAGAGCCTTACCCTGCGAGCCTGTTTCTGGTAGCGCACTGCTTTCTTGGTCGCAATCTTCCCACTAATCACATACTCTGATGCACTGCTCACGTTCGTCTCGATGTTGTTCATCATCTCCCCCTAGTGGTAAGAAGCAGGTAAAGCAAAACTGTCAGACGAGCCCACCAAGCCACAGCAAATGGCAGGCTTTTAATGGATGCTGTCTTACCTGGGTCTCCACCAGTACAGCGATGTCCATAAACATCTCATGCAGTTCTTTGATGCTAGCTTCTAGCCTAAGGATGTCCTGATGCCGTGACTCGATCTCATTCATGGCCTTCCGTGTGATCTGTGCATCTAGGAGGATCTGTGTAAAAAAAAAAAATGAGCTTGGTTTGTTTTGAGATCAAGAGTTTCAATTCAAGAGGTGTCCATGTCTCTACTTCTGGATGGAGCACTTGCAAAATGACAGCTTCCAATCAAGCACCCTTAACCACGCCTTTAGGTGTACATTTGACTAACCAAGCCAACTGAATGAGCGAGGTTACAGCAGCGTCACAGATCTATCTGAAAAACACTGGTTAGTTAGTCGAGTCTTCAACTGGACTCCTGTGAGCTCTATAGCAAACCATTGTATGTATGGAGGATAGCTGTGGTTCTGTGTAGAAATGTGTAATTGAAATCAGTTTTTCTGTTTCCTGTCCTAATCCATTGTAATCAAATAAAAGGCATGTAAAGTGAATGTTTAAATATTATTAGTGATTTAATGAAGGATAGCTGCAAATTAAATGATCCACCTAGTGACCCTAAGCTCCATGACACCAACATAATTATGCTATTTAGTTGGCACTTACATCAGATGTGAAGACAGCAGGGTTTCCACTTTGCAACATGGCCTCCAGGTCTTCATCTGTGGTCAGCCGTCCAGCTGAAGGTTAAAGAAATACTCTAAACAACTGGTCCATAACATGACTGTGCACTGATATCAATTATCCATAGTGGTTTGTACAAAAGAATGTCTCCGTTGAAAAAAGCGCATGTTAATTGTACAAATGTGTATAGCAGAGACATGGATGAGACAGAGACAAGTAGAAATAGCTTTTCTAGTCAGAGATGTTTTGACACAAGGTAAGATATGTATATACAGTGGTAATTGGATTACTTTAATTAGAAACACGTGGTATTTTTCTCACTTCAAGTTAAATACATCAGGCTCTATGTTGTATGGTCAACACCTGACCATCCCATTCCAAAACCATGGGCATTAATATGAAGATTTTGGAGTGTGTCATTCAGCATAAAAGAGCATTTGTGGGGCCAGGCACAGATGTTGGACGAGAAGGCAATTGTTGATCTAACCAAAAGGTGTTCAATAGGGTTGAAGTTAGGGCTCTATGCAGGCCACTGGAGCTCCTCCACACCCAACATCATCTCTTTATGGACCAACTCCTAATGGGCCGACATGTCTTTATGGACCGACATGTCTTTATGGACCGACATGTCGTTATGGACCGACATGTCTTTATGGACCGGCATGTCTTTATGGACCGACATGTCTTTATGGACCGACATGTCTTTATGGACCGACATGTCTTTATGGACCGGCATGTCTTTATGGACCGACATGTCTTTATGGACCGACATGTCTTTATGGGTGTTGGCTTGTGCAGAGGAGCTGTCAGGCTGGAACAGGAGAGGGCCTTCCCCAAACTGTTGCCACAAAGTTGGAAGCACATAATTGTCTAAAATGTAGTATTAACGTTACCCTTCACAGGAACTAAGGGGTCTCGCCCCAAACCCAGAACAACCAACAGCCCCAGACCATTATCCCTGCTCCACCCAGAACAACCCCAGACCATTATCCCTGCTTCACCAAACAGAAGGCACCGCCCCAGACCATTATCCCTGCTTCACCAAACACACGGCATCGTGCATTCTGGTAGGTAGTGCTCTCCTGGCATCGGCCAAACCCAGATTCGTCCATCAAACTGCCAGATAGTAAAAGCGTGATTCTTCACCCCAGAGAACACTTTTCCACTGCTCCACGGTCCAGTGAACCCCTCCGCTTGGCATTGCGTATGGCGATGTCGGGCTGGAGTGCAGCTGCTCGGCCATGGAAACCCATTGCATGAAGCTCCCGGCGAACAGTTCTTGTGCTGATGCTGCAGCCAGAGACAGTTTGGAACTCTGAAGCGAGTGAGGACAGGCCGTTTTCACGCGCTACGCTCTTCAGCGCTTGGCGGTGCCGTTCTGGAAGTTTGTGCGGTCTGCCACTTCATGGGCTCTTCCACTTTACAATAATGCCACTTAGTTAACTGAGGCAGATCTGGCAGGGCAGAAATTTCACAAACTGACTTGTGGCAAAGACTGCATCCTATGAGAGTGCCACACTTAAAGTCCTTGAGCTCTCCAGTACATCCCAATCTACTTCCAAGGTTAGTCTAAGGAGATTGCATGGCTATGAGCTTGATTTTATGCTCCTGCTAACAATAGGTGAAACACCTGAACACAGGAATTAGGAGGAGTGTCCACATACCCCATACCATATAGTGCATAATCAATCATATCAACATTACTGCTGGTTTTTAAATGACCTTCTGTGCGACAGGAGTGAGAGTGTCCATCATCTTTAATATTTAATTTAGGGATTTGGGGGTTGAAACTCAAGCAAAAGCTTCTACCAGCCCTCCCAATACCTCAGCGTAACTACAGAGGCAAATGAGGAGGAAAGTGGCAAATGAATTATGAATGGAAGAGTAAGCATTAGGTATAATGAGCTGTAAAATAAGCTTTGTGCTTGAAGATGACTATATATGTTTACATCCTCTTTTCTTTGAACGAGGTGAAGCTTTTCCCCAACCCCAAAATACTTTGTCTGAACATATTAAAACAAATCCATTATTTACCCAGGTCTTTATCACACTACAATGTAATTTTGCATTGTTCAACACTACAAAAAAATGGACAGCCAAGCAATCACTTTCTCTTTTGAATGTTCAAATCATTATTTGAGACGGGGAAATCTGAAACCCAGATCTGCTGGAAAGGTTAAATCCTTCTCACAGGCAGACACAGGAGAATCCTCCTCCACCAGAGCAGGGAAAGTGAATAGCCCAGGTCACATGACCAGAAAACAAACACTTAACTCCCTGGTTGCCTGCCTCTCATGTGTGCCGTGTCCAAGGCGACGGCGATGCAGGTGTCTCCTGTTGCCTGCCGTCTGCTCCCTGGTGTGGTGAGCATGTGACTGAGGCCCGGAGGCACACACTGTCCTCCCAGCTGTGGCTCACCGGCACTCACTTAGCAGTGTGACCAGCTGCCCTTTCAGTTCACCAGAAAAGAGCAGGCTGCTTTTTTTGTCTGTGTCTGTGTGTTTTGTCTTGTGCGCGTGAGGTCAACATGTTACTCACTGATCTCGAGCTGTCTCCTGATACGGCTTTTGCTCTTATCCCTGAAAGACACCTGGGCCTCAGTGTACGTGGTCATGACCTCGACAAACCTACGTGATAGCATTGTGTGCTACGGAGAAAAAGAGAGAAAAATCCACAGAGGAAAGGGAGTAAAAGAGAGTGCGGTGCTTGTCATGCATGAGGCGACCTTTAACCTTTATGCCCAAACAGAATCAGTGCATATTCAAGTGCAGTGTTGTGGTCTGACCTGGGTCTTCTGAATGCGGTGGCACACGGAGGCAGTGTTGGCGTTTTCATCCTCAGGCTGGCACGTCTGAATGTCTACACAAATCAGAAAATAATGATGTGGTTAATCAGTGATCAAGGAAACAAGGATTATGGAGTTGCTGTTCCACTCAGTATCCTGCGCTAGAATATATACATTTACAAAATGTGAGCAACATTTTATTTGATGAATTAAATTAGACTTAAACTGTTTTATTTTACTTTAACAGCAAAAAGCTGTATGATGAATAGCTTTCACTTACTCTTTCAGATGTACTCTACAGACCCCTTTTAAGACACAATAGCACAAGCAAGTCCCTAATATTTATGAATACAGTGTTCTACTATCTTGTGAATAATGGAGAAGCTGTTTGGACTGCCTAGTGAAACTGATCTGAGAAACATAAAGTGTATGATAAAGTGTATGAGTGTCTGTGACAACTCTTTGCAGGGGAAGCTCTCCCCCTTCAACCTGCTTTGCAAGTCAAATGCATTCTAGCGATGAGATGGGTAGGCCACTGAAAAGAGGGAAGTGCATTTAACTGACAGAAGAGAGAGAGAGAGAGAGAGATAGAGAGATAGAGAGAGAAGTAATGGAGGAGAATTATCAATCGTAAGGCACAAATCATAAACCCTGCATGAATGATATTTACAATAAATAGAAAATTGTGTCATATACCTTGAGGCGAAGAGGCAAGAGCAATTCCCTCTGACACCTACAGCATATTGTGCTGGAACAGTAGAGGTTTGTTTCCTGGCAGTGTCACTTACTTTTGAGCTGAATTTGAACTGAGCTGGCATGCCTCCTGATCTCATTATTAAGCTGCTCCAGCTCCTGTTTATTCTCTGTAGGGAGAGAGGGGATGGAAAGAAGAGTCTAGTTTCTAAAGACAGGCAAGCACAAGGCCACTATACTTAACTGCCCTAACCAAATCAAAGTGTTTATAGTTCGATCCACGTTTGATCAATGGTAATATTTAAATGGGTCAGATGTCTAAACGAAGCATGTGTTTAAGGCCAAATCGTCATTCGAAATCATAGTAGAAGTACCACAAAAACAGATGACGCTACATTAAAATTGGCTCACTTAGTTCTGGGTTGGCAGCGGACAGGATAGTGTTGTGCGCCCTCTTCAACTCTTCAACCTGACAGGAGATTTTATCAATAAGCATCTGGACCTCTCCCACCTGAGAACACACACAAGGTGCTCGTTATTTAACACAATCACTACAGTAACCAACCATCATTACCCCATTTCAATGTAAACAGATATTGTGTCTATACAAATTTAGTTTAGAGCAGCTCGTAGTTTCGTTTACCTTTTTAAAAAACTCATCCATATACGTTGTGTTCTCTTCGCTGTTCGTGGCATCACCTGGTAAATTATTGTTCTGGGGAGAGACAATGACACAACATTGATTTAGAAAGGCTGATTTATGATATTGCATGAATGATTATGAGATTAAAAGATGTATGGGTGCATATAAACCAAGCCCACGACATGGCAAACATTAAAACAGGAAATGATTCCTAGCATAAGAAAGAGCAACAACAAAATTCGGTGGGGTGGGGGGACACAGCCCTAGGGTTGTTTAAAAGAATAATTTAAAAGGCTTCGGTATAAGTTTTCACGATAGAAACAGATTCATTTAATAATTGCTACAGATTGTAGGCTGCCGACAATATTACAGTTACTGAGCACCTGGCGAGCTAAATGATTGCTTAATAAGAAACACTAAATAACAGGAGAACACGGTCATTTACAGAGAAACTCTTTATGCAAGCCTTCGTTTAAAATATGGATTAGGTTACTTTCTAGTCATTCGGCTGTGGTTACGAGGCTAGTTTGTAATGCAGTTCAGTTAGCCGAATTATAGGTAGAAAAACCGACAAATTATGCCAACTTACCAAGTTCAGCTCTGCTAAACGGTCCCTCATTGCAAAACCTATTCCAAGAATTCAAGTAACACGGAACGGGCGTAAAAAGCTATGCACCTGTTGCTTGCTTTATAATCCGTCAGACCTTGCTATCATTGTACAAAGGAAACGGCACTATCAGACACCGAAGTGAGGGCAGCATGTGTTCGGTGACAGTCGTCAGTAGGCGGCGGGGGCGACGACACACACCTGTCATATCAGGTAACAGGGGTTGAAGAAACCAGCAACGTTGAGGATTTCAAACAACGTTTTCCTTATTAGATAAATACTCTTCTAAAAGTTAAACACCGATTATTAAGAAAGCATTAACACAAAAAACTGATTGTGAACGTAAAAAATCATAGACATCTGATTGAAAAAAATGCGCTTTTGTGGTTATCCAGGAGATGGCAGTATTGTGTCAATTTGTCCGACTTTTGGCAAAGTACCTTATTAACACAACGATGTTATGTATGTTAAAAATAACCCCTGGATATCATGGGAAATTTTGTTGGTATTGGAAGCACACTGATAAAAAAATTGTATCGCTGATAAATGTCTTATGTTAATGTATAATGAATTCTTGATGAGTATGAACTGAGAAAAGGCACAAACCATGCATATTAAATGCGCTGGATCCAAGGGCTTACCAGCACATGATAACTGCCAAATTAAAAGCACATAAAAGTCAGGTCTATTCCTTTTAGTCTAATGCTATAATTGCGATTGATCTTAATGGATGGATATTGTGATTGTAAGCCTCTAATAATTGGAGGGATGTGAATTTTAGCTGGTCTGGCAGTGCTACAGTAGTGCAACATTATGGTCCTCTTCTTGTATTTCTTTTACATTGATTTTCCATTTCTGCAGTCTGTAACTGAAGAAGCAGAACAATGCAATTGTTATTTAACACTTTCACATACTGCATTTCTAAATTTCAAAATTTGAATGTTCCCTTATCTTGCTTTTGTCCGTAGGCCTATGGGTAATGTGAGCTTGTTTTTTATGTGTGATTCATCTCTTCTTTATGACACCGGTGTATTCTGAGGTGATTGAATACAATCGTAATTCATGCTTCTGAGTAGCCTGAGCCTGGCTGATGAGATCATCCAACACACATCCTATTATCCTGGATTGCACTCATGACTTATGTTGGAACAGGCCCATGCTGATTTATTTTAACCTTGAATGTTACCAAGGTCTACTGTCTGAAAAAATAAATGAAAGAATATCCTCAGTGCACATCCAATAAGGATTCAGTATAAGTACTGATTGAAAAATGAGAAATGAATGAATAAATAAATAAATAAAGTAAAATGATGAAATATTGAAGACTAATACTGCATTTTATAGAATACATGCCCTCAAAATGGGAAATTCCTTAAGTACATTTCGTTTAACATAAAACATTTAATACATACTTATTAATCAATATTTCACACACATAAATACAAAATGTGCATATTCTTCTCAAATAATGATGGATAAAACATTTTTCAAGGCTTGGCAAAATATGCAACATTTGACATTAAGTGACTGTGACTTCTGTAATTTATTCTACAGGCAATTCTTTTCATTATAACTTGGCATTCTCCGCAAAGCTTTCTGCCCGTAATAAGAGACTGCAGGAACGTGTGGAAAAGTCCTTGCAGCTCCCACAGGATTGTCTACGCATGTGAGGATAGGTGAGGTGACATGGCAGGGAAAGTACTGACTTATAGGCAGGGCTTCAGTGATGCCACTACCTGTGGCTAATTGTACAAATGTGAGGTACCCACCGACCAAAAAGAAGAACGCATGGAAGCTGAACTGCATGGCACTGGTGCTTAAGCTGGCCATAGCTTGCGTCGGTCGAGAGAGCCACCGGGCAGGGGGTGCAAACCAGCAATCAGTTAAGTGGCCATTCTCTGGGGCTGACATACACACACACTCATCCACACACGTCAGGTCCCACTTCCATGTAATTATAGCATGAAGGGACAGTGTGTAGGATGTAGTTTTGTTGGTTTTGTAGTGTTTCTGTTCCGACTTGGTTTAGTTTAAGTTACGGATGGGGAGAGGTTTAAACCTTTCCCCCCTGTTAATAACAACACTTTCAGGCAGACCTGAAAACTGTCTACAAACAATGTATGCACTGTCACGGCACTGTTGGAATACCTGACTCTGAATGCGAGTTAAAAGAGGAGACAGCAGTTTGGTTTGCCATCAGAGGATTTTCCCCTGTGGTAAGATGTAAATATCTGTCATCATGTCTTGTAAAGACAGAGATATGGGAAATGTTTCAGATTCACAGTGACAACATTCCTGTAGGGTATGCTAACATAATGAACTAATTTGTTTGTTGAACTGTGATGCACAGCTAACAGCTGTCAATGTACCTGAAAGAACATCTGTACTGTAGCCAACGATGATGAAATGCCATGGTCACCATCCAATAACCATCTGGCTTAGAAAATAATGCATACACTAATCTCTCCATCTCTCCAGTAAACACATCTTCCACCACATTCCCCTGCACTGGCTTGATGACAGTAATGCTACAGTCATTACCTCTCCTTGTATGATTTGCAAAACAGTATTAGCGTTATTCTAAGTAGAGGCGATTTTAATAGATTTTAATACTTTCAATGAGCAGCTTGAGCGGCTAGTCCAGTCAAACATGGAGGACAGGACTCACCTCCTTCTGTCACCACTGCTACAAAGGGTACATGAGAAAAGGGGGACACTGATGTGAAAAGACATGCTATGTCTGCCTGTACTCAGACTGTGTTAATCAAAAGCTTACCTACTGTAAACATTATAATCAAATGTGCAGGTCCGATAACTGTTTTGTTTGACGGTGAAGGGTTCTGTGCTGCCGGCCCAGGGTTTGTTATGATTTCTTTCAGAACTCCTCACTTCAAGGGATGTACCTTGATCGCACATAACACAAAGGGTTATGGCCACCACCTGTTTTTAAATACATTGATAGAGGAGAGTACTTCACCCTCCATTACAGGCCAGGGCTCGAATATCATATGCTTTACAGATGAGGACTGCAGACGGCGCTGCCATTGACTCACTTTCCCTTCTCCCCATGTGTTTAACACAGATGCCCAAGGCTATGGGTTTTAAGGTATGACTAAGAGGTAGTTCCCACATCATTTGAAGTCTTCACACAGGCTAGGTTATGTAGGGGCATACCTACACCCCTCTGCTTAGGGCACTGATCAGGTGTGGAAAGAGGGGTGCCTCGGGCCTCAGGTCTGAGCTGATTGCAGAGATTAATGTTGACCCCTTCAGCTGTGCTGCCATTGCCTCAGTCAGTCTCAAAGTTTTTTGGACCAATTTTTTTTATCCACAAATCATTGCTTTATTGTCTCCTGGTGATTATTGCAGATAGATCAAAAGCTACTCCATTTTACACTCCATTACCACTGCATACGGATGCCTGGTCCAAACGCAGTGATTTCCAGCTGCTCAGTCCCTATCTCGGCAGGTTAACCAATAAGCTCAAAGAAGGGAAGTCTATTTCTGAGTGGCCTCTCAGGCCTCAAGTTATATACTTTTAACCTTTCTCACAACAGGTTCAAGAATTGTGAGGAACAAGAAGGACACATTAGGCATATACCTAAATCCATATACCTCGGAACTCAAGGTGGCTGGACAAGATGGGAGCTCCCTGAGAGAACTATCACATGGGTTGAACTGTGGAGGCTGGAGCCATTTCACATTTCTTTCTTGCTCTTGCTCTTCCTCTTGCTCTTGCTCTTTCTTTCTTTCTTGGTAGGGTGTACAACACCCTACCAACACCAGCCAATCTGCACAAGTGGGGGTTGAGGGAGAACCCTCTCTAAAAAGCTATGTGGAGGGAAAGAATACATGGTGCACATCCTGTCAGGGTGAAAAACTGCTTCAATCCGGGGAAGACCTTTATCAAAGAGGGGCAGAGGCCAGTCACTCAGGACGAAGCCAAACAAAACCTGTTGCAGTAAACCCAGGGGTGGGAGATGAGGGTCTCTAGTTCCCAGAAGCGGTACTGCAAACACCCTGAGACCAGAAAAAAAAAGATCACAGTGGAACTAACACTTCCATGGGTGGAGAGAAATCAGACAAAATGCCAACAACTGGTCCAAGATTGCCGGGAAAAAGAGTGGACAACATGGCTGTTTACAGTGGAGGTAGGATGTTGCAGATTCCCAGCCCAATCTGTATGGCATCTGCTGAAGAAAGTGAAGTGAGGAGCGACAAGAGAAAAACAGCTGCCCGAAGGTTGGGGGAAGTGGCAGAAAGAGCCTCCTGATGGCTCTGGCACAAGACAGAGGACAACAGATAGAAGCCTGGAGTTGACTGGCCACCACTGCCAACCCGCCAACTGGAGAGTATAATGTAAACCTGACCAGAGACGAGTGCTGACAGCAAAACATTGCCTTCCGTTTATCTAAAAAAAGGTATGGAAAACAATCAGATAGTAGTGCTGGGGTTAACCCTAGATGCCTTTTAGTTGTATGATTGTGGGACTAAGCGGGTGTGGGGAAAGTAGTTTGTCAAAAAAGTGTTGGAAAGTTGTTGTCATGTCTGAAGTACCTGATAATATTCTATAGATATACACGTCTTATCAATAAGGAATTGTCTAAGAAAATTAAAATCTAATTTTTAGAAGGAACACTAACAGCCTGACTGACAAGAAAAACTTGATAATTTTGGATGGTGTGGTTTTAGCACCCTGAAGTGTTGAAATCGTTTAAAAAGTACACAGAAATTTGTATTCATCTGAATTGTATTCCACCAGGTCAAGCACAGCTGTACCATTAGTCTTAACACACATTACATGGTACATAAAGGACTTTTGGCTGGTTGCTCTACAGATGTCATACTGGCACTGCAAAATTGCCTTTAATATAATAAAAGGCAAGGTGACACTGACGCCTGCTCAATTTAAGAAGCTAAAAATTACAAAAGAAATATATTAAACTAAGGAAAAAGAGCAGTACTGTCTTTTCAGACCACGCTGATAACGTCAAGCAGCTGAAAGAATGAAATCGGCCCAGAAAATGAAACAACTCCATCAGTCAGACACGGGGGGCATTAGGGAGACTGCTGAAATCAATCTGGACCAGAGGATGAGAGAAGTTTTGATTTGAGCGCTTATGAAAAGATCAGAATATACAACAAACTTTTACAATCAACTTGACCAACAATCTGACCAAACGAGGGACTTCAGAGAGTCGCGAGATCTGACTGGCTGTCCCTCCTGAGGGACAAAATATGAGTCTAAGACAAGGTGATAGAAGAGATATTAAATCTTGTTCCGCAGCGTCAACAGAGAGATGCTCAGGGTATTCTACATAAATTCTGGCGCCAGCAGGGAAGCCCCCTGGAATGACAAATGAATGTGTTGTAGGTGGTGAACCTGTGCAGGACTTGCATTGAAGGATACAGAGAATAAATTGAATCGCATCGGTGAGGTCATCTATATTTATGACACAAACCAGGAAGGAAAAGCAAGGTCAAGACGACAGGTTCAAGTAGAAAGGCTGATTCAAGAAAGCAAGCAGCTGAAGAAGCAATGGAAATGAGCAGATGATGAACAGAGAGAAGGTATTGTACTGAAGTCAGATGATGAACAGAGAGAAGGTATTGTTCTGCAGTCAGATGATGAACAGAGAGAAGGTATTAGTGTTCCGCATTGTTTACTTTATTGAGTTAACGATTTCCCATGAACATGCAATTGAAGAAGCCCTTGAAAGGAACAAGCACACACAAGACCAGATAGGTGTTAGAGGCTTTATTGCTAAATCAACCACATCACTTCGGTTATATTTTGGTTTTCAAGGATGGTCACTCAAAGGAGCTTTAAAGGAGTTGTATGAGACTGCTGAAAAAGTGAGCCAATGGTTGTGACTGAGGTGCTCGCAGACTATTCTGGGTCGTGAATTAACCTGAACAACACTTGTGAACACGCACTGTAGTTTCATGAGATGGGATGTGTGCATGCACAATACATTTTTCACAAAACTCTCATAATTTTTTCATACATACAAGTCATTAAAATAGAGTTGGAGGATTTCATAAAGAGTTAGACCGCTGGTTCTTTGACACAGGTAAAAAACTACAATGATGGCTGATGGCTGCAGGCTGAGGATGTAGCTTCCTATGGGGCGCCGTTTGTAAAATGTCGCACGTTCTAAAACCCTGCTCAGTTTTGGTACATTTAGCATTATCATATGGGGAAAAAAGCACAACAATATTCAAATGTCACTTTTTCAAACATTTAGAGAGATATTCATGTAAGGATAATGTTTGGCAGTAACACAAAGTTGTTGAATAATATAAATGTTTCATCTAAATGTAAATGTTAAATATAAATGTAAATGTTAAATGTAAATGTTAAATATAAACGTAAATGTTCAATGTTATATATAAATGTTAAATATAAGTGTTAAATGTAAATGTTAAATGTAAATGCTAAATCTAAATGTTAAATGTAAATGTTAAATGTAAATGTAAATGTTAAATGTAAATGCAAATGTTAAATGTTCAGTCTACATGTCAGATTTGAAGACTGAACCTTACAATATTTACGGTAATTGGCTTTCATAGTTTTCACGTCACGTCAGAATTACCAGCTTGCGGGCAAGAAATACACTCCACAGCTGTCTACCACTGGAATTTATACAGGAACTGACCATCTTTCATTCAAGACTATTTAATATATCCGCTTTAAAATTGTCTGACATAGGTAGTAAAATGCCAGACAGTTGTTGCTCGGTTGGCTGTTCAAATCGGCGAGGAGACAAGCCCGGCTGTTTCCAGCTGATTGTAGGCGTCTTCTGGGTCAACTTTTGAGCGGGCAGTAAAGTAGCCTTATTTTTGGAGCTTGCAATAAAAGCAGTAACCCTGTTTTGGTCGCCTCGTTTATCAGAATAACTACCTAAAACGGGAATAGATCAAGAAATAAAGTCAAGAAACAAAGCATCAACACGATTAAAATTGGATTACCCGGTTTCTGCTCTGAGATTGCGACAAGTACCTAAGCAAGTAGGCTAGGCTACTGTATTTTGTCATCCAACTGGTAATACTACAATGCCAGTAGAAAATACTTGGGAAGATAATTTCAGTTGTCATTCGCCAGACCAGGTGGTTGTACTTGTGTTAACCAGGAAATTGTGTCAAATGATAAAGAACAGTGTTGGGTAGGCTAAAGGCTGCTAGCTAACATCATGTAGCTCGCTAGCTGGTAGCTAGCTATTAAATGGCAATCATCTTTGCTCTGATAATGAAGATGTTTATTAGTTTTCACCGTCCAAACGACATCGTTATGAACCCATCCCCTTCTGAAAATTAAATTACTATCTGTGCTTTTGGTAGGCTTTCAGTTTTTGAGGTGTGTAGATCTAGATATCTCTGTCTGGCTATTGTGGTATGATCGGTGTTTGATGGCGATCGTAATTGAGTAGGCTGCACTGCTCGACGATGTCCACTGTTGGTCGACATCTTCGCTTTTGCCCGCAAGGACAGGTATCCCTTGTAGTGTGACTGAAAGCTATGAATTACCGTAAATATTGTAATGTTCTGTCGTCAAGTCTGACATGTAGACTGAACATTTACATTTACATTTACATTTAACATTTACATTTAACATTTATATTTAGCATTTGATATTTGTATTTACATTTAACATTTACATTTAACACTTATATTTAACATTTATATATAACATCGAACATTTACATTTATATTTAACATTTACATTTAACATTTAACATTAACATTTAGATGAAAGATTTATATGATTTAACAACTTTGTGTTACTGCCAAAAATGATCCTTGGAAAAGTTATCGCATGAATTTACATGAATTTATCTCTAAATGCTTGAAAAAGTGACATTTGAATATTGTAATGCTTTTTTTCCATATGATAATGCTAAATGTACCAAAACTGAGCAGGATTTTCGAACGTGCAACATTTTACAAACGGCGCCCCATAGCTTCCTGCACCTGACGGTTATGGGCCTTATTCTCTCAGCGTCACAATAGCCTGCTTCTCGATAAGTAATTCGTCACTACACATCCCACAAAATACATCGCCGGACTATACATGATCTGTTACGTAGCTGTCCGCACGATTTGATATGGTAAACATACATATGGTAAAATCTAGCCTTTATATCGGCAGGGTAAGGTGCTACGTTGTTGTTCCTTTAAACCAAATTGTTGCACACCAGAACTTCACCTTATTGCTAACAGGACAGTACTTCAAACGTACCTTCTCCACTTTTTCTAAAGCTGTATCTATCTCACAAGAGTATTGAACCCTCAGTAATATCCAGGTTTTTATAGAAACCGCCGTTCCCTGTTTGTCTGTAGAGTACGTATGTCTGTATGAATGAGGATATGTCGTTTCCCATGCTCCCTCAAGTTCTATTGGCTGTGCTGAATTCACAATGTATTTCGAAATTGAATTTGTCAGATGTACGTCAAATGGCGTGCTAGAGGCTAGTCACATGACACTTCTCAGCCTCCACAGCAAGATATGCGTCTGTTGCCAGACTAGTTGAAAAGACATGTTGCCTCAGTGTTTGTGTGTTTTTAAGCAATGCAACTGCAATGTGTTTCAAGTCTGGCTAAAATCCAAGAGCTAAATTTCAGTGGCCATTTTCTTCCATTTCACCAGCATGTACTTTTTACCATTTATGACTGATCTTTTCAAATGTTTCTTCACATGAAATATTTAGTCCTTCACCTTCTGTAACTCTGCCTCAGAAAAGCTCCCCTCAATCTATCAGCTTGTAAACTGCGGTAAAGAGGAGTGCGCACTCTGTGACGATAAACATTTCATCAGTAAACCCGCGCTCGTACTTTTTGTCAAAGACCTCATAGTTTTGATATGCACACGGTATCACACTTCTTGAACTTAAAATCCAGTCTTTTCATGTGACATACAGAGATTGTTCCGTACAATTTTAGAAACACTTGCATCAAGTTGTCAAGGCCTACATCAATGGGTCTCATACTAATACCTCTGTGCTGGATGTGGAGTTAGAGCTTGAGATCAAATCCTGTCGAATATCTGTATATCTGCGGGAGTGTTGAGCTGTAAAATACCTCCACATGCCCGTCTTCAGCGGTCGATTGAGTCTTTCCACCACTGAGACTTTTAAATCTCTTGCTGTGCTGAAATGTATAATGCTGTCCAGGTTTTTTTTATGTTTATTAAAAAAATATTTTCTGTTGTCGGTCTGTACTTTCTTGGGGATTTAACTCTCCTGCAAGATTGAAGGGAAAGCTTTGGTGACTTCAGGGTTTTAGTCATTTTTGAAAAGACATCTATGACTGAGTATATAATGATTTTCATTTTTCAACAGCTGCATGCGTCAGCCGTATGGCCGCCTCCTTAGATTTTCGGAATGCCCAGGACACAGAAGCACCACCAGTGTATAAATATAAATACTTTATTTTGTATAAAATCGTGGACTATAATTTAAGGGTTAAAAGCATCTGAAAATCCAAGCCATCTCCACCAGAAAGTCCAGTCACCAGCCCTCGGTTGACAGTAGACCAATTGCGGTAAATCCAGGCTGTTATCGGTTCGGTGAAGCTAGGTCGATGTAACGTCACGTCTGCTGCACCCTCACTTCGTTGGGATTCCCCGGGGATCCCCAGTGACGTCAGTCGCGGCCTCCCCAACCTGGTGGACACGTTCACCACAGAAGTCGTAATCAACGTACAGTCGGTCCAATAAACAAAACACCACAGGGCACAGTATCTAGATGGTAATCGTACTTCCCTTTATGTTGGGTATGGTGAACGTTGAGTCATTCACGTCGGTGGCTTCGCTTGGTTTCCATGGTTCGTCAGTGGAGCTGCTTCCATTCCGGAACCAGCAGTCCTCGGGTAAACAGGCAAGGGATCAACACTCCGCAGGCCACGTATACAGTATAAATGGAACATACAAAGATAAAAGAAGGCTTACGTCCCTTAGCTCAGGGAGTATGAGCATTGATCAGCCAACAACCGAAGTTCTCCGGTACGATGGCGTGCGCTCCGCTGCTTCTCTCCGTGGCAGTCCGTTTCTTCCGTTTTCTTCCGTTTTCGTTCGTTCGTTCGTTCGTTCGTTCGTTCGTTCGTTCGTTCGTTCGTTCGTTCGTTCGTTCGGTTGGCCCGTCTCCTGGTCCCCGCCGGGCACCCAGTGTGTTCTCAGCTCCCTCTTCTTATAGCGTCCACTTTACCCCTCGATAGGTTGGTACGTAATTGTCCAGGTAATGAGTCCAGGTGAAAGTGATTTAGTCATTTGCTAGCCCAATAGGAAGTCTGTGCAGGGAATAGTCTATGCCATGCAATTTCACACGGTGCACGTAATGATGAGATCACAGCAATACAAACAGTGAATATGAGATCACAGCAATCAATACATTTTATGAGCACAGCAATCAAAAGGCACATCACTCAATATTTGCAAACAACTAAACCTATACTGTCCTAATAGGCTGACACATGTCGCAGAGATCTGCCTGGAACTGGTACAGAGGACTGGGGGCAAACACTCGGTTCCATGGAAACTGTACACGCACGGGTCTGTGCAGTGTGTAGGCATCTTGCACAGACAGCCACTCATCTCCTTTTTCCTTAGATATTTTCTCCCAATTTCTGTTTAACCGCCCTGACAAACCTCTCTTTGTCCCCAAAGGAACCCAGGTCTGAAAGGTTATAATAGGTTTACCAACAGACACGCTAAACCCTTTTCTTTGTACAAGACTTTAGCTCTTTTTTTTACACAGGCCCCTTACACGAATAAAACGCTTAGTTCAAGGCATAGCATGTTTATGACAAAAACACAGTTTTTTGGTCGTAAAGATTATTTTGTTATTGTTTTCGAGAAGAGAAAAACACTTTCACAACATTCCAGCTAGATCCACAAGCAGATGTGCAAAAGTGCCTTCAAGAGCACATACATGAACATCATCCAATATACGGTCTATCTGAATACTATGCATCTATAGGAATACAAACGCTATAATGTTGTGTGCTACATCTACAAACAGTGTGTAAACCCATAATAAATACCAAAGTGAAACTCCACTACTTGCTTCTCTCCCTCTCGCTGCAGACTGTGTGTACATTGCCCCCAGTGCAGTTACGTCATGTGCGTTTCTGACACGTCTCATCCCCAGTCTCAGTCTCAGTCTCAGACTCTGCAGTGCAGAGCCCTCATCATCCCCCATGGCAAACACATTTCTTCAGCAGCGATATGATGCAACGAGGAGCCGGCTTTTGAGCGGCCGCCTCAGCACATCTCCTCAGACGGCTGCTTTTGGAACAGCGCGCAGCCATGCGGCCCTGCTCCAGGGGGTGTGTTCTCTTTATCATCACGCTCAGGTTCTGCACAATCCACCTCCAGCGAATCCACCACAGACGTTTCAAGCATCCACAATATCCTCATCAGTGAGGGAGTTTGGCTGTTTTGGGGGCCCAGAGCCAGACAGCACAGCTCCTCTCTGCACACAGCCTTGGCAGTCAGGTGTTACGCAACCTATTTGATTTTCTCATAAATGTAAGGCTCTTTGCACAGCACAAACAACACAGCCTCTGAAATGCCTGTTAGGTGGACTTTGTTGGCATCACAACCATGTTGTCAAGCATCAGGGTAAGGAGGAAAGGTCCACAGCGCCTGCTCCATCTCTTCAAAGTGGTTGAACGTGTAATACTTTGGGGGTGCACACGGGCAGGGGTGATGTCTATGGCTAAGGTGGCTAATTCTGCATCCCATACCCATGTGCGTGTGGATCAAAACGGCCTGGTGTGTGACCTCTTGACCTTGGACCAGACATCACTTATTAAATATGAATATCCGAAGTTATGACAGACGCCCTATCAATCATATCAACAGCATGGCCTTTGTCCGGCTCTCTCTATCCCATCACTGGCATGGTTCTCTAATGAGCTGCTCTCATTAGACACTCTCTGCAGAGGCGGCCATCATTTGCACGATACAACACACTGAAGGGATCAATAATTACAGTGGATGGTAAAAACTCAATTATTTCTGCTTTGAGTCTGGTCTCCACTCTACCTGGACACCTCCCCTGCTTCACTGCTTCATCATGATGACACTGAAGGAGTTTAATGGCCTATTAAAGCCTTATTCCTGGAAAATGAAATATTCTACAGAGGGGCATATTACTCCCTGATGGAAAAGCATTTCATGAGTAAACGTAAGTCCATAAGCATTTCCCACACCATTAACCTTCTGAATACTTGCTCGTCAGAGGGCTTTGGCTTGGAAAGCGGGATTTGTATAACAGGGACCGTAGGTGTAGTAAAAGAGCCAATGGCATTGTCCAGAGGCTATTCATCATTTGGGCTTGCTACAGTCATTGACTTAATTTCAAAAGTACTTCATTAAGATTGCCCATTGCTACATTGTCACCCTCCAAAAAATGCTGTCTCAGTGAGGAAGAGAATTACTCAGTGGGTTTATTGCAGGCTGACGAAGCCCATAAGCCTAGGCATCCATTCTTTTTACGTTATACGTTATTACAAATGAAAGGAATCATTAATTTGCTAGTATAGGTAATAAACATTCATATACTGATAATCACCTCATGAACTAAATAAAAAAAATTTTGGGATGCTCACAAGAATCTGTCCGTGTTCCATTGGTAAGCTCCTATAAGAGACTTGTGTATTTTTCTTAAACACATACAGGTTACAGGTGAAGATTCTCATCTTGAAAAGGAAATGAAGTAGCGAATGTGCGCTGACCTGAGAACAACTCTCAGAGAAGGCAGCAGACCGAGAGGAAAGACGACCTCCTGTGAATGACACCATGTACCCTCCTCCATAAAGAAGAAATTATAGAATAGAATTGTGTATGGTTTGGTCCCAGCCACATTGTTTGTTTCCCATTTACAGAACCAGAACTGTGCACAAACAAAAACATTTTTAGCGCTTACACAGAACAGACGGCTAGGATTCCAGTTAGGACCCTGAGCAACTCACTTAATGTGACAAAGTTTTGGGATTAGAATCGCAGACTGCTCCTTTGATGGAAGGGTGATCTAGAGGAATACTCTCAAATGAAATGAAATCTGTAGATGAGCACATTAAATAGCCCCCACATGTGCTGTGAGTCATTATGCCCTACATCAATGCGTTTAACACATTGGTATTGAAGGAGATGTATCCAAACTGTGTTCCATAGGCTCCTGTGGGTTTTGAGGTATCCTTCAGAGAAAGAGAGTACATTGTGTATGTGTTCTTGGATGAGCTTGATGGACTATTCAGCACACTATTAGAATGGAGTTTGTGATGTAACTGTAATAAACCTGCTCAGAATGTCTGAATATGGGCCCCCTCCACCTGCTAGTGTCTGTGTTTGCAGAGTATGTCTTTGATACTGCCAGTCTTACTCACAACACGATGTTAAGCAGCAGGAGATGGCAAACAAACCTTTTATTTCCCGTTTCACTCTTTTGCCTTTGAAACACATGAAAACACAAAACACTTGAAAACACATTCATGGAATCAAACTGTAAATACAAGTGTAGGCATCTCTCTGTCTCTCATTCTCTGTCTGTCTGTCTGTCTCTTTTTTTCCTTTCCTTTTTTCCCTTTCTATCACTCTCTCCCTCTCTCCCAATGTTTCTGCCCAGAGAGTGGAGTTACTGAAGCAGACAGCCCCATGCCGAGCTGGAGGCACAAGGGAGCAGCCCCTCCTTCAGTCCAAATCAATTTTCTTTCTGGGGAACCTGCAACAAGGAGCTTAATAACAGCTAGCTCTTCTCACTCACGTCCAGGCCAGGGGCCACAGGCTACTCAACCATCCAGGAATCTCATCGAGGGACCAAAAGGGCCCGGTCGGTACCCATCGTCTTTAGCGAAGAAAGGTGTACCAAGTCACAAAGAACTAAATGCACTTGGGTCATGTATTTCCTGTTTAGTTTTTAAGGAGGACTTTTTTAATTTTCCTGTCACTCTCTGCAGGTAAAATACTTCAACAAGGGAAACATCACAGATGTACCTCCAAGCTGACAGTTTAAAAAGTTTGTCAGAGTGCATATCCCTATGTGGAACACCTGTCAGAGTGGTTTGCACTCTGTGGTAACAGCACAACTCAGAATTCAAATTGAGTTGCATGACATCGCTGACTAATGGTGCCTGGGTTTTTCTCTCTAAACGATGGCTGCTCCACAGCAGTCACTATTAGTCAGTGGCGAAATGTGCTTGACAAATATTCTCTTCCAACCCAAAAAGCTGTAAAACAAAACATGGCAAAAAGTATTTGAGTGCACTCGCGGTTTTCTGCCAAAATGACTGACGTCTAAACTGAACTTTGATAGCCTTTTATTGTCAAGCTTTTTATGCGTCTGTGCTCTTTGACAAGTGTCATGGTTCACTTTTTAATTTTGGTCTCTGAACATTAAAATGTATTTTGAGAGCATGTGGAGCGAAGAAATGGTGGGAAACATTTAGCTGTGTCTGTTAGAGGACCACCAGACTAACCTGCCAGTACCATAAATCAGATGATCGATTCATCCTGTGCAAATGTATCCTTGATTACAGTTTTTATGTTGGATTGAGCAGTGACTGTGTTAGTTGGATTGAGCAGTGACTGTGTTAGTTGGATTGAGCAGTGACTGTGTTAGTTGGATTGAGCAGTGACTGTGTTAGTTGGATTGAGCAGTGACGGGGTTAGGTGGATTGAGCAGTGACTGTGTTAGTTGAATTGAGCAGTGACTGTGTTAGTTGGATTGAGCAGTGACTGGGTTAGTTGGATTGAGCAGTGACTGTGTTAGTTGGATTGAGCAGTGACTGGGTTAGTTGGATTGAGCAGTGACTGGGTTAGTTGCATACTGCGCTGAAGTGCAGGGACTTCAGGGACAGCATGCCTTGCCTTCACAAGGAAAAATGTGTTGACCTTCAATATCTAATGGGTCTCATGGGAATGTCTCTGAAATACTGAACGCAGAGGAGAGACAACCCAGAACAAAATAATGGACTTCAAAAGAATTATGATAAACAAGGAATATCTGTGACAACTATGTACAAGGGACTGAAACAGTCTAGGCTAGTCTAAAATATCTTTGCTATGGGATGCTGCTGTAGCCTCTCAAAACAGAAACCAGACACCCTCGGCCTACACCTACCCAACCCCCACACTATCATGCACTTAATCTACCCCATACTCTGTGCTAGCATTTCCTGCAATTGCAATGTTGCTGGGCTCTGTAAAGCAATTGTATTGTTTTGGCGCTATATAATAAAATTGAAGTTAATTGAAACATCCTTGGATGATTATTGCAGGAACTAGGATCAAGACGCCTCGATTTTCTTTAAAATGTTTTCTCACTTTAATGCTTAGTTATCATCTATCCAGTGATGTTGATTTGCAGCGGAGGGTTTTAATCCAAATAAAATGAGGAGATAATCCTCGAAGCCTTGGGCATTATTTACACTGCATTACCTCAAAGCTCAGCAGACACTCTCATGCATGCTGACTCCATATCAGAGTTCATGAACAGAACCTCCTTTTCACATTTGGATAAATGCTGCAATGAATCAGCATAAAGCACCAGAAGAAATGTTATTAGGAGAATGAGCAGACTTTGCAATTGTGGTATTTGAGCTTCATCAAACTCATATCTCAACATATCATTCTCTTATTGGAAGTGTATGTTTTCAGGTAGTGGACACTAGGTGGAGCTCTTGTTTGTTTTTTGTGCCTCTATGGTCAAAACATTGCTTCCAAACTACCCCCCATGAACTCTAATTGAACTTTGCATTTCTCTTGCAAGAGTATTTCTGCTGCCAGTATTTTTTGGTTTGTTGGCACCTCTGTAGTCCACTGATGGGCTTCAACTCAAAGATGCTCTATGAGAAAAAAGCCCCACTTCAGGCCACATTCTCTGGAGAACAGACAATAGTCAATAGAGAAAAATGTTGAATGACCACATGTGTTATATCCGAGTGTTGTGCTGTCTAAGTTAAAAATGACAATCACAGATGCCTTTCTGTATCAAACCTGCTCCGATGAGCTGGTCGGTGCAGATATAGACCACCACAAAAAAAGGATAATAATAATAATCCTTGAAAGTGCTTCGCACTGCTCAAAAGAAAGCATCCCTAATTGACACCCCCTCCAGCTGACAACATGTATGGTCAGTGACATGTGATGGCCTCTGCCAGATGCCTTTGTCCTTGAGTGTCCTTCAGTGTCCTACAGTGTCATCAATCTCAGCATGTTATGCAAGCCTAGTTTTGTTCTTGGAACAGACCAGAAAATCAAATACATTAGACACTCTGTGCGTCATGTCACCTGAGCCAATCTTCTGCAAGTCACTGCTGATGCTAGCAATAACCTGTTACTGTTGTCAAGGCCAGAATCACAGCTTTCAAATCGGTTTGGGCAGACATTCTGTGCTGACATCACTTGCACTTTCTTTGCTCTGACGTGTCTAAAGCAGTGTTTTTACTTGTGAACTTCCACACAAATTCCAGGAATTCAAACTTAGACTCTAAGAAATGGCGCTTACTTAATAATGCTGGCCAACAGCTATTCATACCACCACACCAAAGAAAAACTAGTGGTTTGGTAAAAACCCAGGTGGAAATATGCACCTGCAATACAAGCAGTTTGGTTTGTTTAATCACTTTGATTCTATAATGAGGCTCAATAGACGGGAATGGTTTCCGATTCGGTTTTTAACTTCACTGTGGTAAGCAGCAATTTGGATGGATAGTGACTCTTTTCTCTGCCCTGACCTCACTCAGCCCTTTAACAGTATTGGATGGGACTGGATTTAAATACAACTTCTACTTGACTACTAGAAAAGGGTAGACACCCCCCCCCCCCCATCTGTATGTGTTTGTTTTATTCCTTTAGTACTGCTGTAGCTTTCTGTTTGTGTGTGTGTGTGTGTGTGTGTGTGTGTGTGTGTGTGTGTGTGTGTGGGAGCATGTTTTGTTGATTTTGTTGTTTCTAGTTTTGGCTATTTTATGTTTCCACCTTCCCTCTTCACATATCATGTCCCTAACCAAGACTTGAGACTATACATCTTTCCTCATCTCTGCCTGTGTGTGTGTGTGTATTAGTGCAAGAGTTGAACATGTGTCATACATACGTGTGTGTGTGTATTAGTGCAAGAGTTGAACATGTGTCATACATACGTGTGTGTGTGTGTATTAATGCAAGAGTTGTACATGTGTCATACATAGGAATGTGTGTGTGTATTAGTGCAAGAGTGGTACATGTGTCATACATACGTATGTGTGCGTGCAAGAGTTGTACATGTGTCATACCTACGTGCGTGTGTGTATTAGAACATGAGGGCTGTCGTGTCATTTTCTCTCTCTTGTGGTTGTCAAACCTAAAGCCTATTCTCCACGCTGGCCCTGTAATGTATTCATAGCCTTCAGCTTTGATGCTATACTTTACTCCTGCGAGACTCTAATTAGTGGCCAGCTTCATCCCCTTGATCCATCCCGACTACCCCAAAAGCTCCCGCTTATGTCTACCTAATTATAAGGCAAAGATCTATGTTCATGAGGGACACAACCGAAGCCATGACCTAAGATTATTTCATAGGGGGAGAGGCAGTCACACACACACACGGACATTCTCTCTCTCTCACACACACACACACACACTCACACAAATTATATACTTGACTCCCAAGATCCTACCCTGTTCTCCCCTATGTAATCCAGCATTAATCTGTGTGTCTAGACCCAATCTTGGAGCTAAACCAATAAGGTGAATAGACAGACGCTTAGTTTTGCTCTTGACTTCAATTAAATTTGACTTACACCAAATCCTCTTCAATTCTGACATGCTCTTGTACAAAATGTCCATTTAGGTTCATACTGTTACTCTTCAAATTCACAAATCCCCTCTTTCAAACCTCCATTTGAGGATCAACACATGCTGTATCATCCTTAAATGTTTTACTCTGAGGGCACCTTGTGTTGGCATCAGACTTGACTGAGATGAGCTCTGTTGGAGGAGTCGAATGTGGCCTTAAATCTTTCATTGTTTCCTTTGGTCAAGTCTTGAATGCAGGTTTACAAACAGAGGTGAGCCTGTAGGTGCTGTCTACACATGTACCACTTTCCCCTGCCATGAATAAATTGTTTGTGTGTGTGTGTGTGGGTTTAATACTTGGATTGCCTGGTTGAAACTGATACTCCTTGGGAACATTCACTCCTCGGTGTATCTTCAAGCTGTCCAAAATAATGAATGCTGATTGGATAACAAGTGAGGACATTCATTGTCTATGATGCTGAAGTGTGAAGTGTTTTTATTGATATCCTGATCAGTCTCTTTGGCTATACATCCATGGATGAGCTGTATAAGCTGTAGCTCTATGCTGTCTCAAATGGATTTTCAACCGGTGGGAATGAATTGGGGGCAGATGAAAATGAGATAATTGAATAATTTAAATCAACATATTACTGTATACATATAGTAGGTAATAACAGTCTGTATAGCATTGTCCCTTTTACCAAATAATAACACAGTATATCTTTCATAAACTTATCTCAAGATATTTCTGTTCATATATCATGATCACACAGTTTCATTGCATTCATCAGGCAAGAAATATTATGATGAGATTATACTAGTGTTTCTGTCAATGAATATCAACAGCCAGTGGTTCAACTATGTTCTTCAATCTTGGTCAGACTCTGAGCTGTCACAAGGTAAGTACTCCTGTTCCTCTGGTATGCTATCATCATTGATATCATATCTGCCAACTGCTGTGGGAGAACACACCCCTCATACTAGAGAGGTTTTTTGTTGACAAGTGCCCAACAAGCATCGGGGATCTCAGGGCTGGCAAAGTGGGCTTTCTTCCATATCCCAACCTGGTAGTTCACTCTCCTGAAGTGCTGCTCCAAATCCTTCCTATTTGGAGGATGAGTAGCCATGTTAGTGAGATGCTCATCATCTTTGGCGCACAGCTCACTCTTTCAACTTTTTTAGACTTTGCACAAATAATTTTCCACATAAAGCGCAGGTCAACTCGTTGAGATTATCCATAAGGTCCCTCAGGAACATTCCATGTTTCTCCCAGCCTGGCGAGAACTTCTGCAAACTTTGGCATCCTTGTGAGGCTTGAGACCCTGTTGAAAGCACTCGTGGTATCACAACAATTGTCGACGTGAAGTGCTTTCAGTGCTGTCAGATGCTGTTGGGAATAGCCACAAGATATTCCACTGACATCGTTGAGCCCCTTCTTGTTTCCTGTGCCAGTATGAATGTCATAGTCTGAGCATGGTGCAGCAAAATGAAAAATATGTCACTGTCTGGACTCTTCACTATGACATTGCTGTAATGGTTGCTCCTGGCATATTCACAGTAGAGAATGACTCAGGAATCCGTTGTCTCTTGAGCCTTGAGACTCAGAACGTCTCTTCTGCATGTTGAGTGGCCTTCTTCAGATGTCAGCAGATATGCTGACCCTTCACAGGTGATGATCTTTTGGCTCCAGAGTCGAGTGAGCAGTGCAATAAACTGCTGCTTGCTTGTTTTCATCGTTGGCTAGAAACTGTATCCAGTCTGCAGACATTTCGGGTTTTTTTTCACCTTTTTTAATCAGCTTTTCTCCACACCCCCTCCTCTGTCTTCCCATTGCCTTCACAGAGTTGGGCAAGTAGCTGGCTGTGCTGAACACAACGCTGCCTGGCTTTGGCATCATGCCAAACACCTGCTGCATACCTGGCTGTTGCCTGGTACCTCCTCCAGGCAGTACAAGTAGGAATTACAAGTGTCTCATCAGTGGATGGTAGAGTTGCATTCTCAACTCCTTTTGACAGGCAGGCAAAGGACTTGGACCTTTGGTCAAGAAGCCATCAGCAGTGCCTATGCTGTGTGGTACAGGAGTCAGTGGTCGAGTGACGAGTTCCTTCAGTTCAAGTTGTAGGCTTTGTTGTTGGGACTTCATGAAAAACTGGAAAGCAATGTTCCCTTGCTGCTTTGCTCTTCTTGTTCATGTCAGCTAAGGTTCTCAAGGTTGAGACGCTACTTGTGCGACTCTGTTGAGACGGTGGAGAGACAGCGGAGGGGATGTGGAGAAAAGCTGATTTATGTAAACACTGTTGTTAGGTATAATATGTAACTGTTATTACCTACTATATGTAAATAAAGTGGGTTTCAATCATCGTTTGCAAGCAGAATAAGTAAAGTAAATTTGAATTTGAGCCATCATATATGTGTCTTATGGTCTGGAAGCTATTCTCAATGGGTACAGAAAACAGAATTTTAGGGTACCCCTATTCACAAGACTAAAAGTAATGCATCCCAAAGTTTTCAATGTTAACATTCTAATTCATATTCAGCATATCCAGACCCTTCGAAAAACATAGTTTTGTTGAGAAGTCCCAGTATTTAGCCCATGGCCTACTAGATTATTCTGTGGAAAGGGATCCAAGATGGTTTGAATCACCATTTTAAAGTCTTCAGACAGCAGCTAAAGGAAGTCTGCATGAGGGGAAACCAAACAGAGAGCCAACAGTCTGACCTGAATTCCTTATTGAACGGCTATGTTGATACACCAACATCCAGCATCGATCTCCCACGTGTTGGAAGCTTTACCCCCCCCTCTCCGCCATTACCTGCAGATAATATTGACCAAAGCTGACAGGGAGGATATTCATTTTGAGTCCAAACGGTCAAGCATGGCTCCAGAGTGGATTAGGCCGTAGGGGGGGCACTGTTGGCACTTTGCAGTGGCATGAAGTTTAAACGGACGTCCTGCTGGGGGCAGTGTGGTTCCTGGCATCATGCCCCAGTGGAGGGAGGCTCACTGTCTGTTGCTGTGGTTCATATCATCCTTATAATAGGGTTCGGTGGACTGAGGAGTGAGTGTGTGTATTAACGTGATCTCTCTCTCTTTTCCCAGTCCCTGTTTTTTGATCTCTCTCTCTCTTTCTCTTTCTCCGTGTCTTTTCCTAGTTACGGTCCCTCTTGCCCTGTTTCTCTCTCTCCCTCTCCCTTTCTGTCTTTGCTGTTCTCTCTGGCTCCCTTTCTCTCTAACAGCGGTTGCATTTGAACCCTGGTGCTCTGAAGAGTCAGAAGGAGTCGAGGGTATTTTGTGCATGTTTAAAACACCAAATGGATCCCTAATACCCTGTGGAGGAAGTAAATTTATGTTGGTTTTATTTTCACATGGCCTACAACCATTTACCAGTATATGAGAAAGCAAAGCAGAAATAATGAAGCGACTCCAAGTGCTTGGCCTCTGGCGAAGTCAGTGAGCAAACACTAAAACCTCGGCTTCGAGCCTCATTTTAATCCACGGTAATGTCTCCATTCTAATGACCTTGGTCTGGGGGATAGAAAAAAAAAAGTTTTCTCTTTCCTGTTCAGTCGTGCCACACTTTTGCCCGGCCGCTCTGTGGTCTCATTGTTATCTTGGTTGTGGCTTCATCCGGTTTCGTAAGCCTACTTTGACAGTTGCCCGCGGTGCCTCGGCTGCACCATCGGGCCGACAGGAAGCCGAGACAAGGAGACTTGCTGCCATATCTATGAATCAGTGTGTCCTCCTTCTCCCTCCCTTTACACACACACACACACACACACACCAACACTAACACATCGGGAAAACACACATACAAGGATGATTACATCATCATACGTCTGTTTGCATTTGAACTGACAATATTTTTTCTCAGTCCGTGCGTCAATATGTAGTTGATGCTATTTCGAATGGAGATTGGGGTCAGAGAAGTCTGCAGGCAAAGTCATGTTGATTACTTCCATCTATACGTACTCAATGCATTAATGCTTTGCCACTGGCATAAAAGGGATTGGTGTTGCGCTGCACTGCTGATGATAATCTAATTACTGGAGCATTCATTTTAATGAAGTGCTCCCCCCCACTTTATCATCCTACACATATGGATTTATTGGGCTTGTATGTTTCTATCATACCCTTGGGCAAGAGATTCAGTTAAATTTCAGTTAATCACATGTGACTTAAATGGCAGACAGTGTTTTGATCCATATCCTGAGGCAAGTTGATTGTACTGAACAAGGTCCTACTTGACCGAAGGTAATCTGCAATGGGGCGTATAGAATACTAGCCTGTTGAATTATGGTGTGTGTCACACAGTGTTTTACATAACTGGAGGTGAAGCAAAAAGTGGAGTTTTTTTTTCCCTTTCCGCAATGTCATCATGCAGCAGAGTGAGAGGGTTGTGTGAGTGTATGTGTGTATGTGTGAGTGTATGTGTGCTTTATCAGTGATTGCTTATTGAGTGTTGTGTCTCTGCATCACAGAAGGCATCAGTGCAATGTCTCTCCAACATGACTCAGTTTATTGTGAGTATGTCAGATGTCATGTCAAATTACGATCACTACCAACCTTGAAACCCTGTCAACTGGACCCCGCATGTTCAACCTCCTCAGCCTGTGTTCACATCAGTTTATTTTTTATTTATCGATGGTAAAGTGTATTAGATCACTGTCCGATTCCCAATGAACTTAAGTCGCTGGCTTCAGGATCATCAAACTGCCAGACTTGGCAGGCATATTCAACTAGTTGAAAGCAAAAAAATAAAAAATCTCCCTGTCCTTTTTGAGAATAACTTGAAATGACAAGTGGCTTCCAGGCACACCAGACTCCCCTGCTCATACATTCAGATCACACCTTAAACAATTCAGTTAGGTATGTGAGGCGCTGGTGCTGTGCCTGAGGGTCTCTGGAGAGGGAATTTCCTTTCAAGTCGTTTCTTGTTAGGTGAGCCCGTTGTCTATCAACCTGTGGTCTCCTTGATTGAGAGGCTAAGGTTGCTTTCTTGCCGGTTGGGCTTGGTTTCCCCTGAAGTGTGTGTGTGTGTGTGTGTGTGTGTGTGTGTGTGTGTGTGTGTAAGATAGTGTCTCCCCAGAGATATTTGTGTTTGTTTAATTGCCTCTCTGAACATGTTTGTGTTTATGTACATGTGTTTAACTGTGTGTGTGTGTGTGTGTGTTTAACTGTGTGTGTGTGTGTCTAAAAGGGAGAGGGTGTGTTAGTGATTGAGAAAGAACGGGGGATAGAGAGGGAGTATCTGTTTTGATGTGAGACCACTCTACTGCATTATAGTCCATGTTGTAAATGTAAGGTGGTGTGGTGTGATTGCAGCCTCCCTCCCCGGCCCTCTCAGGGAAATGTCAGGTCTAGATAGTAATGACAGGGGAGCCATGTGCACTCATGCCATTATGCTGGGGAGAATGACCAGCGCTGCACGTATTCATGCCCGCCAGGATAAAGACAGAGAGGCCTCTGTAGTGTTACTTTGGAGCTGGGCAGAGTTGTATGGCTCTGGTATTATCCATCATTTGTTACACGTCTGATGTTCAATCGTTTTTTTTTTTTCAATCTGAAATGACTGTCAGGTGCATGTCCTGCCAGCTGAGAGTTCTGAGTTCAAATCTCTACCTTTGTGATTTTATTTCCTGGCTGAGACTGGATCGGTAAGTGGACTTTTAAAATAATGTTAAATATGCTCTGCAATCGTTTAGTCCTGATACAGACACCTTTAAAGGTACACACTATGGTTCCGTCTTAGTATCAGCAAAGAGCTGGCTTTTTAACACCACATTCTTGTGTGTGTGTGTGTGTGTGTGTGTGTGTGGTGTGGTGTGTTTGTGTGTGTCCGACAGTCACAAAAGTTTTCTGTCATATCCTAGCAAGTAGAGGGCAGTTGTGTGCCTCCCCCCCCCCCACCTCTCCTCCACACCCCTCTGGATGCCGCGGATGTGGCTCGTGGCTCACCTCCCACTTAGCCTCGCTAAAGCCCCGCAGGTTTACCCTCTGCCGCCCTGCTGTTTACCTAGAGTGATTGGCATGCTGGAAATGAAATGACAATCCAGGCAGAGTCCCCCCTCCAGCGCCGGCTCTGTGCTGGGGTGCCCGGAGCCAGGGGAGCCACTGCCTTTCTGCAGTATCATTTCCATGGTCGCCCTCAAAGGCCTGCTCCAAACCCACACCCACACCTCCTCTCCGCCCCTGTCCTGGCCTCACCCCGCAAAAGCAACGTGAACTCTGTGAACCAGCCGACTCTCCTTGAAAGGAGGGATATTATTATGCATGCATGAGGGCGTGTGGTGGATGGGGCTTTATCGAGTTGGGTAGGTTTTTAATGTGCCAGGAAGCGGTTTTGGGCTACTGATGTCATTTCCTTTGGCCTGGTGAATGTGGTTTTATGGTGTTTATCTGTTTGTGCCATAGGCTGCAATGTGGAATCTGGGATGCTTCTGGATCATGTTTATGTATGTGTGTTTGTGAGCACTGGTATTTTAATCATAAGGTGTGCATGTTTTGGACTGCTGTGATTCTCTTGTGCATATATAATGTGAGCTATAACTAGAGCTACGTATATCAGGTGGCAAGGTGATTTCCCCAGCATTGCAGAAATGGCACGAGAATGCTAAATAGTTGTACTGCAATCCTTAACAAGCCTCATTGGATGACTTCAGCATATAATAAAAAAAAAGAGGAATTGTGCTATTTCATCCAGATTTCACTGCACGCGTGTGGCCCTCACTCATTGCAAAGAGAATGAGAAATATCAAGCCAGAATATGGTCTGAATAAATGAACAAAAATCCCTCCACAGTGTTAGGCCTATGAGGGATCCAGAGAAGCCTCCACTGACTCTCCGTGCATTCACTGATTTAGCTATGCATGAAGAGTGATAATAACTGATTAGCTGTGTGACTCCCAACAGTGAATCATATATATGTTTTATTGGACTAGAGTATCTGCGTCCTCCCAATCCCTATCCCCCCCACCCCCACCCCCACCCCCATTTTGATTTTGGGACGCGCACTGCTCTGCTCAGGGGCATTTACTTCACAATAATGCTGGATAATGTGTCACACTAACACTAAGGGTTATAATATGTGTGAGGCTCGCTTTGGTTCTTGTTCCCCCCTTATTACCCTTTTCCATCATTTCACAGAGCCAGCGGGGAAGTAGCAAAAAGAGGGATAGCAAAAAATACATGTGGGGTCAGGAAGTGGCATCCCTCTTCCATTCTGTGCTCTTTTTTGTATGCAGCAGTGGCGGTCTGGGGCATCACTGAGCAGGAGATAAACAGCACCGCCCCAATCCCAGCATGCTCAGCGGGGGGAGGGGGGGTCCGCTAAGCTCAGAATCGCACACACACTCCACGCTCTACACGTATTGCAAAACATTGTTCTTGCGCCAAAGGGGGAAATGCATCCTGATCCACAGCGAATCGTGAAACAGCTCGACACACGGGATGGGGAGTGGATTTTCCTGGTGCTGATAGATGAAAGAAGACCATGGAGAAGACTTATTTGTACATCACACAGTGCCTCGCAACTATGCCTTGCTAAATTTTGTGAAATATTTAGGAGCTCTTGGGTGACATACGTCTTGGTTAAATACAGATTTGTACCGGTGCCTTTTCCACCAAACCTCACATGCAGCCTTTGACTGACAGCAACTAAAAAGACACTTTTAGCACCCTTATGTCCCTTTGACAACTGGCACATTTCAGTTAGCTAGTAATGCACCTGGGTTAGAGGATGTTTCCTCTAAGCAGCCTTCACTGCACAGCCCTTATAGTGTGAAATCTGGCTTTTAAAACAGGTGGCTTTTAAATAATAACAAGCACAGAAGGAGGTGAAAAGGTCGGGGATGAATTCAACAACTTGGGTGTAAAGGTCAGGGCTAATGGCCGGCTGTACAATTGAGTTGAAAAAACATGAAGAAAAAAAAGTGATGTCTGTGTTGTTCAGCCTAGTGGAAGGCAAACAATGAGAGCATTTAGAGTCAAT
This sequence comes from Clupea harengus, assembly GCF_900700415.2. Lineage (NCBI taxonomy): Eukaryota > Metazoa > Chordata > Actinopteri > Clupeiformes > Clupeidae > Clupea > Clupea harengus. The sequence continues at coordinate 5,624,657 of NC_045163.1, read as the reverse complement.
ATAGATACATATCAGTCACACACACACACTCACACTTCAGGGTACATGGGACACAAACATCATTACATCAGGCTGGAATACACAAACTCACAAACTAACACACCAAAGACAAACACACACACACACACACACACCTGTAATCTGTAAGGTGCCAGCAACTGTTGTGACTTTCCAAGCCAAGATTATGTATGACAGAACCTCGGCAGCATCAGGACCAAGTGGTGAGCAGAGAGGAGAGCAGATGCACATCTGATTGTAGCATCCTCCAGGAGAGAAAGCAGCTTCTGGCTCTCACCTTTTCTGCCTCATTATGAAAAACAAGGAGTTGCTCCCTTCACAGCTCTACAGTCTGCAGACAAGTGTCTGCAAATCAGAGTGCTTTATCCATGGTGTGTGTATCTTTCCATCTGTGTGTATGTGTGTCTCTCTCTCTCTCTGTGTGTGTGTGTGTGTGTGTGTGTGTGTGAGACAGAGAGAGAGAGAGACCTTACAAAAGTTCTGTATCCTGAAGATGTCAGCATGAGCATTGACAAAGATAGTGGTCATGTTGTACAGGTCGGTAGGAGAGCTTGTGTTTTACCATGTTTTTTTTTTTCTGTTTCATAAATCAGTGGTGTAGATGCTCTCGCTCTCTGTTTACATTATTTATGGATACACTCTTAAAAGCTGATACACACACAGTTTCACCACCACTATATATGTAATTCTCTCTCTCTCTCTCGGGGACACACACACACACACACACACACACACACACACACACACACACACACACACACACACACACACACACACACACACACACACATACCCCGGCTCCCCTGTGTATCTGCATTGTATGATTTAGATTTAGGTCCAGAGGGAAGAGGAGGGAAAGCAGAGAGGGCGATGGACAAAGAAAGAGAGAGAGAGAGAGAGAGAGAGAGAGAGAGAGAGAGAAAGAGAGAATCATGAAGACAGGGAGTGAGCTGGGACTCCCTCCCAATGGAAACCCCATATTTTAGCGCCATGATCAGACCCGCCAGGCATCTTTATCTCCAGCGTGAAGAACTCCATAATGGAAGTAGAGCAGATAAATACCATTATTAAAGAAAACACTGCGGAGTCCCATTCTCCACGCTAGTCCCGATGAAATGATACCCGCTGCCGCCGAGCAGCCATGTTCTCTCCCTTCTAAGCAGAGGGATTTCGACACCCAAGGATTTCTGGAACACAGCTTCAGGATACAGCTCTAAAACAGTGTGCCGACCTTAAACAGACTTGGCCTCTTTTCGGGGAGGTAATATGTCTCTCTCTCTCAGGCTGATCCCTATGTAGGCCCTGCACCCCTCGCGGTTATGAACAGAGGTGGGAGGTTTGGAGGAAGGAGATAGAAATATAGAATATGATTAACATGTAAAACATGTCTGGGTTTTGAATAATGTTGTAAGGAACCACTTTCCACGCCAACGACGGAACTAGGAGACAGTGAAGATTTCTGTGTTCGCCTCTCTGTGTTTTGCTGAAATATAATATGTTATTAAAGGACCCAATCTTTATAAACCTAAATTATCAATTTCTTCTGGATACCCACAACCTGTTAGTTACACATTCAAACTAATCTAAAGTGAATAATGTAAAGTTACAAGTAGAAAGACATACTAAACATTCAAACATTCAGAGAATATGAACATACCTGGCTGCTCAGAGGATGATGGCTAAACACATTCAACTGCAGGACTGAGATCACTGCCCCACTCACACTAAGACCATTCAAATAAAACCACAAAGATGACAAAGAAATAATCTTACCATGCCATACAACACTGAATATCCTGAATTACTTTTGTGTGGAAGAGCACAGGGGAAGAAACAGAGACAGAGAGTCAGGAGGGGTGTGATTAAAGTCAACCTAGAGGAACAATGGAACCCTGGAATGTTCTTAACGGCATGTTCTGTAAACAACTGGCCCGTGGCTAACTACTGCAGAGTAATTGAAACTCCATCGAAGTCCATCTGTGTTTTAAAATCCACAGGCTATCGGCCTGAAACATAGAGTCTTACAATGTGGACCACAGTGGCTATGTGCATTCATTTTTTATTCGGGAAGAGATAGTTTGAGGTACTTTGAAGCTGCAGTCCTAGCTTCATGAATAACTGAAGAAACAACTGAAAAAAACTTAAGCAACTGAATAATTCCTTGCATCGCTCTCGTACTTTTTGCTCTCTCAGTGTGTGTGTGTGTGTGTGCACGTCTCTTTCAGTAAAGAAGTTTGTTTTGGATGATGTTGTAGGTGACAATGATTTATGGTGCATCCTAGGTTTCGTAGTTATTACTTCGTGTTGCAATTTGTAATGTGTTGCTGGCATGGCCGCCAGCTGTGTCTTGGTCTCGGCTCCTGACTAGGACACGAGGATAATGAGAGCGCGCCGTGTAGGTGATGCACCTGGGCTTGACAGTCGCTCGCTGCCCCCAGACTTTGTGCAGATTCGCCGCGTTAATTATCGGTTTACTCCAAAGACAAGGAGACACAAGTGCCTCTTTCTCCTGTCCTTTTCACTCTCGTGTGTTAAAATAAACACGCAACCTCTCATGGGTAATTAGAGTGTAAGAATGTAACACTCCACAGCTTTGGAGTTCTACAGGCCGTCAGAGGATCACACCTCTCTGTAGTCGTGCAAAAAGCCCAACGAAAGTGAACACTCTCTTTCTGTCTTCCATTCTTTCACTTTTCTCTGCTCTGTCCTCTACATGTTTGTCACCTTGTTTTCTTTCTCAGATACAACATCGTCCTGTCTCCCTCCCGCTCTCATTTTGGCTCTCATGGTGCTGATAATGGAAACCTCTTTGGTTATATTGGAGTCTCGGCGGGAGGCAGGTGTTCAGAACGCTCAGCCTAGCGTTTCCTCCTCCACCACTCTATTCCAGAAGAGATTTCAGATCCATCTGCATGACGATTCCAGATAGACCATTACCTCCACACTCACCCAGGGCCACATATTCACACACACGCACAAACACACACACACACACGCACACGCACACACACACACACACACACACACACACACACACAAGCCTACATGCATGGAGGACACAATCATGAAATCAGCCTGTATGCCCACTCGCTCGGCAACATCCCACCCCCTTGCTGGCAATAATCTGCGACTGTCTGAGACGCATTTTTTTTCCAAGCGCCGCAATGCTTGTCTGCTCCTTATTCAATGCCAAGCCCCCCGGTCTATTTTTACCGACAGATATAATGTGTTTCCTCCAGAGCATGCCCCAAGCACAATTTCATGCTTAGACAGACTTGAGTGCCAACAAACAAACAACATCTGAAACACAATAGATGGCTATGCGATAAGGACGCAGCGTTCCTGCCATTACCATATGAAGTGGCGGGGTATAGACATCCTTTCCTTCTATTCTTTAACAAACAGATAGCCTGACTGGCTCTGGGCCAGTGTAATCTTCTCCTGGGCGAAGGTGCAACCCACATCCCCCACTGCGGCCCTGTCCCTGAAAGCAACATTTACCAGATGAAAACATTGCACTTCTTGGCCGGATCGATGTTGTTTAAGTCATGCATAAATTGTGTGTGTGTGTGTGTGTGTGCCTACAGGAGGCTGTCTATCTCTCTCTATGTGTCTTAGGGGCTGAAGGTGTGCTTACATTAGGGTGAGGGTGTGTGTGTGTGTGTGGGTGTGTGTGTGTGTAGATTCTGTCTTGAAGACAGCTGTGAGTTGCAGGTCTTTTAATTCAATCTGCAGCTATGCACCCTTGAGCCAGGGGAGCCAAAAGAGCAAAATGATCACTTGGATCTCTGAATGAATTCAAATCAAATTAAATAAATAAAATCAAACATAAATCTTGTGAAACTGTATGTGCATATGTAAGCATTAGTATGTGTGTCTCTTAAAGCTGAAACAAAGTTCTGTTTGCATTTGGATGGGATCTGATCTGATCAAGAAAACAGGTGTGAACAGAATAGTTCCTTGACACTCAACTGACATGCACAGGAACTAAATCATGGAGATGCATTGTTTGCTTAGCACGGTTATACTTTCACTGCATCATAATCCTATCAACCTAGCTACAGCACTTACATACCTCAAAGCAAAGTAAGCTAACAGTACCAAAAATGCAGTGTCACATTCTGTAACAAGGGTACAATTAAAATAAAATGTCAATTAAATACAATTAAATTGTCTCTGGATTTGCTTCCATACACATCTAGTTCTTTCCAAATGTCAATTAAAAAACTCAAAAACAGACTTTGCTTTCCAAATTTGCCCTAAGAGAAGCGAGCATCACATGGGTCGTGCAGGAGACAGCTGCGCAGGTAGGAGCCAAGTAGGATTCGTGCACCTCCCAGTCCTAACCAAGGGAAAGGAGAGGCGTAAGGGGAGGTAGTGGGTTTGAGAGTGAGCACGAGGCCAATCCTTGAGCAGGTGAGATGAAAACAAGTTACCTGTCAGAGTTCGACACAATTTCGTCACGCTCCTCCTGTATTTCTGTTAGCAGTGCACCCATAGCGATACTGTGCTCATGTACTTGTACTCCTACTCATAAAAACCCGACATCTGACACCATGGCAACATTACATCAATCTCAAGGCTGTGGTCAGGAGGTGTTCTGTACTTCTTGTACACTGTATGAAAAAAATTGCAACCCTAATTTCTGTTTAGAATGCCATTTGCATTGCAGGTTTATGTGTCTACTAACCACCAATATTTTCCTTTTAAATGGGATATTAGAGTTTTAATCCAGCCATTTCAATACAATACAATTTCTGTTTGGATTGGGGTCAATTGGACAAGGTCATTCGGATAGCGGTGGGTACATGAGGCCATTTCATTCTGATTGGACTGCTAGTTGGAGTGCTAATGGAATATTAGGCCCCATGTAAACCTAGTGTCACTTGAATCTCATTAAGTGCAGGATTTAAGGAGATAAGGAAATGTAATACTGGCAGGGGAAGAAGATGAATTTTAGCTGAGATTTCTATGCTATTAAACTTCCAACCTTGAGATCTGAGAGCGAGGGAGAAAAACACTAATCAAGACTCATGATGCTGGGTTATCAGTGCGCCAGCCCATTCTTAAAGACGGCCATAGATGTCCCTGCCTACACACTCTAAACACTCTGTAGCTACAGATTGCAATCACATCAAATCAGTGCAGACAACACAATCTGGATATACCAATGGCAAGTCTTATCCTTTTTCTTTTGTTGATATAGTCCATATGGGCCCTTTGGTGCACCATACTGTCTACCGATAATCACGATAGATAGAGAGACAGACAGACAGGCAGACAGACAGACAGACAGACAGACAGACAGACAGACAGACAGAAAGAGAGAGCGAGAGAGAGAAAGAGAAAGGAGGAGCCTTCTCACTCGGCACAGATGGTAGTTATTACAGGGTGATTGCTGTGGGCAGGAATGACTTATTCTAGAAAAGCTGAAAGATCCTCCGACTGTTGACTGTCTGTTGTCTGACCAGTATGCTATGGGGGAGATGTGAAGTATTGTGAAGTATGTGAAGCCGTTTGTGCAATATCCTTTATGTCCACAAACAGCTCCAGGGAAGTCCTTAACACAGAGCCAGCCTTCTTAATCAGTCTGTTCAACTTCTTAGTGTCACTGGCTCTGATGCAACTGCCCCACCAGATGGTAATAGATATGCAACATCTTGTTGGATTCATTAAAGGACCTAAGCTTCCTCAACATGTAGAGTCTGCTCCGTCCTTTTTTGACAGCCTAAGTGTTGCATTTCCAGTCCAGTCTGTTGTCAAGGTGAACCCAGGTATTTGTATCTCTCTTCTCCCAGGATGGAAATAGTGTTCCACTTAATCCTGGTTCTCCCAAAATCAATGACCATTGGTGTGTACTGAGACATATTATGTAAAGGAGTCTTAGTGACTGCTTTATTCCAGTGTCTTTGCTGACCACATATATCGTGTCTCAGTTTTAGTTAGAACTGAATGCATTCATTTTTGTTTATTTTCTCGTGGGTACTTTAAATGTGACCTGCTAACTATTGAACAACCATATGAAATGTTTATCATAAGTAAGGTGCCTACAGAGTTGCAGGTACATATTGCACTTTTGTCAAATCACTGTCATATAGGATATGAGTTTATGTGACAAACTTACATTGAAGCTCAAGAACTGTGGCCCAGCTACGCCTTGGCATATCGTGGAATCTTACAGGTCTGGCTATCTTTGGCTATCTTGTCTTTGCAAGCCTTTGCCTTGTCTACACAGGGAGGAGATCGAATCACCTGAATTACCTGATGGCACAAGATACAGATGCTGAGTTTGTATGACTGTTTGACCTGTAATTGCCTGAGAGATGATATCAGCTGAACCAGAATCCGCCAAGGGAAGAATTGGAGTTTGACAGACCTCTAAAACCTGTGCTTCACATTGTGCTTTGGATGACATTGGTGAATGACACATCTGCTGTAACCCTTGCCTGTGTGATTGTTAGAGGAAGTGGCAGCAGAAGCACAGTATGGATTGAATGGCATGCTATTTTATTTTCTGAGTTTTTGAGGCTAGTGCTGACAGAATGATGTGACTCAGTACCATAACTGAACTCTGAAGACGTGGGATATGATTGCTGTCAAAGGCAGTCTATGGATGATGGGAGAAAGAAGCTCAGATGTCCAGAGATAGAACAAGCAATCCATATCATCCAGTTCTGACAGCTGAAGCTTTTAAGACCCTCGACACACTGTTATTATTGATCCTGGGCCTGTCACTTCCTACACAGGTATACCAACAAATTCCATACACACACACTAAACATGTCAATCTCATGCCCTGGTGTTGGTTTTAGGCTTTGGTGAAAAAATCTTGTAAGGCAAAACACTCTCTGACAATGTCCATTTTCTGGATTTAATCATTCACAGTATTCACATCACTCTAATGTCTCATAAGACACCTATAAACCTTTTAGCCTGGTGTTTTCCCATCATTGGCAACATTTTGGCTGCCCTTCAATCTTCTTCTCTTCATTATGTGTGTATTATGTGTTGTTGTTTTGCCTGTCATTTGTGCAGATGTCGATCATGTCTATTAGTAGCACAGACATTACTTGCACTGTTCATAACTGGAAGGTTTTCAGTTGCCTAGTAACGGGGACGCCGTCACTGCTCCGTCTAGGTTGTTTTTGTCCCCTAATTTTAAAATCAGATCTTATTTACATATTTCTTGATGTTTTGTGTTTAATAGTATGCTATAGTTACACTGTTGCATGTAGTGGTTTTCTTTCATTCTTTATTTATTTTTGCATACTGCCTACTAAGTTAAGTTACCTTACTGAGAATCGTGTGGTTAACGTGAGAAACTGCATTGGGCTGAAGAGCTAAAATAGCACATATGGCGATATAATAATGCCCCGCTGCTCAAGACAATATCAAACATCGACTATCTTGCTTCCTGACTCCGTGGTGGACGCTGTTCCGCTCAGCTGTCGGAAGACTGGACACATTCCTCCTACTCCTGATCATTACCTCCAGTGGCTGAATGGTCGGTTGCCTTACTGCTGGGCTGTGTGGAGAGACATGCTGGGTGGCATGTGGTGAACCTCCTGTGACTGGCTGCTGCAGTCCTGGCCATTAAAAACAGTCTCACAGAGTTTTTGCCTGCTGGTGTCATTAAAGGTCAGTCGACCTGATATCGGAGAAATGGATGTGCACTTACCAAATAAAAAAAAATGTTTTCCACAGAGGAATGGAAAGTTGTTGCCTATGAAAGTCATGAATGACTGCTTCTCCTTCGTTCTTTTGAATTTGCCCACTCCTTCTGTAGAGGGTCACATTAAAATGATGCAAGAGGGTTTGTTAAAGCTGATTGGGTAATGCCACTGTTTACCCTGGTCCATCTTAATTTATGTTGCGTTGGGAACAACTAACACCTGAGGAAGTTGACCCATTATCAGGTTGACCCATTAAGATCCTACAGTGTTCAGCAGCTGAATTTTTACCACAGCAGTCAGTCTTGGCTTCGACATCATCCACCTCTGCGCACTGGGAGGCTCTGCCTAGGTCAGTGCATTGAGACTGGGAGGCTATGCCTAGGTCAGTGCATTGAGACTGGGAGGCTATGCCTAGGTCAGTGCATTGAGGTTCTGGAAGTCAGTTGGCGTTCAAGGGGAATTGTAAATCCTTCTAACTTTGGGCAGGTCGCCTACAAATGAAGCTACTGCCGTTGCCGCTCTCCTTCTCTTCTGAGCCATTCTGTTTGCTTCTCCTCAATAGCACCCTGCTCATTTTTTTTCTTTATTATGATTATTGTTACATTACTATTTATAGTTTGTTGTGAAAATGTATTGTTGTTATTATTATTATTATTATTATTATTACTATTATAACCAAGCCAAGCTCATCCTATGGCTGAGTCAAGAAGTACACTCCAAACCAAGGTCAATTTCTCCTGTCAGTGGTGGTTTTCATCATTTATTAAAAACAGAAAAGGAAAAAAGATTGATGAAAAATGTACTCCTGACAACAAACCAGACCTTGGTCTTTGGAGTGTAGTGCATAGAAATCTAGAATAATAAGGAAGTTGAGTGTTCCAGAGCACAAAAGTGTAATTCAGAGAAGTACAAAGAGGCTGCTGGGTTCTATTGGAAAATCTCTCACTGATGGAACCTAATAGATGTCATTGTTTGTTAGTATTTGCATTTTAAATTAATCTCATTTCATTCCAAAATCTAAGCTTAATTTCCTGTCCCTCTCATTTCAGTAGGCTGGCACCGAGTGAGGTACAGCTGGATGAGAGAAACAAAGGGTGAACTGTATCAAAAGGAGCTGCATTTCTTGGCTGCAATATTATAGCCTCCCACTATACCTATCCAATTTGTAAGGATTACAAGAACAGAGCCAATGTAGCCTTTGTTATGGGAGTGTTTGAAGACACATCTGGTACATTGTTCTTGACCTTGGATTTCCACCAGTTCTTTTGCATATTGCATCTCCTTAACATATCCCCCTCATTCTAAAGAAAGGAAAATCAGTAAGGTATGAAGATATTGCCTTTTATGTCGGTCAGTTAGATTACAAGTGGGACCAAGCACTGTAAATCTTATATGCATCCAGTAGGCGTTCTGTGGAAGAGCCTTGAGAGCCGCTCTGGAGTGCCTTACTTGGGGAGTAACTAGTTACATGTTACATAACATAATAAATTCACAAAATAAATGGAATTGAAATCCGTTACAGTTACAAAAAATATGTAATTAAATGTACTACTACAGTTACTAATCAAAATGTTGGTGATTACAAAGGGGTTACATCCGAAAATATTCTTTTTGGTGAAAAGCTTTAAAGCTTATATGTAGAATATAACATTCATTCTGCTGCTGTGCTGGCTCCATTACTTCGGAAGTAGGTGCTCAAATTTTGAGCGTTGTTTTTGATTGGTTCCATACCTGTCAAGTCTCATGTTTTATCCGTGAGACCTGTTGATTTTCAACATTTCCATTATCACTATACACGTGTCTTTTATGTGTGTGTGTGTGTGGGCGGGGGGGCATTTCTATCACTAACCTCATGGATTTCAGTCATGTTCACTTGACAGGTATGTGGTTCTCTTGTTTGAATTTGCACCACCTCTCGCCTGTTACATTTCAAAAGTAACCTTCCCTAGGAATAATCAAATAAAGAATGTTATACTTTACATAATATTCAAGACATACGAATATATTCAAAGCGTTGTCACCTAACGACTTTTCAAGCGATTTAACAAATTTCCAATGTCAGAAAAAAATCATGAGAGTTTTGCTAGAGTTGTGGCGTGCTCCCATCATCTCTATCATTTGGTGTAAAGTGGTCATCCGGCCACCTTAAGTCAGTCATCTTGATGTTCAGAGATAAACAACTGACTTTAACATCATACGTTTTTAGTCTTGGCTCATGCATTCATTGTCAGCAACCAATAGGTGTGCTCTCTCCAGCACTAAACAGAAAGCAGCAAAGTGGATACAGGAACATCTCTGGCGAGTAGACAGACATGGAGGAGACTCAGGGGAGGCCTTGGAAGGCGCGGTTCAGTTGTACTGTGAGTGAGCGAGAGAGTCTCTTTGACGTGTCTTCCCATTTGTGCCATGATAGAGTGGAGGAGGAAAAATGGTGGACAGAAATGGCTGCAGCCCCTTGAAGTCACTGGAACAAACCACTTTGCATACAAGGACCGCTGCTTCTGCTCCATTGTTCAACAGTTTCTCTTGTTGTAAGAGTGTCTCTTTGATGTGTCTTCCCATTTGTGCCATGATAGAGTGGAGAAGGTAAAATGGTTGACAGAAATGGCTGCAGCCATTGAAATCCCTGGAACAAATGGGTGAAATATATAGTGTATCTTATGGGGGAAAAGTTTGAGACCTACAACACAGCGTGTATCCGAGGTGTACCTGGACTGGAATGGTCCTGTATACTCCACAGATAATCAGATGTATCTGTGAGTTTACTGTCCTGTTACACAGACTGAAATATAAGACGAATTCAACGTTCAATGGCGCCAATTTTCGGTTGTGTAGATTTTCTGTTATTCCCGGTTTTATCAAAAAACCTTTGAAAGCTTACTCCTCCTACAATTTTGGTCCAAATCTTCTTCAAAATCACCAGAGATGATCTTCAGACCAAGCCTCACAAAACGTATTCATAGAATTTCGATCCTCACAACCGTTTGTCCGGTACAGCCACTCAAATTCAGCAGAAAAGCCGTCAAACAGTAAGTCTGAAGTAATATCTAAGCAAATCTTTGAGATATTAACCTGGGCGTCAGTGGTACAGGGGTAGAGAAGTAATTTAGTAATCAGAAGGTTGTAAGTTCAATTCCCTGTCGAAGTGTCCTTTAGCAAGACACTTCTTTCTTTTCTTCTTTCCCTTCTTCACTCTTCTTCCCTTCTTTTACTCTTCTTTCCAAAATTGTGAAGAATATACATTTTCCCCTGGTTTCGCAATCTTTGGAGGAATCCGCATCGCTGCTTGCAGCTATATTTATTATTATTATTGTAGTTGTTTTGTGTTCTTGGGTAGGATATATAGATTGTCTGACAAACAGGCATATATGAGCATGCATGGTGATTCACAAGGTACTTCTGGTCTGCAATCAGTACTTTCTGTTTCCCCACATAGTGCAGAAGATTCTGTACTATGGATCGGCGGCTGGACAACGCACAAATCACCATTTGACCATTTATTGCATTATCTCCAAGTCGCCTTGTTATTGATCTCAGTGCTTTTTCAGTCCTATTGTTTACCATATGTAAGGGTTGTAAAAGAGCCCATTTTGATTTGCCACATCGGTTCTCTCACCACTCTCCTCTCCATGAATTGGCATCATTTTACCTCCAGGTAGTGCATTTCGCCTTGATCGCTGGCTGACCCAACCCAGTTAAAGCTTGTGTAGTAATATCCAGTCATGGGCATAATCTCTCGTAACTCTCCGTAATGAGCCTCACCGGTGACTCCGCTGCCTTCCCACTACTTGTCAGCAGTAAAGCCACAAACAACACATGAGGCTAGCGATGTCGCCGAGCTTTGCAACCTGCTCAGCTGTGAAATGGAGCTTTAAACTGTGAGCAATTATTGAATAATGAGCTCAATGCTTTATCCCAGCAGACACAGGCAATGATAACTAATAAATTAAAAGTTCTAATTACCAAATCCATTAGGTTATTTGTGCGTTTGAAAAAAAAGCGGATTGGAAAGTTTTGATCAGACAGTGTGGCTCGAGGTGTGATTTTTTTTTTTTTTTGTAATGAGCTACATGACTGCTTCAAGTATTCTAATTTAACTGTGAAATGAAACCCCTATTTTTCTCCTTAGAGTCCCATTGGCTAGAGGCAAAGATCAAGCTATCAGGCCGCTCACACAGGTGGATTCTATTGTGAGGAGCCTCACAAGTTTTGGTTGATAATAGTGACAACAATGTTAATGCTACTACTAACAACAACATAAACCAGTATGGCCAGTCATTAGCTGGGTTTCCATCCAACTTATTTGCATATTTTAGTATTCATGAAAATTTGGCTAAAGACAATGCGAGTCTGCTGTGTTATACAAATTAAAAATGGATACTCTTATAATCAAAAGATGACTTGAAAACAGCTGTGGGATAAAACTTAAGATTGTCAGGGCAAGTTTAATGGAAACACCTAATAAATTTGCCACAAATGCAAATTAATATGAAATAATCCACCCCCTTCCAGCGGATATATTTCATATTCGACTCATCGATTATTTTATTTCAAGCGTTTCCAGTCAGGATTTCCTATTCAAATGGCCACAATTCACATTTCAAATGCTTCTGCACTCTGCAATGCTGGGATGTTTCAGTGACTAACAGTAAAATCTCTCTTCTTTTCTGCTTATCACAGTTTCTAACAGTGATTGATGCCGTTGTTTTTTTCCTTGTATCAGAAGCACACAGCACCTATGGCTCCCATATTTGCGTCTGCAGTCCTGTTGCTACTGTGTGTTTGTGAAATTGCTTTTTCTTCTCATTTTCTTTTTATCTATCTCTCAGGGCACATTTACCATACTGCACGCCTATTACATTTCCTTTGATTTGCGCCAGCTGTTGCCATGGAGGCTTGACATATAGTGACATAGTGGCACAGCCTGAAATGGAAATGAGGAGCGTTTTCGTCCTCAGACGGCGCCACTTCAGTTTCGCTCGGTCTTCACTCGTTGACAAACGGATACTTTCTGGACTGCTCTTCTAAAGTATGCTTTCCATTGACAGATTTGCACCATTAAACCACAGTCGATGTGATTACACTTGTTTCGAAGGCAAATGTGAAATTAACATGTGTCAGGGAGACATAAGGATTTACGCTGGATTATAGCCAGTGTGCTTTCATGGTTTGGTTAGACAGAAATTCTAGTAGCATAATGGGGGGGTTCTAGTCTTGATTACAAGTTCATCAGTTCAGCAGTTTAAATGGGAGTAATTGTTCTGCTTCAGCACTTAGCTCAAGGAATAACAAAAAAAACCACTCCCACAACATTATCATATATTTTGCATCATTATCGCAATCATCCTCTCTTTCCCTAGTTATCAAGCTGCAAATGCACAATCTGCCTGAAAAAAAAGAGTAAACTCATTATAAGGGGGAAAAAGTATTCCTCACATCATTTCCCCTCTCTGCTTCACCTTTATGCAGATGTATTAAATTAGGGTTCCCCCAATCTCCCCAGTCTGTCTGTGTGGTGCATATCAAAAGGGAGGTTATTTGATTTTTTTTTCCTTTAATGGACTTATCAAACATAATGAATCACCTTTTCCTCTCTATGTGCTGTGCGCTTTGATCGGCGTGTTTGATGGCGAAATGATGTGCGGCGTGTTTTTATTGCTAATGGTGGGGGTAATTAGGAAGAGGTCGAAGTCCATCTCACACCCAAGGCAGAGGGATCTGTAGAGTCCAAGTGCACCTGCTTGTCAGGTGTCTGGATGCGTTTCATCTCACCACATGTAGTCACATGCCCACGTTTGCAAAGACAAGCACACCTCATGAATTCATCCCACAGATCCCCAGATTCTTGACAGCACCCGTGCAGCGATTGGTTTCCCTCTGTGGGGAGCACACCATCATTATCAAGTCCCCCATGAGTGGAAATGAATAGCTCTGGGTGGAAAAGGATTTGTTGGGGTATTTCTAGAGGGAATAATAAACTTGTACAAGAAGTCAGGAGGGGGCTAAACACAGCAAGCTACACCCTGAGGTTATTATTGGTCATATTTTTGAAAACATTCTGTGGCAATAATGCCTACCCTGTTGTAATGCAAACAGTATTGTAGTCAAGTAGATCTAGTCTGGAGTTCATTATCCAACTCTCAGTCCAAGCACAAGTCATCAGTATAGTATCTGTGTTAAGTCAAGTCGAGCCCCCTTACCTACATAGTCAGTTACAAGACCTTTTCGAAGTCAGAAAATAAACAAAAAGCACACTGATTTTATTTCAATCGTATTTCTGCACATGCATTTTTAGTGGAAGGTGTGTAGAGATGTGTAGTAAACTGCTAATGCTAATGCTTTTTTGTGTTAACAAATAATAATGTTGGTTAAGAGATCTTGGGTGTAAAGCACAATTAATTAGCTACCATACATAAGCCATATACTTCAGTATGTTGCATTACTTATGGTCGATTAATACTTAAGTATACTGTTTATTCATTTCAATTACCGCACTAACTAATGTTAGTTATGGGAACCTTCATGTAAAGGGATTCATTTTTGCACTGTGCAGCTCCAGTGCCTCCAAAGTTAAGCCTTCTAAGGCAAAGAATATCAATAATTTATTTTCAAATTGGACGCATTTCAATTTTTCTGTCTCCATATTTTTCTTTTCAATTTCAGAGGTTCAGCGTTGCTTGGGGATTTTCACAAGAAACCACAGATTTCTCTGTTTGAAGTGCAATTGCAATCAAACCTGGAGCATTTTAAAAGCCCAATCACATTTTACACACCTGCTCTGCCTTTGTTTTAAACCAACAGAGCCATTTCCTCACTCTGTTTTCTTCCTCACATATTGTTGTGAGTAGCAGAAGGAGGATTAACAGACATAAAGATCAGCTGGGACAAACTGTCAAAGTGTATAAAAGAAATGAGAAAAGCAGTTTCACTAAAAGTGAAACTTAGGAAGTAAAAAGTCAGCTAAATGTGAGAAAATACAGTCCTTGTTCAGGAACTGTAAAGAAGTAGCACATATTACCATTGACCCTTTCTGTTAGTGAAGGTTAGACCTGAAGTCGTTGGCTGCCAATCTACAGGGACTTACAGCTGAGACAGAGACTATTAGACCCCTGCTCTGAGTCCTGCATATCTGCTTTCAAGTATCACTGAAATAACAGCTTTAGTAAATCCATGTTTTCCGTACACATCCTCCATCTTTGCTGCCAGAGGGAAAACTGCTGAAAGTGTGTTTGTGGTGAGGGCAGAGGATACGTAGAGCCATCTTGAAAGCACAAGAAAGAAAACATTAAGCACGGCTGTGACCACGCATACTCACATAGCAACACACACACACACACACACACACACACACACACACACACACACACTACCGTTCCCCTCAGGGGCACACACAGCAAGGCCAAAATACGATTAGCTTCAAACAAGGCTTATATCACCAAAAACTGAAAACCTAACCTTTCAATGGGAGAGAGGGAGAAGTGATGTTAGGGGGAAGCAGAATAGATGTGGCCTGGCCTTGCAGGTACAGACAGCTTTGTATCCCTCATTGAACAAGTCCACCTTGGATGAGAGAGAATCCTGCTGAATATGTGTTGTTACTGCTCTGGACTGCTAGCTATTTAGAGGCGTCATGCTGACTCTTTATGATTATAAGGGACAGATGCTGGTTCAAATACACCTCGGTGAAAAGGCAATAACCTTTGTGTAATTTAATTGAAATGGCTGAACACTGCACACACACTGTTATTGACTGGCAAAGTATGAGAAACATTTGGTTTAACTTAATTACACATATCATCAGACATCATTGTCATTTTTCACATATATGGACTTTAATTACACATATCATCAGACATTATTGTCATTTTTCACATATATGGACTTTAAAGCATTTTCCAGAACTGGGGCTTCCACTCAGTGTCAGAGAACCTATGTACCGACCCAATCATATTGTTTAAAAAAGACGGTGAACCTTTTGATGTTTTCCTGACAGAAATCATTTGTATACAAAGGTGTCATAAATAAGAGCAGAGACACCAGAGATCAAAGGGTAGGTGAACACACATACAGAGATCTAATGCCATTTGTGAGCAGACACATCTGGCCTTTGATTTGGATTAAGAAAAGACACACGCACACACACGCTCACATCTCAGGTCAGCCATTATGTCTGCACAGGCAAGGCCTATCTTTGAACCTATGCACCTTCTATAATATTATGGACTCAAATGTCAATGTGAATGCCCACAGAAAAAGTAGAGAGCTCTTACTGACTCTTATGCGTATGGTCATTGTGAAAGTAATATCTCAGGAATGTACACACCTAAAGTAGTAGTAGAGAGTAAAAACATCAAGAAGTCAAGAAAGACTGTAAAAAAAGCTTAGCATTTTAGAATGCCATATCTATGCATAAATTGATGCAATTCCAACATGCCAGGGACAATCTGAGTGCAATTGCGACTTATTGCAGTTCTTGAATTAAAATGGCAGTAGTAAACTTTTGCCTGATTGTCAGTCAAAAGGCCCTATATTTTACTGTGATACACCTATTATATACAAACAGGTAAAACGAGTATTTTTGCAACAATGACAAGAGAAACAGTGAGTCTGAGGCTGTATTTTGGCACTGCAATCATACTGATGCTAATGATCACCTCCTCAAGCATCATTTCATTTAAGCATCGGCTGTGAGAGGAGCTTGTGAACGAGGGGAGAAGCTCTCGCTGATGTCTGTCTACTGCACAGACCCTGCTGCATGTGATGTTTAATGGATCCCCTTCCTTTTCTTTTCCAACAGCTCCCTTTTGTCCTCCTCTCCTGTTTTCTATTGTTCGACACAGGTCCGCCTCTGGTGAGAAAATGTGTCTTCTTTTTTGTGTCTGTAATTATGATGGCTAATTATCAGCAAGCTCTGCTCTAGGCTTTTTTTCTGACTAAAATAAATAAGATATTAATAAAGCTCTACACAGCGCTGACAAAACAAAAAAAAAGAACAGGGAGAATTGTTTGATGTTGGCTGAGAGTGTCTGAGGAAAAATTAGTTTTTTACTGTTTGCCTTTAATTCAAAGGACAAGATATCATTAAAGGAGGCCATAGAAAAACAGATAAATGAAATGGGAGTCACTTCAGTAATATCCATGTTTAATAGCCCAATAATTGTTGTGTAATTTAATTACTTTGCAAGGCAGTGGGGAAGAAATGGGGGTGATATAATTATAACTTTGGAATTGCTTTAAACTAATATTTTGATATCACTGTCTGGATTATTAGAAATGATTACGGTGCTCATAACGCACTATGTAATCATGTTTCCAGAGTGACATGGTGACATTAATTTATTGATACGAGTCGTATGCCATAATTTTTCCAGCAGAACGGTATCTCATATTTTGTTTTACTTGCTGATAACACGTATAACACATTTGCAGATGATTGCTGTTTTTGAACAGTACTGAAGTAAAAATAAATCATCTGAAGATGGCTGTGCTCCACTTAAAACTTATATCATATCTTAAAAATATATATCATAGATAACATACAGCAACACACAAAACATGCCTGGTGTAATGTGCAGAGGGCTTCTAATAAAATGACCTTATTCATTTTTTTTGTAAAAATACCTTACATACGGGGCTCTGACACCAATCAATCATAAGTAAATGTGTGAGAATGTCTTGGCACATCGCTCAGTTTGATCTACAGGCTCCCACGCAAAACTTCTGAGTCACGAGGCAAAAGGTCAATAATCTCTGTTTGGAAGATTTTCACTTCCCCTGCTTCCCTCACAGACCCCATTCACACCTTTGCGTTGGAATGCGTTGATCCGTCAGGGTTGACGGATCCCCATTCACTTTGAATGGGGTGACGTCATCCTTTGCCGAACTGAACGGAGATATAATTCAGTTCGGCCAAGGATGACGACACCCCATTCAAAGTGAATGGGGATCCGTCAACCCTGACGGATCAACGCATTCCAACGCAAAGGTGTGAATGCTCTGACAGACTCACGGCCACGCCCCTTTCCCAGCCTGTTCATTTCCTCATTCTGTTTCACTCAGCTCCAATTAGCCCTGATCACTTACCAACCTGCCACCAACAATAAGCTACACCTGTGCTCACAGCCCCTTCCTTTCACTCAGAGACACAGAGAACTTGAATGCTGCTGCATGTGCTCCTCCTGTGTGTGTTATCTGAAACATGTAAGTGTATTGGTGATTACTTCAATGCACTGATCTTGATTTAGTTAGATGGAAATGAACTAATATGTGCCTGGAATTGTTTGCTACCTTAATTTGTTGCCTTAATGGAAATGCTCCTAAGGTTGTATGCTTATGTATTGCCTGTGTAGGCTGAGACTATGTTGTACAGTTATTATGTGGCACATGATTTATCTTTTTATATTGTATGACTTGAGCGCACTTTGTATGCTGTGGCATCCTTTTGTACAATGTCATATTGTGGAGCTGATTTGTATATAATTTCTCATTCCCTCCTAGAAACCACACACACGCCTTCCTCACACACACGCCTTCCTATCGCACACAAGCCTTCCTTACACACAAACCTTCCTATTACACACACATGCTTGTACACACACACATCCATACAGTCCTACTCATATCCTCAACGGAAACTCCAATAAACAAATTGAACTGTGAATCCTGACTGGACAAGTGTGTTCTCACCGACACCCCCATTGGTCTCAAGCCAGCCACCCTGAACTCCTCAAACTCCTTTTCAATCACACTTTGCTGTTGTGCTGCAATCTACTACTTAGTGATTCATACTGTTGAAGAGGGGTTTTTATCAAACAGGCTGAATAGATGATTGAAAAGCATTTGAAATCTTGAGGATTTCCATGTGGAAGATTTCATATTTCTGCAAAATGCAATATTTATGCTATTTCAATCGTATGAAAGATGGGCATTTATATTCTGCAATTTTCTTTGAAAAGAGACATCTGAGAACACTTAAGATGTTGCACCAAGCACTTTGCAAGACTGGAGTGCAAGACTAGCTATTCTTACCCTGTGCATCATGTTCCCTATTTTCAATCCATATCATCCATTCTATTTATAATTGTATACACATTACATGGATGTCAGGAGGAGGAGCCAAAATCTCTACAATCTTAAAAAAAGTCTGATGCGTTTAAAGCTGTCATCTATCAATTCTCAGGAGTCATCTGTCAATTTCCAGAATACACTACAATGAATGTAGAAATCTGTATGTGGAAGATGGATGGTTGTTTTGATAGTACCCCATTATGATCTTAATTATCCCACCTGGTTCATCTAATTAGCCTATGCTTTCAATTATGTACATTTCGAGAATTGAAGAAAATGATTTAAGCAAAGTGGCTACTGCAATACATTCATTCTGCTTTGGTGTCAGAACAATTCATAATCAGTAATGTCAAAAAATACGCTGGTATCAGAACATACAGTTCTGTGATGCAGTGTAGATAGTAAGTGATGTGTATGTTGAATATCCATCACTACAAGACAATCCTGAACTTTATGCTTATTACATTTCCATTTCACTCGACAATTCGATAAAACAAGACAATTCTTATATTTCACTCAAGGCAAATGGCTAAATGCAGATATGAAGTATCCTGTGTTTGCGTCAAAGACTTCCCTTGGAAACCCAAATGCCCTTAGACATCCTCTAAGCATCTGTAGGCAGCTAACTTGCTCCTTTTTTTAGAAAGAACCTTCTAAGGTTTGTATTTCTAAACCAGCCCATCATTCCCTCTTCTTCAATGGGCCATCTTATCTCTTCATATACGGCAGTATCTGGAAACTCATAAAGTTGTATCATCATCCAGAACTACGACAGATGTCAGAAACATGATTTATTTTTTGAATCCAGTGTTAATCATAAGCTTGTCTGGTGAGACACCAAACAGTTATTTTGTGTAATCAGCAAATTTTTTCTTCAGAGACATTGATTTCAACAAAATAAATCTAATTAAATGATTTAATTAATCTAGCATTACACAGTTATTACAAAATAGGGTTTTCTCTAAAATAGTCACAGCATAATCTTCTCATTGCATCCAGGTTTGCACTTTTGGCATGTTGACAAAACATGACGAAACACTGTTAACAATTTATGTCTGCACAGTATCACAGTATCTGTAACAACAACCAGGCTGCAGTAATTTTCTCTCAGAGTATCATTGCATATGAATTCATAAATAACCACTCTAGAAACTACGCGTTTGTCACGCCACAGATATCTATAGGCTCAGCACTGATTTAAAGCACAGGCAAACAGATGACTTTACCTCACATAAACCTGAGACAGTTGGCTGTTAAGCTACAGCAGAGATGTGTATTTTCCCACAGGGTAAAGGATGGAAGTGATACTACATTGTAGTTTTAGCCCCCAGAGATGAAATCAAATCGAAATGAGATCTTCACACAAGCTTGTATATCCCGTCTGAATGCAGTGGCTCAGATTGAAAGGTTACGCTAGCCACTTTTCAGCCTAATAGCCACATGGGATGTACTCATTTTGCCTCACAGTCGCACCTATACTCTTGTCGCCATTGTGAGATAGCATCTAGACAGTAGAACCGAGAGAACCTGGTCTGGGCTTCAGTGGGACTTTTGTGATGTTGGGTTGTTCATTCTGCGCCTATATTCACAGGCGGCATTGGCACCCTTAACTGATCTTAGATCCATCTTAGAACTATTTCCTACTTTTAGATCTTTAATTTACAGCCTTCATTGAGACAGCCTAACCTGACACTCCCATCCCACAATGTCCAGCGTAATTATGTTCTGCAAACACATCATGAGGATGTATTTTGGAATGGGAGTGTTGCTTTTGGGTTTACATCAAAATCACATTGATAGTCACTAGGCATCTAAAAGGACAAAGTGTGCATAGAAGACTTAGACTGACAGCGACAGACAAAGTGGAGCAAGCTAGTAGATCAAACTCTCCCCAAAACCCACTGAGGTTTTCTTTTCATTTTTCAGCAAATCTATCCACATTACTTCACAGGTCCAATTGTACTACACTGTTTATTATGTGAAGTGCTGGTACATACTGTAGATATCTTGTTGGTTTTCAAATCTCAGCAAATGATTCATATCTCCAATTAAATCAATCCCCATAAGTAACATAACCACATAAGATAACCAGTAAGAGCATCTGCAGGCTAACAGGCTTATAGTGCTAGCACAGACATGAGTGTTTGCTCGTGAAAATAGCAATATGTGAAAAACAAGAATGGGTGCATGTGTAAATGGACTGCATTTATATGCTTGTGTGTTTTCTCTTGTTCTTGGTTTGCTACCCTTGAAATACAGCCCCCCTCTCTCTGCTGATTTTCCTTAAACAGCTCTCCGGCTGAGCGCTGAACCCGCAGCCTTGAATCTCATCGCTTTTATGGCCACAGAGGACCCTCTAGCTAGAGATCACACGGTTCAAAACAAACCCACAACTTTTGATTCAGACTGCCGTTTGACCAGTCCTCTTGCCTTCTTCTAGGCCTCCCCATAATCATCAAGTCCAAATACTATAATATGAAAAGGGGTAGAGGGTTTATTATTTATTATTGACTATTTAGTTGAAAGATTTGAACATCTAGCCATTTGTAGGATATATTCTGTCAGTTCATTATAGACAGATCTGAAAATACTATTGTACCTGCATTTACATTCATTCTCTTGCTTCAGCATATGTCTAGCATGCTTCTCCAATTAGTGTTTTGTTTGGATTTTGTAATCCACAAAGTCTACGTATAATGTTTCATCAGTGATGCGAGAACTGGAAAAGTTCATTGTCTATAAAAAGAGATACTGGCAGTAAAATGACAAAAACTGATTGTTAACTCGGGACTTGGCAAGAAGAGCTCAGCATTCGCGGTTCACCTAGCACCTTTGCTCAGTAGCACTCAGCAGCATACCTCATTTCTTTTATTCAAATGCAAAAGCTGATTGGTATTTTTTCTCTTTTGTTCCCTCATTCAGACAGACCAGCGCTATTAGGCAGCATGAAAGGAGGGACAAAAAAAAACCTAACAGCTCCATGCTGACTTATTGCCTAATCATGTCACATTCACTCACTCGTGATAATTTTTTTTGACATGCGAATGAGATATTCGTGTGATGGGATATGAAAAGGGGCTGGAACCACTCAAAATGACAGACATTCATCTGCCAAGAGTCCTGTTGTGTCGATGAACTGAAGCTGTGCATACATAATTAATGATCATTAGTTCACAATCAAATGGATGGTTCTTTTTCCCATCAGCCGAATGATTAGGCCAAAGACAATGCTCCACTGTAATACAACGTTGTCTTCTCTGGGCTGCCTAGATTTAGATCCAGATTCTATGGAATCAACTTCAGCCCCTCAACCTGTCCTGCTCCTGGATGTGTCATGAATCCACTGGGGATCGTATCTGTGTCATCTGATTTGAATAACCTTTTAAGTAAATTATTTCCACATCTTTGGTTTCCCATTCAGCCTATTATGCAGCTCCTGGGGAAATTGGCAGCCTATGACATGGTTGTCAAGTGTAATCTGTCTGAATGTCATGTTATGAGTCGTGTCTCCACTGTAATGCGTGTGTGTGTGTGTGTGTGTGTTGTGTGTGTGTGTGTGTGTGTGTGTGTGTGTGTGTAATATAGAGGTAGAGAGATTGTTTATGTGTAAATACATTTGAGTGAAGAAGAGGAAGACCAGGGCCAAAATCAAACATGGCTGCAGAGAAAGGACAATAGAGACCGTGATTACAATGCAAAGTCAAATGTACACTAAAGGGCCACCCACTGCAGACCCCAGGAATAACAGCCACTGCAGACCCCAGGTATAACAGACATGCCACAATTTCCATGCAAAATTGAATTGGTCTTCCACTTGATTCTACTGGTTTGGAAAGAAAACATATAGGCCTGTATTTTCAAAGTGCAGGGCACAATCTGCACATGCACACGCAATACATAAAGCACAATGGCACAGTGGGCGGCAAGGACAACTGCTAATTTCATTTCATGTTCAGTTCATGATGGAAAGGGGCTTGTGTTGACACCAGTTGGAGGCATAAACTGCTTTAACATGTCTGGGATTTGAACTGCACAGATAAGATATGGCCACCAGAGGATTAAAGAAAAGGCAAACATTTCACAAAAATGCTCTTCATACAACTCTGAACAAGAAGTAATTTGTATGACATACCCAAACAAGAAGGCGGCTAGCCCACACACACAACTGTGTGTGCACATGGCATGAAAATAACAAGCTGACTTTGCCTGGTCACAAAAACAGCTCTTTATGAATTGCACAGCTCAAAGTCAAAACAGGAAGCTTGTGTTCTGCACTTAACATATTGGACACTGGTTTATAGGGGCTGATATCACTTTGCTTGATTAAATCATTAAAATGGCTGAAGTGATTGATTGTGCCTCCAAATCAGGTACTATTCAGTGCCTGTTGAGAAGATTCACTAAAGATCCGCCCATAAAGTTGTCCCTTGATGATGTTGTGGTAATCAGGAATGTGGCAGCGAATATACACACAACTATCATTCACTGAAATTAGCAAGGCTCCTCTTGGTCCCAGCTTGAATAAGTGATTTCAAAGACAGGTCTCATTTTAGCTCCCTGTGTATAGTCCTGTTCTATTTCCTGTGCTTGCCACCAAACTCTTAAGATGAAAACGCTTCCTCTTTTTCTGGGCACAATCAAGATAAGGCAGCTCCATTTCGTTCAGCAGAAGCTGCTTTGAAGGATCTAATCATTCCCTCCGTTAGATGTCCAGCTTGCTGTGAGACTGCATCCATGAGTGTCTGAAGACAGACGTGTCAGTGCGGGCTTATTAATCCTCACAGGCACACTGAGATGGAATGGACAGATATTCCAGTGCTGTAGTTGAAAAAGATGAAATGATTTGATTCCTTTTTTCTATGCATTGGGACTTATCACACAGAGGATGTGTGTGTCCCCCCCCCCTTCTATTTCTTCACCGTAAATGGACAAGAATGTCCCAAAATAATCTGCTTTATCTGTCTCCCCTGGGATTCAGCGGGGGTGGTGTTCAGAGTAGAGTACAGTCTGATTTTTCAGTTTACCTGACAATGGCATTCATTACTGATTGTGAACAGGAGACAGTGCTGTGCATGCTCTGTAAATGCCCCTGCAAATCAAACCGCTTCAGATTAAATCAACCTCTTATGAGCACTTTAATTTACAACAAAAAATAAGGCTCACCTTGCCAGCATACTGCCATAAACAGAATTTAATTACATCCAAGCTACTGTGTAGTCAACCGTCTCGCATTTGGTTTCTCACTCTCTCTCTCTTTCTCTCTCTGTGCCTCTCACACACCTTTTCATTATTCTTTTTCTCTCAACTTTCTTTCAGTTGTTCTCCATTAAAAATCCTATTATTTTTCATTTCCCTGTCTCTCCTTACCTCTCTCATGCTACTATTTTCTTTCAATCAGTCCTTTCCGTTTCTTTCTTTTTGAATCTCACTATTCTCACAAATAGAGCTGGGTGGTATGGCTAAAAAAATGAATTTCTCGATATGCTGAGAAGAGCAGCAACCTACAATACAATACAAAAAGAGAATGTTTAAGTATCAGGATTTATTTGTAATATCACCATCTAAAAGGTTGCATTCAAATGTAGGCCTACACACATGAAGCTGTAAAGTATGAGAGTAAGGCCTACGCACATGAAGCTGTAGAGTAAAGTATGAGAGTAAGGCCTACACACATGAAGCTGTAGAGTAAAGTATGAGAGTAAGGCCTACACACATGAAGCTGTAGAGTAAAGTATGAGAGTAAGTTTAGTCAGTGGCTGGGCTAATGGGCTGCCCTATGTATGGGTGGTTGGTTTGAAGTTGGAGGAAAGACCAAGGAAGAGACAAAGATAGCCAGATATCAGGGGACTAAAGTTAAAGAGTAATCCCAGAGATCAAGGGGGTGTTAAAGAGTAATCCCAGAGATCAAAGGACTAAAGTTAAAGAGTAATCCCAGAGATCAAGGGGGTCTTAAAGAGTAATCCCAGAGATCAAGGGGGTCTTAAAGAGTAATCCCAGAGATCAAGAGGGTGTTAAAGAGTAATCCCAGAGATCAAGGGACTAAAGTTAAAGAGTAATCCCAGTTTGATGTGAGGCTTGGGATAGATGAGCATTGGTCCAAAATCATGCATGGTCACCATTTTGACTGTTGTCTAGTTAATATTGTTGCCTAGTGTCATAATATCCAGTTCCTTATCGCAGTTCACTGCGATATAACACAATGGTACATGACGAATGTCATGGCTACAAATCGAAGCATTTATCTATTCACGCCTGAAAGGCCGCGAGATCTGTCAGCGCGCGCTCCTGGCCCCGCCTGCCAGGAGTACTATAATACCATTACGCGCGCCCAGATCTGCCTCTTTTGAAACTTCGCAAGACGGAGTGAACATCTCTGAGTATATCTCAAACGCTTACCACAGTCAAAAGAGTTTTGTGTGCTTTCGCTCTCTACGGGTTGGTGAGTTATCGGGTTCCTTAACCCTCACTAGCTCAGGGCGCCAACGAAATTCATTGGCTTAATTCATTGGCTTAATTTCATTGAAAGTAGTTGCTGCTATCCTTGCTGCCTGGCTGGCTAAGTCTCTGACTAGCCTGCTAGCTTGCTAACAACGTGTTCGTTGCAGATAGTGTGCTTGTGTTTTAACATTCTTCTCTACTTTCAGATTGATAAAGATGGCCAGACACTACCCCGACTGCGGTCACGTCCGTCCCAAGGGCGACCGCCCACCGTCGGTGCGTGACCTGCCTAGGCAGGGACCACGCGGAGGGCGCCTTCTCAGGCGAAGCCCCTGTCTGTCCCATCTGTGCTAGCCTCCCGCTAGCTAAGGCTACCAGGCGCCTTGCGTTCTGGAAGCGCAAGGACGCCGAGGAGACTGCACTAGTTCCATCCGGGGCTGACGCCCCCGTAAGAATGAGTGCGTCTTCAGCCTTGGACTTGGTGAGCGTGAGCAGTCGCCTTGCGGCGGCAGCTCCGCTCCCGGGTCTCTCCCCGTCTCCGCCGCCTGTCAGCCCTGGGGCTGCGGGCAGCGAGGCGGAGGAGCTTCAACCAAGCGGTGTCCAGGGCAATCCCCCACGATGCGCTCGAGCTGGACATCAGCCTGGATGATGATAGTCTGCTAGACTTCTCCGATGGGCACCAGCTCAATCGCGGAAGCAATGCAGACGAGCCATGACGTCAGGTTGCGGGTGGAGACACCTCCCTACCTCGTCTCGGCTCCTGGGCCAGCAGCTCCACGAGGTTGCGCTGAGAGCAGCCAGCTGCCTCGGGCTCCCTCTCCCTCCCCTCCCAGTGTGCGGTCCTCGCTTGCTGGACGGGGAGTTCTATGCTGGCCCCGCCACGTCCAGTTCCCTCCAGCATCCCCCTTTCTTTGAGGAGGTGCACGAGGAACTGCAGGCGACATGGGGCGATACCCTACTCGGGCCGAGCCCCGGTGCCGGGGTTCGCGCCCTACATGCAGCTCCACATGGCTAAGGAGAGGGGCTACTCTCTTTCCTCAGGTGGAGGATGCAGTAGCGGGCTACCTCTCGCCCGCATCCCCCACGATGCGTCTCGGCCAGAAGCCTCTCCTGTCCACGCGGGTGAGCAGACACCAGGCTCAGCTGGCAGAGAAGTCCTACTTGGCTGCAGGGCAGGCTGCCTGCACGACCAATACGGCTGCATTGCTACAGCGCTACCAGGCAAAGCTCCTGACTGAGCTTGCCTTGTCGCTGGGGGAAGATCACCCGTCTGTGCAGAACTCCGTCGCGCGACGGATCTGTCGCTCAGACTAACTCGGTGCACGGCACAGGCACTGGGGAGGGTTGATGGGTGCCGCGGTGGCTACCCAGAGGTCTCTGTGGCTATCACTGGCTAAGCTGTCAGACAGAGAAAAGCACCACTCCTCGACGCCCCGGTCTCTGTCCAGGGCGCCTTCGGGGAAGCAGTGGTCACAATGGCTGCCAAGTTTCGAAGAACAGCAGAAGAGCAGGAGAGTATTCCAGGCTTGGATGCCTCGCTCTAGTGGCCGCTGGGTGAGACGTCCTCCTCAGGACCACACCACACCCGCACCGGGCCGGAAGAGAAGCGGGTTTCCGCTCGCCAGCGCCTCCAGCAAAGGTATCCACCGGGCGAGGCTGGCAGAGACACCTTCCGCCCTCCAGCGCAGCCTGCAGCACAACAACCAGCTGCGCGCCCTGCCCAGGGCGCAGCCCAGGCTCCGCGGCAGCACTCCGCTTCGCCGCGGGCGAGGCAGAGGGAGACCTCAGGCTCCCTGACCGTGACAGTCAGCCACTCGTCACACAGGGGGGAGCGTGGAGCCACACCGCCTCCAAAGAAATCAGCCCGTCGCTCACATGTGGAAATCATGTCCAGCACGGTAAGCAGGTTTTCACAAGCACCACAATCATATGTCCCTAACTCCTGTCCCAGATGGCGCAGCGCCCCAGGCATGCTTGTGCAACTCCCTCCCGCGATGCACAACAGTGCATACGCACCCCCAAATTTTTTTCGAAACATGAGGGGGGCAAGCCCCAGATCTCGTCCCCCGCCCTAGGCGGAGTGGGTGTAGATCTAGGCTTAGACTCATTGACCATGAGCGGGTTTAGTCCCCGACAAAATTCAACTCAGAGCACAACCTCCCTCGGTTGTGCAGAAAGTTGGCGCGCATGCGCAGTGTCACCATGGGTGCTAAAGACGGTCTCAAAGGGTTACGTTCTGCAGTTCGCTCCGTTCCCCTCCGCCTATTCAGCAGAGTAATACAGTCTGTGATACAGCGAGAACAGTCTCAACTTCCTACGGGAAGAGATTATCTCCCTGCTCAGAAAAAAATGCCATAAGCAGAGTTCCTTCAAAGAAAGGAATGCAGGCTTCTACAGCCGTTACTTCCTCGTACCCAAAAGAGACGGAATTATCGGCCTAGTATTAGATCTATCGTGTGTTAAACAAAGCACTCATGCCCGCTGCGGTTCAGAATGTGACCCCACGCAGGCTTGTGCAGTTTATAAGGCCAAACGATTGGTCTATCCACGATAGACTTAAAATAGACGCCTTATTTCCACATTCCGATCCACCACAGACATCGAAATATCTTGATGGTTTGCGTTCGGTAGGAATAGCCCGTACTCCAATTCAACGCACTCCCATTCGCCTGTCCCTAGCGCCGGGGGTATTCACAAAGTGGCGTAGAGGCAGCTATCGCCCCATTACGGTCTACGCGGCTTACGCGTGTACAACTATTTGGACGACTGGTTAATTGCTTCCCATTCAAAAGCTGCAGCAGTGCAGGATGGCCATCTAGTGGTGGCACACCTGTATCGACTGGGTTTTGTTGTAAACAGAGAGAAAAGCGTTCTCTGCCCCAGGCAAGTTACGCATTTTCTGGGTATGATCTTAGACTCCACCTCCATGGAGGTCAGGCTGTCTCAAGAACGGATAAGTGCCATCAAAGCATGCGTGCGCCAGTTCCGACGGGGACAGTCAGTCTCGTCGCTGCGCTGCCAACGCCTGTTAGGAATGATGGCGTCGGCCGCTATAGCGCTCCCGTTAGGGATGTTGCGTATGCGGCCATTCCAAATATGGTACCTGTCTATGAAGCTCAACGCAGTCACAGACAGGCATCGCAGAGTAGTGGTGTCCTCCAGATGCAGGAAAGCCCTGGCGATCTGGAGAACCCCCTGGTTTCTCGCCGCGTCAGGCACTATGGGCATAGTGTCGCGTCGCGTGGTGGTGACCACAGACGCTTCCACCAAAGGCTGGGGAGCGGTCTGCGAAGGGAGAGGCGTGAACGGTCTCTGGTCTGTGACAGAAGCCGCGTCTCACATAAATGTGTTAGAGCTGCGAACAGTAGTCCTAGCTCTACAACACTTTCTGCCCAGGCTGAGTGGTCAGCATGTACTAGTGAGGACGGACAACACTGCGACCTTGGCGTATATAAATCGCCAGGGCGGAGTGCGCTCCCCGTCATTACACCATTGGGCGACTCGCCTGCTCCTGTGGGCAGCGAGGCACGTCCTGTCCCTCAGGGCAGTTCATATACCAGGCCACCTCAACTACGGTGCAGACCTGTTATCGAGGGGCGATCCTCGAGCAGCAGACTGGTGCCTTCACCCACAAGTGATAGGTCAGATCTGGGTGCGTTTTTTCAAGGCGCAGGTGGACCTGTTCGCGAACAGGCAGAACACCTGCTGCCCGCTCTGGTTCTCGCTAGGGGGCGACGATCCCCCACTAGGCATAGACGCGCTGGGCCACCAGTGGCCAGCCCTACCCCTATATGCTTTTCCCCCGATCCCGCTCCTCCAGCAGGTGCTGTGCAGGATTGCGGCGAGGGCAGGGAATTGATATTGATAGCCCCCCACTGGCCCAACCAGCCGTGGGTGGCAGATCTGGTCAATATGTCAGTGCAGCAGCCTTGGGAGCTGCCTCTACGGAGAGACCTCCTAACGCAGGCGCACAGGACGGTGTGGCCCCCATCCGGAGTGGTGGCGTCTCAAAGCCTGGCACCTGAAAGGTGCAGGCTCATAGCGTCAGGCTTGTCGGACGCGGAGGTGGCTACAATACAGAGTGCCCGAGCTGTATCAACACGGGCTCTGTATATGCTGAAGTGGCGCAGTTTTGAGCAGTGGTGTGCTGCGCGTCAGCACGACCCCGTTAACTGCGCGCTGGGCGTTATTCTCGAATTCCTACAGCAGTTGTTTGATGAGGGGAAGGCGGCTTCTACTCTCAAAGTGTACATGGCTGCCATTTCAGCCTGCCACGCAGGCATTAATGGCAGTTCTCCTGGCAGTCACCCAGACGGCTCAGGGTGCCAGAGAGACACCTCATACCCTCTTGGGATCTGCTAGTGGTGTTACGTGCTCTCACAGGGCCTCCGTTAGAGCCCCTGGAGACAGTGGACATAAAGTTTGTCTCTTTAAAGACCGCGCTGCTGCTGGCGTTAACGTCAGCAAAACGCGTTGGTGACATGCAAGCCCTGTCAGTCAGTCCATCGTGCCTTCAGTTCTCGATCGCTGGTGACAGAGTGGTTATGCGACCTAATGCTGCTTACACACCTAAAGTGGTGGTAACCCCATTCCGCAATCAGGTGATTGAATTAGCAGTTTTCTCGCCTCCTCCTTTTGCGTCAGCAGAGGAGGAACGTTTGAATAAACTCTGTCCAGTGCGCGCTCTCCGCTGTTACGCAGAGCGCACTAGAGCTTTCAGACAGTCAGATCAGCTATTCGTGTGCTTCGGTGCACGCGCAAAAGGCAGACCTCTATCAAAACCGAGCCTCTCCCGTTGGATAGTAGAGGCTATCGTGTTGTCTTATAAGAGCTTGTCTTTAGATCCCCCGGAGAAGTTGCATGCGCACTCTACGCGGGGGTCTCGTCTTCCTGGGCCTTACTAAAGGGCGTCTCAGTGGAAGATATTTGCAAAGCTGCAAGCTGGAGTTCTCGCCACACTTTCATTAGATTCTATATGTTAGATGTGGCTGAACCTAGTTTTCTTCATAGCGTTCTGCGGGCAAGCGATCTCTGAATCCCTTGGCCTGAGAACGATAGATATGATAAGTGTGTTCATTAGTGTCTACATGTTATGTTGCACATGAAACATCCCAGGGTTTTCTTACGGGCGCAGGATCACGGATCCCTGTCGCCTATGATAAAGGTGGCCCTGTTAAATTCTTGGTGTTCTGCAGGCGAGCGATCTCTGAATCCCCTGACCTGAGAACGATGTATATGATAAGTGTGTTCATCGGTGTCTACATGTTTGTTGCACATGAAACACTCCAGGGTGGTTTCCTACAGGCGCAGGATCGCGATCCTTGCCGCCTATGACAAAGGTTGCCCTGTTAATATGTTCACCGCCAGCGGCCGTATGAACCTCTATGAGGGCAAAGGCTTCAGTAGAGCTGGTGTGTGTAATTGGCTGCCACTGTATTATCACGCGGGAATGTATAGGGTCCCATTGTGTTATATCGCAGTGAACTGCGATAAGGAACGTCTCGGTTACTTACGTAACCTCGGTTCCTTAAGCAGGAACCAGATATAACAAGGTTGGCCAGGAGCGCGCGCCGACAGATCTCGCGGCCTTTCAGGCGTGAATAGATAAATGCTTCGATTTGTAGCCATGACATTCGTCATGTACCATTGTGTTATATCTGGTTCCTGCTTAAGGAACCGAGGTTACGTAAGTAACCGAGACGTTTTCTACGCTGGAACCATTTTTTTGTGTCCTATTTTTGTACTGAATCGCCATCTGCTGCAACTTTTCTCCCTCACCACACCTCAGTCCCTCACAGGTGGTCATTTGATCATGTAGAGTGGGCAACTAAAAATTCAACATGAATAGATAATATCCACAACCTACCCATCTGCCATAGTGCTGGCTACGATGGCAACTTTGCAACACGATTGCATGTGAAACTAAGATATTCTAATTTGATGCGATCAAAAACTATACATTTATTCTGCTTGGCAACCATACATCTGAAAAGGAACTAAAGTTTAGCTGGTTTTGATTTGCATTATCACAGAAAAAGAATCTTGTTCTGTGAAACTGTGAAGCAGTGGAGGACCATGGGTTTTATTTATGAGATTTGACAGTTTTTTGTCACAAGAAAAATTGTTGTGGGAGCCACCTTGAAGAAATATTTGGACTGTTATAGCATTTAAAAAATGCACTTTTACAAGCATTCTGAAACAAAAAGGACCACAGAAATGCCTAGTTTACTGCTGCTAGCTATGCTATGGCCTATTTCTTGCACAAGCTCACCAATACTCAAGGGACAGCCAACAACTAAAAAAGATTTTTACTGCAATAAATTGCACTTCAAGAGCTTATAATTTTACAGGTTTATTTTCATCAGATAAACCCAGAGAGGGCTTTAGCCATTATATAACGTCCGTCTTGTAGCAATAGAACAATTAGATTGGCTGGTCACCAAGATGTCACCAAAGTTTTCAATTCACTGACACTACTGAGGACCTGGTGGAGTCTTTGAAGGCGGAGCTCAGACTGAAGCTTCACAGAGAACGAAACGTGACTGGATAAAGAATACCCCCTCCCCTCCCCTCCCCCCATTTCATATGCCCCTGGTGGTTACAGAGGGTTGTGTGTGTATGTGCGAGAGAGGTGGAGAAAGGGAGGGGGGGAGAGAGAGAGATAGAGAGCTGCACCGTTCTTCCCAGTTTTGTCAGTTTCAAATGCACACGCACTCAATATTATCAAGTCATTTTTTTATATCTTGCACAAAATTGCTTAGAATATATCAGTATTCTCGAAATACCGCCCAGCCCTAAAGTCACATACTAATCCTTGAAAAATGTACTTGCACAACCCGGCATCAAAATGTGGAAATGTACAAATGATTAAGTATTAATTATCATATCTTATGGACAATCAAATTTGAACACTTTCGGGTTCAAAAGGGGCTTTGTTCCTAGGGTGAATATTGAAAGATACACCAGATGTTTAGAAACGTCCACTAACGATGTTTAATATTCACAGGTTTGTGTTAGCGGCACTGGTATGTGCTGATATTCACACCCACTGGCATAAACTGCATTTGAATGTTCTCCGCTCCAGCTGTGCCATCACTTTATATGTCAGTCTCGGCCGAGCTGCTTTTGTAGTCCGAGCAAATTCTCTCTATTCCCTGCAGGACTGCTCAGGACGTATCCATGGTGCATACCTGCAGGCCCTGTCAACATTACGTCTCTGTTTAACTTGCCACTCTGCCCACACATGGCATGAATTATTTACACTCTCAAATAAATATGTGGACCCTATCCAAAGCAGTACTTTTAACCTAGGCATGAATTATTTAAGTCCTGACGTCAACCTTCTATGATTGACAAAAAAAAAAAATGCATAGCTACCAAAGGGAAATTCAAATGTGAGAAGGCTTAGATAAAACGTATCATTAAGTAATGTGCGACTAATTTAAAATTTGACTGATGCCATGACACCCCCTGACTCACATAGCACATTTTGACAACAGCCAACAGTAGCTGTGTACACAAGTTGTCGTGCTCATTTACCCGAATAAAGTAATGCATTCCATCAACCTGATATCAACTCCTGGGCTACTGTGGAAACATGGCGGCTCTGTGGAAGATAACCTGCGCCTATGTAGACATGAAGGGCCCATTCTAAGCTATCGAATTCCATTCATAGTTACAGGTGATTATACGATTTTACATCAATAAAAACACAATTATAAATGCTAGATTTGATTTCTGCTACTAGATCCCCCTAAATTCTACACACTGTAACTTTAAGAAAGCAAAGGCAGGTACTTTTGTTTTGTTTGGTCACTATGAACAGTTTCCCTGTAGTAATATTACATTCATTGCCAATCGTTCTTCAAACAACATATTTTGTTTAAAAGAACATACAAGGATACACAGACAGTTTGCTCTCATAACTACATCAAATGCATTGATGAGCAAAAATCAGCTGTGATTTGGAGACAGAGAATGCATGACATGTGTGCACTTGGATGGAAGCTTTGCCACTATTTTCTGTGCACTGCTTTCATTCCCATGACTGACCTGTGCGTTTGCCGTTAGTCATCCTCTGCTACTGCTGAGCAATCCCACTTCACATTTACTTGTGTAGAGGTCAAATTATGAACTTCAAGAGAGCAAAAGGAGATGGTTTCAAGCTCAAATATGTTTGGAATTTGCTATGCTCTCCATTACAGTCAACTCAATTCAACTGCCAAAAGTGTTTCCCTGTCTTTAAACAGTTTAACTATCTATCTGCAGAGTACACACATGCACACACAGAGTTTGTGTTTAGCACAATCTACAAGAATACAAGAATACAAGTCTTCATAAAAAGCTGTGCTGTTGAGACACAAAGGATGAAAATTGTATTTGCTATTTGGCAGACGCTTTTGTCCAAAGTGACCTACAAAAAACAAAACAAAACAAAACCAAACCAATATGAACAACAACCAAAGCATTTTGCACAATACAAAAAAACTGCTTAAAACAGTATGGCTGCAACAAATACATTAGAATGACAGATGAGTTCTAAAGAGGTGAGTCTTTAAACACTTGTGATACTCCTTGAATGTACCATGGCTGTCACTTGATCGGGTAGCACTAGGTAGGTCATTTCACCATCAAGATAGCACTAATGAAGAGGCTCGATTGCCATCTCTTGTTGTGGAGAGAACCAAAAGACACTATTTGTTCTTGGAGGATCGAAGTGGTCAAGTTTTTCCTAGATCTCGAGGTGCATCGCACACAATGAACAACTCATCAACTCACTTTGAACATTGAGTAATAAATATTAGTTCTATTTCTGATTAATAGCAGCCAAACCTTTCTTTTTGCCAGACAAGTGTTAGCATCCACGTCATTGCATAGGTTACATTCTGTTCGTGGCACGGAAACACGACACAAGGCTAACAGTATCTCCACAAATTATACACAGTGTCGACCTATAACTGTCTCAACTGACAGAACCCTCCCAACTGACAAATCCCAAGGGTTGTTTTCACTTTCAGACAGCTCATCCAACAGGTTCTGGGGAAGAGGGATGAGGCAACACCATTGCTGTACAGAGTTAATAACACTCAATGCATGTGTCTCTGTGTGTGTGTATCAAACCATACCAGATGCTGGCCCTGTCTGATCAGTCCACAAATAGACATGTACAGGGATTTCCATTTGGTCATTTTACATGTAATCACAGCCTGTGAGCCAGTGCTCACGCCCAAGCCTTTTACCATAAAAGCTAATGGGTGGTTATTAAAGAAATAATAGAGCGAGCTCACAGCGTAACCTTGGTTAAAAATTCAAAAGGAGATACAAACTGAAGAATCGTGTGTGTTTAATTCAAGAAGAATCCCTGTTGAGTGTTGAATGAATGAATAATTTAGTCTTGCTTTGAAAATGTGTACATTTTACAACTTTAACATATTGGCCGTACATAGTAGATGTTATCTGAACACTCATGATGTAAGTTATTGCACTAATATCTGTTGAGAAAAATACTATGCATGATGGTATGGCTGAGGTGGACACTTAATTTCACCATTTGTATAATTGCTCTATTTGTCTGTGTAGAAATCATCAAAAGCCACAGGGCTGATCTGGGAGCGAGCGGTAGGATGATGAGAACCAACTGGTGTGGCCACACTGGGTTGGCAGGAGCACTGGACAGAGAGAAACAAAGACGTGCCACCACCAAAAGCTGCCATTGGCCATGACCATGTGGGTGTGTGCATGTCAAAAGACTCCAACTCCAATCGAGTGGCGTGCTACGTCAGAGACGTCATTTTCAACAGTTTTTTTTCAATTATTGAGGTAAAAAGACACAAGTGTATGTCTGTAGGGATCCTTTGCATGTTGTTAGACCTCTGTAAAATTTGTGAGCCTGTCAGTGGCGAAAACAAGCGTTTACTCTGACGTGCTGGCTTGCCTCATAGGGTTCATTCGATAGCATTCTATAGCCCTTTTGCGGATGCCAGTTTTAATGTCTAACTCAATACTGGACCGATTTCAATAATGAATTGTCCTTAGTAAAAGTTTGGACCCAAAACATTCTTAAAAATAGGGCCCAGGTCCCTGACAGATGAGTGAACAACAGGCAATACAATGGGTAGGCGAGCCATCGTGCTTGAAAGATATCCCAACAGTACTTATCTGGCCACTAAAAGCAGGATATGTAGAAGAAGATTGACAGTCTTATGACTGACTGATTTATTAGAATTAAATGTAATTATTAGCTAAACTAGACAAGCTGGTTATCTATACTCATTGTCGATGTTTCAAAGTGTTTGGACAAAAATTAGCTGAATTAGTTAACATTAATTATATCATGCCTACAATCAGGGATGGATTAACGAACGGGCCAACCGGGCTCAGGCCCAGGGGCCCATGAGCTCAGGGGGCCCCTGGGCCAGAGCCTCTGTGTGAAGTCGCTGTTATGTATCTCTTATGTGTGGTTGAAAAAGGTGTATTTTATTCATTTGCTAATGGCTTTAATTGAGTGTACCTGTGCTGTGTTAGAAAAAGCTAGTTTAACGCGACAGTGATCAAGCATGACTTTTTTGAGACTACTAGGGATACCTTATGATATATATTCCCTCAAAATGGCAACCCTGTCTCTGTCATGGTTTTCATCATTTTTAGGGGGAAATCGTCAGTAGCAATCTATAACAGAATGATATGCTTATCGTACATACACTATAGAAACTATTAAAAAACCAATTCAATTAAATGAATAATTTCTTATTTTCTTTGTTATTTTTGTCATATACAGATATGCAATGATGATTGCTGGGTGATATCATGTATCTTGTTGTCCAATGTCAAGTCTCTATTTGATCATGTGATGAGACGATACGATATAGCTAGTTTAGGCGCAGAATCTGAAAGTCAAGACTTACAAGCAGGCACAGTAGGCTACACCTGCCGAACGACGCCTTTCAAACATAAAAGTGGTGATGCATGAATTGATTTTTCAATGGACAGGATAGCCAGCCCATTCAGCCTCTCCTGCCCCATGCTGCCCCTCAGGTAGGTCTTAATCAGTTTCAATTTGGAAAAGAATCACTCGGCTGTTGCCCTGTCACATGTAATGTCAGAAACAATAGCAGGGCAGTGCACACCTCACCGAAGGTGGATGTTACGGAGTAAACTTTGACCTGTTTACTTTCCCAATACAATAGCCAAAGTATCTAATTCGACCGTAAAATCAACACATTGGTTGTGTTTGTGTGTGCGTGTGTGTGCGTGTGCGTGCGCACAAAAAAAAAATTCACGGAGGGTGTGGGGGGGGGGGGCCTTGAACATGTCCAGGCCCAGGGGCCCGTGGTTTCTTAATCCGTCCATGCCTACAACAAGCAAAATGTTTTTTACTGTTACAAAATGTATCACAATGTGTAACATCTCATATTACACACATTATTAAGTTAAAACACATTTTAATATACTGTATCTCTCTCTGAATAAATGTAATCCTATCTGTATGGTGCAGTGCCCAAATAGCTGATGCAGTATGTAACAACCAATATGTGTGTAATGTAATAACACACATAAAAATCACAAATTAAGGCAGGCTTCTAGATTCCTAACGTCCATAGTCTAATCACAGTATGCACTCTCAGACTCACAAATCCAAAGGAAAAACTGTAAAGTAATGTAGAAAGGGAACACAAGAGTAATCCTGTATTTAATGGACATTATGAAAATACTCTAACAAGATAATAACTGGAAGCCTATCTCTCTCTCTCTCTCTTTCTCTTTATATATATATATATACATAGCTACTGTCCACATACAGTGGGCATCTAATGAGGATGTCATCTTTGACAGAGATAAGGCTTTTATTAGAAAATTAGACATGCGTCTGTGAATTATAAGCTTTCCTAAATAATTTATTTGAAGTGGCAGTCATCCTTAGTGAGTGGCTAATATGATTATGAAGGTTTATCATCAGGAGGGCTGGCACTTCCTGAAAACATAATTGTATCACTTCCAGTCAGATGGTTAATGGTTAATTAAAAAAAACATACATTAAATGAAATGTGTGCTTTTGTAAGAGTTTCTTTGTATATCAGCGCATGTGTATGTATTTGTTGTGTGTGTATAGTCACACTTTGTGAACAAGCTCACAGGTCTTCTTTCTTGTGTCGAATAGTTGTTTAAAAATGAATGGGACATCCCTGCTGGGATTCATCATACGAGCACTGTGTGCACCCTACTCTAAAAACACACGCAGCACTTTGCCTTGATTACAGTAATTATGTCAAATCAAAAGGGCGGAGACATACATATTAATACAGACCTCTTTATTGGATTCATCCTCATTATGTAATTAATTGGTCAGGCATGTGATAAATAGTTGTTCATTCATCTGAAGGGGTGTTTTATGATAGATAATTCAGCACAATGTCAGAGAATTCTAATGGTTCCCACATTTTATTTATTTAGTCATGCCACCATGAATAAACATGTTATTGTCATAATTGGCGAGGGCATTAGCGATCACGTTTGGTAGCCTTTCATTTTGAATAAGCCATTAAATTCACATTTCCATACATCGCCAGTGATGCATAAAATAGTTGAAATCTTAATAAACAGCATCAGTCAAGCCTGGACACAAAAACACACAAGACCTCCAACAAATAGTTACTTTCAAATGCACACTAATCTACACTCCAAGATTCTGTATAGCGAGTGCTACAAGCAGATGTACGTAGCCTTGGTGGGAGAGCAAGGTACATTCTACCCATACATAATAAGTCTACATCTTTTATTTGGCAGCTGTCCACACCTCCTTGTCCTTGCCCATCTAATATGACAACTAGAATTTCAGGTGAAGTTAATACTCTTAACCAACGCCAGCCGTGGCAACCACCTGTTGTTTTTTGGCCGTTTGAAAAAAACTCCATTATGAGAGTGGAGGTTTCACATCCCTTATTGATTAGGAAGACATAGAGAAAGAGGGAGAGGGAGAGAGAGAGGGAGAGGGAGAGGGGGAGGGAGAGAGAGGGAGAGAAAGAGAGAGAGATTAAACATTTTCATCTCATCTACTCTTGTTTTTCTGGTCCACTTGAAAGCAGGGGGCTTCCATCAAGTGACATCAGAGAGAGCCAAACACCTGGAAATTGGTTCAGGGATTCATTCTCAGACAACCGTGGGGTTGTGGGATTCTCTTCTGCCTGCGTGCTTCAGTGCCTCCCAGCTGTTAGTCTCACGTAACAACAAATCAAATATCTTTAATTTCTTCCCATGACAATAAAGGAAGAGGAAGATAGAAAGAGGGAGTGAAGGCTTTGAGCTCACATGCCACACATTTCAAACCAGCGTGTTGTATAATTGCAAGTGGAGGCCACTTTTCATAACACCACAGTAAGTCGTTAGGTATTCTTTTTGATAGATCGGCATGTTTACAGAAGAGTCACTGTATAATGTTTCACTTGAGAGAATCTCAGAGTAACCAAGTATCCATGATTTATATCTGTAGTAGAATGTCTAATGTCTGAGTTTTTTTTTATAAGTATTTATTTCTTAGAGTGACTGAACACAAAGTCATATTATCATGATGCATTAATATCCACACTTGACAAGAGTAGAATATAACATCAATCCAAAGCCAATCTTTTTACTGCAGCTGTTGTGCGTGATACTAGCCTATGAGGAAGAGATCTCTAACTAGGCCTGACAGCTTGCTGGGAGAAGATAGCCCACCACATTCATAGGTAATATCTCAATACACTTCTGAGATGTTGGCAGAGAGACACTGAGCAGAATGAGTTTTTTTTTTCTTTGGACAGAGTGATATGAAATCAGAAACCATTATGAACATCTGGACTGTGTGGAAGTGGCAAAAATGATACAGATAAACAGCTGAACAGATTGTTCCCTCGAAGAAAGAGTGGGGAGAGAAGGAGGAAGATCATTCTCCCGATTTGTCCCTGAGGAGTTCATCAAACTTCACTGATGCTTTTCGTTCCAATTCAATTTTGTTTCCACATGACAAGGCGCTGATTTAAAGCATTCTGGGCTGCAATAATTCCTCCTGCTCCATCATTTCGGCCGCCCCCCCCTTCAACCTATTTAATCTAAAATGACTTTGTCTGTGTGCCTGCCAATGTTGTTTTGCCACCAAGTTAATGATCAGAGGGAGTGGTGTGGGCAAGTTCAGGAACAAAAACACAGAGAAGAGGATGCTCTGAAAGTTTAATCTGGGCAATATTAGTGCTTGATTATAGGTTAAAAATTAGCAGCGTACATGTGTTTATGCACATGAAGCTTACAAAATGAAATAACTTATTAAACAAATTCCACCAGTTACAGCAAACACTGACAACACTACAGTCTGTGGTAAAAAAAAAGGCAGGTGAGGATTGACAGCTGATATTAGAACATTACCTTACCATATACACATATAAGAGGGGGGTTGTTCATCATTGGTCAACAAGTCTCATTGTTACTCACTGAGTGTGTACAAACTGCACAGCTGTAAACCACTGACATTTGCTTTTAGCCTCTTAAACACTAGGTCAGATATTATCATGACAACCACCACCATCATTATCATCATCATCATTTACTATTTTTCACTCTGGATGTGTATTGATTGTACCTAAGTCACGCTAACTGAGAATCTAAATGTACTGTACTATTCGCCTCAAACACAAGAGCAGCCAGGTCATCGCTGTAAGGGGTCTGGTTGAACTGTTTGACATGGCTCTGCAAAATGTCTGACTCAGGCCATGGTTTAATCTAGTGTCTCTCTCTCTCTCTCCTTCTCTCAGATAAATATTTGTCTTAACTCCAGATCAAGAGAAAAAACACATCACAGCATCCACTTCTCCCTGTCACGCATAACCACAGCACCTGTCAGATGAATACTACTTTCCCCTCTCTTGCACCCACCTTCACAAGCCATGTTTGTAAGACTTGTGTGAGGAACGAGAGGTGACACGCCACTGCTGGAGTGGAGCACCCTTGCTCTGACACCCTGGCTTTGGCACGCTTTCTGTATGGCGATAATTGCAATAATGGTTCCAGCAACAGACTCTTTTTTTTTTTTTTCACCCAGACAGATGGGGTAGCTTCGCCTCAGTAATGAGACAACAGAGCTGTGTAAACTCTCTGCGCATAAAGAGGCACAGAATGGCTCCTGCTTTGCATTCAACTCAAGGACTGTGGTTCTGCTCCCCGATACCTTTTGCTCTCATGCAGCCCCATATCATTACACTCTAACCTCTGTGCTTCACCTTCGGGACTATGCATTCACTGTGGTAGTCCTGGCCGTGTTCACGCCAAAACATGCTGGACCCCATCCGATTCGGAACAGGTTTACGGCACAATACTGCAATATTAAACTTTGCTAAAGAACATGAAAAGAAGCCTGATGAATATTGGTAGAACATTCTTTGGTCTGATGAGACCAAGATACATTTGTTTGAATATTCCAGCATGATAGTGATCCAAAGTACACTTCCAAAATCACGCAAGAGTTTCTAAAGAAAAAAACTATGGAAACTATGACCTGGCCAAATATGTCGCCTGACTTGAATTAGAACTCAATAGAAAAATAGAACTCCTTTGGGCTGTTTTAAAGAGAAAGGTAGAGCAACATGACCCCTCCAGCAAAGAGCAGCTGAAAAATGTGGAGGAGGATGCCGAGGCGGATTGAGTCTAGTAGGAAGTATTGAAAAGGGTCTAGCTTTTATTGCATTGAGTTCCTTCTGTGGGGCCTGTATTTTTAATCTAAACTGTTCATTTTTTATTTACATAAGAGCAATTACCCTACTGTTCAAATTAGAAGTAATGCAATTACTGTAAGGCGATACCATTTTGAATCATTTGACATTTATGAAGTGATATTGCACAGGGATGTTCTCACTTCTGCTGTATACTGTATGGCTCAAATATGGCAGGACACCATAATACAATTCAGACAGAAAGACAGAATGGGATTTTAACTCCATGACAAAGATTGACATATTCCTATCTGTAGTTATTGAACTGAATGTTCTTTTAAAACTAGTGGTACAGGCCAGTCTCTTTAAATCTAGTTATGAGGGATTGATGGCCCCAAGCCCAGGTTCAGCAGTTGGACATCACAGAAATGATTGAGCTGCACATCTCAATTTTGAAATCACATGTTGCACCTGTAAATTCATCCAGCTGTTCTGATAGCTGATTCAAATGTCTGTTGCCAAGTTCAGCCTTAAACTGCACTTTCCATGAGTAAATAAGTCCTGCATATTTAACTCAATATATATTAACTCAAACCAATTGTTTACCTTTTTCTCAAAAATGATTTCATATGTGAAGTTGCTTTGGATAAGACAACTTTTAGTTGTCAATCATGTTATTGCGCTTATTAAAAAGATAATCATTTGATCCGTTGAAATCTCAACCTTAATTACTTTGGTGCTGTGCTGCAGTGTGCTGGTGGCTTTCTAATTAAAGACACCAGAGCACCAGTCCAAGTTTTTTCTCTCACGTGAAACTTGCTTACAAAGTTCAGTCTTCTATTACGTGATCAGTGGAGTTTGAGCTATTTAATGCTTATAAAGGCACATGCCTTCTCTATGGACACCTAGTTACCAGGGGTAACTAATTGAATAGTTTTTTTCTAGTTTGGAAAGGCACTGATAATGACATAATAACACCCCACATTTTGTTCTTTCTTTGAGATGTGTGTCTGCTTCAACTCAATGCTGACTGGATGATCATTTAAAATGGCAAACTCTTTCTGTGTCTTAGCTCTCAGCAACACTCAGCACTGCTCACAGGCTGAACCTGTGAGGCTTTGATTTTAATTATACAGAGGTAGTCGATTTCATTAGAAGTCCTTTACATAATGCTTGCTCTTCGAGTTACAATTGAAAATTTAACTCACAAGGCCAAGATAGTCCTGGTTTTCAGCTAAGACTAACGACTGCAAGAAACTCAAATAGTGAGATGAATTAAAACAGCAAGACATCCACTAGCAATTGGGGACTTCAAATCTAAACTGAGAAATGTGTCTCATCATTGCAATGGTGGTGCAAGACTGTTTGTGTTATCTGAATCAAAATCAGTGCTCTTCTGTCATTCCATCCTGATTATCAGTTCAGCTCCCAAGCCACTAGGTCAGTTTTGATATGCAGTCTCTCATCATTGTTCTTTTTTGTGTTTATATTTTGGACCAATGCAATCATATCAAATAGGACCAACAACTCACAGAAACGTATATATCTTTTGATAGACTTGCTGTAAAAGCACTGAATACTCAATATGTTGTGCAATATTTATGCAAACGGCTTTAGTCTATCACTCTCACAATGAAGGTCATGTGTGTCAGTTTGGTCTGTTTGAAAAATAGATTACAACGATTATTTTCATAAACAACTTCACCCGCTAGAGCGGACTGCTTTGCATTCTCCAAATACCAAGTCGTAGCTTTTTCTATGTTTGGCTGAAGGCATTTGAGGTTGTTTGGCTCACAGAGCGGGAAAAAGAGAGAGTGAGAGAGAGTGCAAAGATGTGCGTAGGGGGCAAACGCTGAAGACTGGTCCTCTTAGGATCTGCATTTCCAAGACTCACACAAAGTGAATATTATTTATGAGCGCAACCAGGACTCCCTCAGTAATTGGCTTACTTCGAGGTGCATGGTTTAGAAAGAATAGATGTGAAGGCACAGACAATAACTACACATCAAAACAAACTCCCCTTCCATACCACTCCCTTCAGTGTTTTCCCCGGAGCGCTACCTTGGCCTGGACACAACATCGGCAGGCAGATCTTTCTATGTACTGGCTGGAGTGTAACGAACTTGTTTTTAGTTTGGCTTGAACCTGTTATTCCGTATGACTATACCGCAGAAAAGGTTATTTTATAGACCATACAATACTGACAGATGACTACATGGAGGATAATCCAAATTATTACAAATCTGTGTTATTAGAAGTTAGTATGGTTGACTTTGCCCTCAAACGTCTAAGATGTTGCTTAAAGGATATGAAGGAAAGAGGAAATCCTCTTCTACGATCAATGACGTCTGAGCCACACAAGATGACTCCTTCAAATGAGTAAACACGGGTAACTTGGTGGGCATTGTTCCCTACTCTGTGTACTTTATCTGGGTCCTCTTCCTCCGCTTGCATTGCTTTATTTGCTCTAGTGGGGCTGTGGCCTCTAACAGGGTTTTTATGGAATGTATTTACACACACATGGATTTTCCAGTGTGCCCTGCCTCCAACACATTTCTGTGTGCAGCACATGGCTCTCATGCGCTCTCTACAAACACAAACCTGTGCAAGCCAGAGGACGTAACCTGTTTAAGAACAGCTTAAGTGCTAAATTACATAACCTACAGTGTGTGTGATAAGACATTTTGTGGGGCAACTAATCACTTACTTCCATTTTATGTTCAGTTGATTTGGTAGGGAAAACAATAGTAAAGTAGATTCCCTGTGCATGTAGACTTAATTTGCTAACATCAGCCCCTCTAAATGACCAGCACCTCAGTGCTGCTTCAGGCTGCTCCAAGTGTCCAGCTGAGGCTCTCCCCAAGATCAGAAACATCATCTCAGGCAAGGGCTTGAAATGATTAATATCAGCTTCAGAATATTAATATTATATATACAAAGTTAGGATATGTATTGCTGAGACAAGTGATTTAACGATATCCTACACAGTTGCTATGGGCGTTACGTAGTGTTAGCATCATGCGCTAAAACGACTTGTTCTATGACAACATCATGGTTATTTAGTGAATGTCTTTGTATGTTGTCAGAGTGAATTGTTTATGCTATGGGCTAAAGCTTTTATTTTTCAAAACATGCATAAATGTAATTTACTTTAGTTAACATGTCAATGTCAAATACAGTGATTTCAGTGCCAAAACAACGTACCACACTTAAGACTATCTTAAATATTTTATATTCATTGTCTGGTACAGCTCATTACACTCAGCTTCCTCAAAGGGGTTAATATTCATTAGAGTAATGGTTATGCAACATTTCAGTGGTGAGCTCAGATGTTACTTGTGGATGTGAAGTAATGTAAAATTAATAGGATCAAAATGAGAAGGCAGTCCAAATCAAAATGGCTTCGCTTCATTTAACATTTGAAATGCATGCATGAAAAGTAACTGTTGGTGTAAAATCAATTTGGTATTGTTTTTTTTCCCCTCTGGTTGCGTGCGTTGGCACATCCATCCAAAGCTCAATTTTTAATGACTGTCACGCTCAGACACAGCACAGCAAGTACTTCTAAGGTTATCTCTATGTAAAGCCTCCTTACAAGCATGTACAAATGCTTTTCAGGACAGGAAATAAAGAATCCCACATTTCTGTGTAAACTAATTGTATGGTCTCTCAAAAAAAACGCATTATCCTAAATAGTTGTGTTAATTGTTTATAGGGCACTTCCTCCCGACCTGATCA
Organism: Clupea harengus; assembly: GCF_900700415.2. Taxonomy (NCBI): domain Eukaryota; kingdom Metazoa; phylum Chordata; class Actinopteri; order Clupeiformes; family Clupeidae; genus Clupea; species Clupea harengus. Next base: position 5,580,049 of record NC_045163.1, on the reverse strand, counting down.
GCCACAGAAGATGAATGTTGTTAAGAAACTGGTGAGGGGCACTACAGCCTCCACCACCCTTCCTGGTGAGGGGCACTACAGCCTCCACCACCCTTCCTGGTGAGGGGCACTACAGCCTCCACCACCCATCCTGGTGAGGGGCACAACAGCCTCCATCATTTGGCATTTACAGCTCAAAAGACACTTTTCAAACTGTTGTTGGCAGAATTGTACTATGGCCACACAATAAAGAAGCCTCTCTTTATCTATAAACCAAATGGCATTGATAAGCAGAGGGCTCCAAAATGCACCTCTAAAACCACAAACCTGATTTATAAGTAAAGTCTTTTGAGTGATCTACAATTCTGAACTAACAAACCAGAAGTACAAATACAGCCTGACATCAAAACGCATAAATAATATAGGCAGTATGCCTTATTTACCCTTTCGTATAGGAATCACAGTTGTACCGTCCTAAGACACATCCAATCATAACTCATAGTTTACCTTGAAGTCTATATTGCTGATACATCTGCTAAAAATGTCCTTTGTGTAAACAAAGTGCTTCTGATTCGCTTGGTGGGAAAAGCTCAGTGGGAAAATGTGATGTGCTGAACATCTGTTACCTGTGAACTTCACCTTGAGAGCACTGCTGCTAAAGTATTTACTTATACATAAAGTAGTTACTTTAGCAACTAACAGCGTATTTACTATAGCAACTGCCAATATCTACAAGCTTCACATTTCTAACTCTCACAAGGTGTCTTATTCCTTTTTCCTTTGTGCCACCTGTGGTGAGCTGGGGGGCGGTCTTCCCTCTAGACATACCAGTAGTTAGGACGTCAGTTACAATTCAGAGTTGCCTCTGTACTGATTTGTCTTTTACTGTCTTTTCTGCTTTGGATAAATATAACAGTAGAGTGCCCATTACTCTGCCCAGCCTTTCTCATTAAAGATATGGGATGGTAGGAAAGGTTAAAAGGCTCTGACATATACAGCGGTTTATTCAAGGGCTTAAAGGACCGTTCCCATTTCTTGACTTAATCTTAATCATCCTGGCTTATTAGTCCAGCTCCAAAATCAGAAGGAAGAGCTTTAAATAGCTTTTTGCAGCACATTTGGGTTGTTTCAGAGAGCAAAGGGAAATGTGCTGTTTCTTCTTCTTTTTGATTTTTGGAGTACCTGGAAAAAGGTGGATTATCTAAATCATTTCCACTTCCCTGGGCACTGGCATCTGGAGAGTGTAGGAGGAGGAGAGGGGAGAAACTGAAAGAGAGGGTGAAGAGGCCTTTTACGTTTGACATGTCATTTCTTCCCCATCTCTTTTAGATTTTCCACTCAGTGGTGTGTGTGTGTGTGTGTGTGTATTCAAGCATGTATGTGTTTGTTTCGCCCATTGTGCAACATCTATCAGAAATTAGAATGTGAGTGTGATTTAAGGTAATTTATTTCTTTGAAATCATAATGGCATAATATAAGCAAACATGTCAATCAACTATTTGTATTCACCTTTGTTACGATGGTTGGTTGGACAGCTTTCAGCATGTGGAATAGTTATTAACACCAAGGTCATGTGTGATATTCCCCAGGAAAACACATTTGTGTATGACGGTGTCCCATCCTTATTTTATGGCAGCCTCTCCACCTTCCTAAGCAGTGTTCTGTAAGTCCTCAGCCTCCCCATCCATGCCACCCTCACCTGCTTGGCCTGTAAGTCCTCAGCCTCCCCATCCATGCCACCCTCACCTGCCTGCTGTCTCCACCTGCTGCTGTCCTCAACCACCATCACTTCCTTTCTGCTTCTGCTTTTCCAAATAGACCAAATAGGTTTTTATTAGGGCTGTCAGCGTTAACGCGTAAATCTATGCGATTAATGCGGCCGCGATTAACGCGATAAAATATTTTAACTGTATTCCATTTTTTTTTTTTTTTTTTTACTTTAGTTTAGTTTAGTTAGGGCTGTGTAGGCTACGGTTAACTCGCCTTGCTCCTTTATTGATGTCAGGTGAAAACTTATGAGTGAAACAAAAATACCCTAAATCAGAGCCTCTGCGTGAAGTCGCTGTTATTAACTTTGCTTGCTGTCAATTGTTTTTAGACTTTGTATTTGTTAATATCAGAAGTGGCTTAAATGTATCTCTTATTTGTGGTTAGAAGCGGTGTATTTTGTTACACGTCCTGACCAATGGTTTCATAATCCGTCCATGTGTGCGTGTCAATAGCAACAATACACTACAACATGAAACATTAAATCACTCCAAGTAATATACATTTGCTGACCTAAATAAGATGCTATTTGTTTTTACTTGAGGTTATTTCAATAATTGACAATTTTATGCTTGGCCTACCATTTTATGGGAGTGATGAGGGACAGGTGGGGCTTGAAAAGGCCCCCTTGTTCAAAGTGGGGAATGACAGAAAAAGTTTGAGAACCACTGTAGTACAGCATTGCCAAATGCCTGAAAGGTTTGAAAGGTTTGTTTTATTGATTATTTTGTTTTTGATTTCAATTCACTTCAGCCCCCCTTGTTTAAAGTGGGGAATGACAGAAAAAGTTTGAGAACCACTGTGGTAGTTGAAGATGGAGAGAGCTGAGGGATTGTTGGGCGGAAAGTCGCTGTTTAAGAGCCAAAATGACGGAACAATCGACAAAACTGAAGTTGTATGTAGCATTTGTCAAGCTGAATTTAGCTATCACAGAAGCAGCTCGTCTTTAAGTTATCACCTTAATGCAAAGCACATTAACGATCTTACGATTTACCGTCGAGGGGCACCATTGTGTTTAAAAAAACAGTGTCTAAAATTCACGCTGTATGAAGTGATTACTCGTTAATTTATAAGATTTAGTCTTAAGAAGAAAAACAAACTTTTAATCGCGATTAATCGCGATTAATTAATTTCAAAATGTGCGATTAATTAGTTAATTTTTTAAAATCTATTGACAGCCCTAGTTTTTATATATTATCACTTTCATTTTGGTCTAGCTAGAATTGAGCTAGAATTGAATTTAGCTAGAATTGAATTTATTTTGGTTATTCCAGCCATTATCAGCTTCTATCTGATTTCTTCTAGCCTTTGATGACATAGCCTTTTGGCTGTCTCTGTAGACTACCGGTATACAACTTTTCTAAGTGCTAATATTTGCACAATTCTATTATACAGGTTCAAACAGTGATGATATGGGGAGCAATCTAGTTACTGCATTTGTAAGCATTTTGGGTCACCCAAACTCAAATAGAAATTCCCCAATGTTTCCTGATCTCATTCAGTGAGACAGCTCATGCTTGTTTAAAAAAGTTTCCTTAAAAGGTTAGGATAAGGCTTCCTCTTCCTGGCAGCAAAGCTATCAAGAAGCAAACAAAATGGCTTGCTTGAGAGCAGTAACCCGACAACCATTTATTAATTTATTTATTTATCTGTTTATTTCTTTCAGCCTCATATTTATTTATTACTTCAGTAATTTGTGATATTGCTCCGTGCCAGAACACACATGCCCCTCGTCGACAGGGCGTATCACTCATTTCCATGCTTGCCGCCGCCGGGCTGGCGAGAGCCAAGCTGGAAGCGATATGAGATATGAGCCTGAAAAACAGGCATGTCTCCTTCCCCTCTCCTTCTCCCTCCTCCCTTTCGGCATTCATGAATATTACACAACGCCAGACCCGATAACTGTGATAATACTGAGCCATAGGATTACCCACTGCATTCTTTACTGACCAACCACTCAACCTAATCAGCCCTCTGAGGCCTTGGTGTATGTCTGCATCCATATTTCATTCCTCCCACCCCTGTCGTAAGCGTCTGCGGGGGCGGGGGCCGTTTTATTTATGGCGGAAGACGGAAGTGGAGGTAAATATTACTCCACCATGTTTTGTCATGCAGCCTGTTTATGAATTGATGAACAAAGTGCCAACTGCTTGTATGTGTGCTCACCTGTCGTAAATAAGTGAGTGCAGAGACTGAAGTAGTAGAGAGGCTATTGAGAACCTCTTTGCCCTACACTCCACGAGCCATCTAGGAAGAATATAGAGAGCTTAACAGTCTACAATTTAATATAAACTGATATCCATGATCAAGGCGCTCTTCGTTTCGGCATTTTGAAGCAACAGATTCTTTATTATTTAGCAATAATACATGAGTGACCATGGGAGAGCTCAAATATATTACCGCTACAGGTGATGGCACAACTTGAACCTTAGTCTGTAAACGATCATGGACCACTGGTCAACTAGTACAATTCTGACATCAATTTGTAACACAATTTCAACCACATCTGAAGAAACGTTGTCCAGGGATGCATGTGGCTGCTATATAAAACCCTTGGTCACTTTTATCTGCAATTTCATCTGTTTGTCACTTGTCATTTCATAGTTTTGCCAATTACAAGAAGGACAAAGAGACTGAAGGAAGGAAAAAAAACTGATGGTACTCAGTACATTCCAATCCAGATTTGCAATCGACATTGGTATGTAAACACATAAACTGACAACAGTTTAGCTCTGTGACATGAAGTGATAAAAGCAGTAAAATGTCCCAGTTTACTCCCTCCTTTATATCCAATTAAATTGCTTGACTGAAACAAACAGTTGTATTTACAACTGAAGCACAATGTGGCCCTGTATTTCTTGTATATTTTTTTAAACTTTTGTTAAAGAATACTGGAGTGACTGCCGTTGGTCTATGGAGCATCCTTGTAAATCCTTGCACAGTAAATAGTGTTTGGAGAGACACTCATTAGATGTCCTGATGTCCTGATACTACCTCATACTGTTTTGCAACATAGCAAGATGGAATTCATGAAATGGGAATTTTATTCTTTGTCCATCAGTAAGAACTGACAGCCTATGATACAGAAGACAAACTGTGTTCTTGGTTCTTCATCTGTGCTAAGGTGCAGCTAAACTGAATCACAACAGGGGTCTGTGTAATGAAAATTACAGAAGCTAATGAAATCAGAGGCGATTCAGCTCTGCAGTGGTAGAGCATGTGTTTGGGGAGACTGAATAAAACATCATTTAAATCAATACATATGGATTTTGTTGTGGATTACCTCCTGTGAACAGACATGAGAAGGCTGTGCAATCAGCAAGTGAGTAAATCCAGTAAGCACTAGGCGCCAATCAATGACTAACGATTCATTCCAGTCTGGACACACTCTGCCCAAAACAGACCTCCCACAAACAGAGACAATGTATACCCTCCATCCAAACAGAAAGTATGACTGTCATTTTATTCTTGTTCCCAAAGACTGGCATTTGTTCTGCAGACTTTTGCTCTAAGGAAACATCGGATCGAAGTGGGTATTTCAATTAAAAGTTTCCCCTTATTTATCTGTTGTTCTCTAGTTTGTGACCTACTTGGTGAACAGTGTAGAGAAAAATGCCATTCGCAAGACATGGGATGGATATGACAGAGCCACAGCAGGGCTAACTCAGTGTGCGAATGCAGCAGTCCACAAGGGCCATGGGTCAGCACAGCCTCACTGTGTCTGAGGTGTTTGTGTAATCATGTTGTCAACCTTCAGTCGGTTTAACACTGAAGAATTCTTATATGAGATCCAATAGCACTGCTACAAGTGTTACAAGTGAAAGGTATGCCGTGTCCACAGGGATATGTGTGTTCTATACGACTGTAAAGTTAAACCACAAATGTATTCAGACTACATACAAACTGGTATGGAGTCTGAAGTCCCTGTTATGGAGACCTATATTTTTCAGTAGTAGACGCAGGCAGAGCTTGGCTTGGACAGTGCAGTGGGCACAGCATGATAGCTTCTAGTCTATAGGGGATCAATAGGTTTCCTTTGCTACAGCATTGTTTGGGGTTAAGAGTCTTCTATGATCGTATTCTTAAAATGAGAATAATAAATCATATCCGTAATGAAAATAAGATCAAACTGGTTTCCATCAAAATTGTTTTAACAATTAACATAGTTTAGAGTTCCATCCATCCTCCAACCGCTCCAAAAGACTGACACATGCAGCAAAGTGTGCCCCTTGTCTCCAGTGTAATGTTTCTGATGAGCAGCACTTCACTGAATCATTTGCAGGCAAAACCACAACTCTGAGGAACCATGAGGCTGACATAAGTACTGCTTAGACTAAATGCGATCCCAACTGGCACCATACATTGACCCTTTGACTTATCTGTGCTCAGCTTCTTTCCATCCTTCTCTGAGGTCCACTGTTCTTTTTTTTTTTTTACTCGTCTCAATCTCCCTGATTGATTTTTTGCATGCACACAGAATTGGTTTGATCAGGCTGATAAATTGCTCTCCGAACTCTCGCCATAACTTACGGCCTGTCCAGTCTGACTAATCACCTGCTTTCTTCAGTATTAACTTGGGACTGGCCTGGCTGATTAATAGCTTGGCCTCGTCTGAGCTTGCACGAGGCTGGCCTGCCAAGATGAATTGTTTGGTTTTCCATAGCGGGGACATAGATGACCCATGATTCCCGGCGGACCCCAAGGTCTGTCAGGATCACCTTGCGTCTGTCCACTGCCCCTCCACTGGTGTGTGCTGGAACTAAACCAGCAGACAAGTCCTACCCAAAAAGATTTCACCCCAAAAAAGGCCACTTCAACAGCGTCAGCCATTTGCAGACCTCCAAGATACTCTCTGACTATGCTGAAGACCCATTATGCACTACCAGTGAGACCATTATGCACTACCAGTGAGACCATTATGCACTACCAGTGAGACCATTTTGCACTACCAGTGAGACCATTATGCACTACCAGTGAGACCATTTTGCACTACCAGTGAGACCATTTTGCACTACCAGTGAGACCATTTTGCACTACCAGTGAGACCATTTTGCACTACTTGACACTTTTGGTCTCTCACAGCATGTGAAACAGCCTATGCACACTCAAGGCCACACTTTGGATCTGGTTATTTCTAAAGGTCACGAAATCTCTTCTGTTACAGTTAAGAACTTGGCCCTTTCTGATAATTTCTGTGTCTTCTTCGACTTACCGAACATGCCAGATGTTCAAATGAGCTCTGTTACTGTTAAGAAAAGGTATATAAACGAGAGTACCAAAGCTCAGTTTACAGAGGCCATAGCTATATAAATAAACTTGCCTTGTCTTCCCCTTTCTGTTGGGTCTGAATCAGACTGTAGACTACTGATGGGGGTGGCACTCTAAAATAGCTATTTATTATCTCAGAGCATTTGACAAACAAATGGATTTTGGCCTGACACACGCTCCGATTTCCAAATAACAGAGAACAGCTTGTTATTGCTTGCGGGTTAAAACAGATTAGATTTAAATAAAGGGCATTACATGAGACTTTCCAATGAATGCGACCCTCCGAGGCTTTCATTTCGTTAAAATGTCACATAGCAAGTTCTATGAAATATTACATTTTTATATAAACTTTTCATATAGATGGGTGCTGAGACCAGTTAATTCGTTTTTAGTGATTACAGAAATGGTTATTCACGGAGAAGTGCTTGACCATATTTTTCAATTTCATTTCATAACTCTCCCTGATTAGAAAGAGCTTGATTCCAAAACCCTCTGAACATTATTGGTTTAACTGGACAACAAAGTTGCCTTGCCAAAGTTGACCACAGGAAACTGAATCCGCTCTGACATGCACCCATTTTGACAACAAAATCAATACCCGTCATGGAGTCTGGGGCTGGAAGAACAAGGTGAATGACAGAAAGGTTCCTTTTTTTATCTCTTGAGATTCAGCAACTTCAGCACACCACAGAGGCTTTTTGAGAAAGCTTTAGAGACGACAAAAAAGAAGAAGTCACCACCTCAGTCCAAACCAAGCTGAGAGATGTGCATGGTCCCTCAGGACTGTGAGCGGTATGAAGCAGAGAGCCATACGTTAGGACCTTGCTGATATGACTGAGTGGAAGACTCAGGCTGTGTGATCTAAGGCACATTAAGAATCTAAATATTGAGTTTCCTCTTAATTTCACTATTTCACCTTGAAGGATCTCCATTTGCCAATGATGGAAATTGATATTGCCATTAATTTATAGACTTACATTGCATTGCAGGCATGTTCTCCTGTGTTTGTGTGTGTGTGTGTGCCATGTCTATTGATAGTCTTAGTACACCTTTGTTTAAAGGCCCCAGCAGACATCCCCCTGCCCCAGGTGGAGGAATACACATTGTCCACCATTTTGGGCCTGTGTGTGTTCCTCCATAAAAAAATCCCCTCCCACTCACCTCCCCTTCCCAACCTTGACCTGTAGAACCTTCCCCAATGTTGACCTATCACCCCCAAGGTATCCTCCCATGATTGACTGGTATTTAACCTGTAACACTGTGGTGCATCTTTAGTCTTTGCCTGCCTCTACTTGATGTTGGTTTTGACTCCCTGCAGGAGCACCTTGAAATACACCTCCAGAAACCTTTGATTCGCCTCGTGGTCTTTGTCTAGAAGAGTGTCGGCCTAGGAAACCCCATCACCAAAATGACAATAGTAGCACTGGGGAATTAGTCCCTATTGGGAATTTTTTTTTTGACACAAACTCGTTTCAACTTCCAGGAGCGCTGTAAAATGTTGGAAGAGACCCAGCAGTGTATGAGCTCTGTTCTTCAATACACCACTTCCGTATTGTGGAGAACAAATTGTTTCAAATGAGATTACAATAATTTAATTTCTTCTGGCTGAGCGGTTTGAGCAAGGCTCGTCCACAGTCCATTTTGGGATGCCACGTTGCAGAGGCGTGGTAAATTAGCATTAGTTCAGAATACGTGCGGTGACAAGGACGCTGGGACAGCACAAAACAGAAATCACTATAATCCCCTGGGTATAAAGGAAAAAAATATCTATTTCAAAGGAATTCTTTATAACAGGATTAGGAAGAATGCAAAATGGTAATTACACCATATGACTACGTTTACGTAACCAGTACAAACCAATTCAGTCTTTCTCATTTCAGGGATAGCTGGAGCCATCCGCCAATACTGTTTTGGTGATTCACTATTAATTCTCAGCTGAGGAATATATAATAAGACGCCTCCTTTTAATTAGAGCCTATTCCAAGCCTAGAAAGAGAGCTTTGGCCTTTCCTTTGTCGATGCCCCGTTAGTCCCTGAGGACTTGTCATTTAAAATTCTTGAGGGAGTTGATATCTATTCTTAATTTTAGACAATTTGAAAGCTTACAGACTTCGATCCCCCTTATGCACATTTAACAGAGGAGTGCATACCGACCTATTGTTAACACTATCTCAGCCATTTATCTCTGAAGCACTAAATCCCTTTATCTGGGTCTACAATTCATTTCATGCTCAAATAATTTCTCCAAAAGCTCTTTCACCTAAACATCAATTATGTGTCAACTGCAGCACCAGATATTCTTGGTGCAGTTTTTCTTCGTGCTGTGGGGTTTATAAGTACTGAGAATAACGGTTGAATGACGGAGCAATAACGGAATACAGGCTAAATGTGTGAGACTGACCTCAGTTCTGAAATGACGGAATACCACCCACCACTGTTTTGAGCTTTCAGGCGAGTTTTACTGACTGGTGCTCAGTCAGAAAAGTTATAACAAAGTATGTTCTAGCATCTCACATTCTACTGCAGCAGGAAACAGTGTAGATGCATGTCTTCACAGTTGAAATATTAGGAGCGTTTTGTCATGGGGAAAGGGAAGTGGATAAGCACTAGTGGAAAAGAACTGGCTGGCCTTTTCTGCAGCGATAATGCAGCCCACCTCTTAAAGACATGAGAAGAAAGACTGCACTTGCACTGTGAAGGAGACCAAGGTCAGTACAGACTGATTTATACGTGTGCATTATGATGGGAGCCTTAATGAAGAAACGTTACCGTGGGTGGGGTTGACAGGGTTCCCTGAGATGCACTTTTAAGATATTAAAGACAGAAGCACTAGAGCTGTGAGAACGGAAGAATCAATTCCAGGTCCGGCATCAAAGTGGTGATTGAAATTCAGGGAGCCCTTTTGCTTTGAGCCATCTTGAAATGGACATTTTGTTTCTGCTGCAGTGTTGTACTGACATAATTGCCTATTGTTGTGTTGATTTGTGAGGATTTCCATTAAAAGTGAGATGACCTAATTTAATAGGGGTTGACTGCTCAATGTGTTTGCTTGAACACTTGACATTTTGGTTCAAAGGTTAACGGAAAAAAAAGTAGAGGTTTGGTAGTCAAATGTGGAAACTTTCTTGTTCAAAGTACTGACAGAATGAGAATTTACAGCAAACCCTCAGTGATACAACCTTTAATGGAGACAGTCAAAAGAATTTTATGTCCACCTTTACCAATTCAACTACAACTAAGGAGTGATATACTGAGACTGGTGAAATCATGTAACTAATCTACCAGTAAAAAAGGTGACGTTTGCAGGGAACCATATTGGAAATATAGATTTTATACTTTTTGGTGTAATCACACAGGCTGTAGGTTGGTTTAAACCCAACCATACCTTTGAATAGGTTTTAAGATCAAATGACAGACATAGAGACATAAGTCAGGTTTAACCAAATAATATATAATCCTTATCAGGTCAGAAGAAGATGTCGTCTTCATTTTACCCTGCACTGCATTTAGATAGAGAGTGTTGATGCAGAATCACCTGAACACTCTGAACTTGAATATTTAACAATAATTATGCCTGAGCACGGATATAGAAGTGAATCCAGTCGTGAAATTGAATTATTCTGAAAATAGGGGAGAAAAGAGAAAGATGAATTGTTCTGTATGAGACTTGACACACTCGTACAGCTTATATGAGACACATAAAGTACATGCACACGCATACCGAGCCTATACACAAGCACACATACTTCAAAATTATACTGAGTACTCCCACACACTTTTTCAAAAAGCTGTTTGTCCCAGACTCTCTATCTCCCTCCTTGATGGACAGCATAATGACAAACAAAACTACCACCAATCAACTTTTTTTTTTCTCTCTCTTAACAATAACCTATTTGTGCCAGCTGTCCCTCAAATGGCTTTTAAAAATATGGGATGCCTTAGTAAATCCTCATAGTTAAGGAAGACAGCCGATGATTAAAACATAGGGCACATTTCATCCTCCCCATATTAAATGAGTCCATCCCCAAGAGAAGGCCTCCTTTAGTTTAGGACATGTGGGCTGGGAAGACTTAGGCTCTAATCCTGTGGCTTTTAAAAATGAATCAGAGCTGATCTCCCCTTGGCTTGGGCATGAAGATCATGCACACTCGCCACTCCTTTGCTCTAGGCTGACTAGCGGGTTAACACTTCGATAATTGGAGGAGAGGTGGGTCGGAACCTAAGGTCTTTCAGAGCTGCACTGATGCGTGTACATGTAAATTAACGGTTAGATGGATTGATCGGATTATCAACACAGAAAAAAAAAGTCATAGTCTTAACTCTGAGAATAATCGACTACATATGAGCCACAGAATATACTTTCCTGTGTTTGCATTTCTGTGAATACACCTTTTCCGGTCTAGAAAACTATGTGTAAATGTACGATAAACACGTGGACACATTTTCCCTTTCATTTGAACTTAAAACCTAAATGATCCTTCATGTCTTTCTTCAGTGTAGGCTAATGAAGGCAGTCATCAGTTCCAGGAGCTGGTAGAGATGCCAGAGAACCCACAGGGGCAGATAAAGAGGAGGGGATCGGGGGAAAAATTGGGTGGCTGATCCAAACATTCTCTACAAGAACAGTCATTATGATGCCAGGGTTATGCTTTGTTTATTAACCTCTTCTGGACCATTTTGTTGTCCACATTGCTTATTCCTTTTCCTTTGAATTATAACTTGGCTTGGAAATGGAACAAAAGTTTGCTTCTATGAAACATCATGCCTTTACTTGAACGTGATCAGCATTTAACCGAAAATACTTGCTTTGGGGTTGACTCATACAGGCCTGTTTGTGTGTGCAGTATGGCGGTGTGCATTATCAGTCAGTCCACTTGTTTTCCTCCCGAAGGATCTTCATCACTTCCTGTTTTTTGCCTCTCTGACATCTCAATGCACACACAGCTGCGGCTACATCTCTTCGTTCGGCAGCCAATTAATCTCTTCACTGTTTCCACTATGTGAGAGTGGACCAAATAATCAAAGATGGCTTTTACTGTTTATTTACTTCCTCTGCAAAGAGTTGCCCTTAGGGGCCCCTAAGGTCTGCAGCCTCTCTCCTATTGCATGTGCAAAGCTCCTTCACATAGCTCTCCATACAAATGTTCACGGTAGCACATACCTTCCCCTGCTGTGCTTATGGCACTGAAGTGCCCGTTTGCCCTTGAGGATGAGATCCCATGGTGAAGTCACAACGACATGGCTCATCTCCTCAAGTTACCCGCCATGGTGGCCAACTGCACCACCACATATTACCGCATATTATACAAAGACGCCGGCCAGCAAATCACTTGCACGCCGAGAGCATATTTCACCAGGCTTGCCACCAGGCCGTGTGCCACAGACCAGCTGTACTGCTTCAGCCAGGAGGCGGGCAGTAATTCAAATGTTACTGACTAAATGCAATGCCAAAATCAGTGGCAGTAGAGACATCACAATGACGGGCTAAGCGTGGTATATGCAGAACTCCTCTGCACTCTTACAGGTTTATTTGTAACCAATCCACCAAAAGACACAGACACACATTTCTGGAACCCACCCCCCATTGGCTTCTGTGCCCTTGTCAGTTGGCTAATAGCTAAATGGCACACATGATGCTAAGCCCACTTGTCTTCCTGAACAGCCCAGTACAAAACATCCTTCCAGAAGCTTCTATTAGAGAATCCACTGCCACACAAGGCCATTAGATCAGCATTTCATCACTTAACAGCATGCTATGCCACCAGAGTACTGTGTGGGAGTCCCGTGGGTGTGCAATTGTGTGAGACCTCTAGCCACAGAGCGCAGACCACTAGCTAAGGCAATTGGCTGGTTTTAGTGGCCATTTGCAGAGAGTGCTCTAAAGGAGTATGTTCCAACTATCAACAATCAATAATTCTTCCCACATGCACTCACCACTTTAGAAAATGTGTCTTTTCTGACTTTCCTTGTAGTATCGGTTTAGTAGACTTTGGTCACATTATCCAGAACAATCCAATGCAAATGCAATATCCTAAACAAATTAACACAGTTAAACCACATTTCAACAAGAGATATTTCCTATTTCTGAGAGGTGACATTTCACTCAGCCTAGTCACTGGCTTGTTGAACAAGAATTAAGTCAAACTAGGAAATAAAAACGTGTCATCTGCATCACTCCCTATGAACAAACTTTGACGTGCATTCAAAGAATGCGGAAGTGATGTATTGCGCTATATTTTTGCATTAAACATTACTGCAGTCATTATATATTAGTTATTATATTTCTTATTACATTTTCTATGTTTGTGACCATGAATGAATATTTTAGACAGCAAAAATGGTTGTAAAACCAAACTGAATTTAGATATACTGTAGTTCTTATCTATCCTACAGCCACATGATATGTAGCAGTCGCCAAACACTGTGAGTTTGCAATAAAATATACAAGTGAGCACTTTTACATAAATCCAGGTATCATCCAAAAATAAGTTGCATAACAGCAGTTTTTCAAGCAATAATTATGAGCTCAGGGAGATGGCCTTAAGCAGCTATACAGATAAGTATTTACTCCTCAGTGGCCCATGGCTCAGCTATATCTCACTGAGATCATTAATCAACTCTTATTTCTTCATTTATCATTTGGCACTCCATGGCTGTGAGGTCGGAAGGGCAGATCACTGAGGTTTGGGACCACCCTCTGTTAAGTGTTCATTTGTCCAGCACATTAATTCACTGCCATAACAGGATTAGACACAATGGTCTTCATCAACCCCACCCCCACATTCATTATCACTGTGTCACTGAAAGACACACAAACGTGAACTTTTTACCAAATACATAGACTCCTGTCTATCGGCGGACTGGCAGATCTCTCTCTCTCTCTTTCTTTCTGTCTGTCTGACTGACTCTCTCGTCCTTTTGGGATTTCAAAAAATCAATACTGCAGCTCAAAGATGCATTGCTGAATTTAAGCCACTGCAACCAATCACTCCTTTCACAGACAGGTGGGAGCGTTCCCCTCTCTCAGCTGCATAAGTCAATGGAGATTTTCAGGACTTGAAAGACAGTTCTTGGATTTCACTTCACTTTAACCATCAAAGAAAGCACTCTTCACAGAGCAAATCGCACCATCCAACATTCAACTCAAAGGGGAATACATTTACTGTAAGCTCTAGCCGAATTCTTTTACTAGTCCTGCTCAAAAGGAGTCTAGGATAAAGGATAGGGCACATGGTACATCAGGTAATCATTACTTCCTTTTATTTAAATGCCAAGTTGAAATGATCAGTCAAAGTCAGTCCCAGAGGGGTTGGGCACGTACGTCAGTAATTGCTTCCCCTCTGACCTCAGTAACCTTGCTTCTTACATCTGGGGCACCTGTGCTGAGGGAGAAGGGGGGGAGGGCACGCAATGGGAGCCTTCAGGAGTCCCCGACACAGCCAGTTGCTGTAGCCTTTCCAGCTTTAATGGTGTGCTGTAAGAGAGTGGGGCTGTTTACAGTGACAGAAGCATAAATCTCCATCAGCAGAGCCACAGTGGGCTTAACTACCGCTACTTCACAACCCCAGAGGAAATTTAACAACTTCCAGGCTCTGGTAAGCGCCGAGAACACCCTCATCAGGACCAAAGGCAACACCTGCAGTAATATTTCATCCCCCACCTCTTACCGCACCTGGTGTCTAGCTACCCACCTTTCATAACGTTGAAAACACATGGCTATTTCTGCAAAATCACAGTAGAAAATGTTTTAAATACTTTACCACTCCATGTTAAAGTATATATTCAGTCTCTTTCCAGTTAAGTGGAAAAGGGCCAGCAATGGGGTAGGATTTGGGTGAAACACAATACCAGCTGCAAAATACAACCAGGTGCTAACTTAAAATTCCCTTCCTCAAGTGATCTGGCAGGATGCCGTGGTGCATTGATATACATTCATTTTTATTCCTTCCATCTTTACCCCCCATTCCTTCATTCCCCACTGTAACCTTGCCTGCTTTCAGTAAATAGCACTGCGTACAGGAATACAGTGGTTGACGTTTGACTTGAAGAAGGCACGAGGAAGCTCTTTTTGATGCTGACATGCAAAGCGTGTGCTCTGGAAAGGGTCTGCCTCGCCCTGAGACAGTTAGCTAATAGGTTTCCTCTCCAATTAATTGGCAGGTCTGTTTCTTTTCCCGATCAGTTCACAAGTTCTGTGGTACCCAGGCGAGTCAACACACACTATCTGACAAGGGGTGGTGGACGGGACAACATGCCCTTTTTCAACTCATGAATATTGAAGTGTGAGAGGGGTGGAGGAAAGGTCGAGGATGTATTACAAAAGATAGAGAGTTTGAAATGTTGGGTTGTTTCGTGGTATTCCCAGAGGAGAAACTAAATACTAGACAGCCCAGAAAAGGTCACGATATCTCCCTCAACACACAAAGACACTTCGCTCATGCACAAACTTCACCACCGTCAAAGTTGACCTCACATACTGTTTTGGGTATGGAAAAGTAGAATGAATTAAACTATTTTCACTAATCTAAAATGCCACTGATGACTTTAGGCAACATCACATAGCGCCTTTGTAGAGAAGTAGCTACTGAGTCTTTCTAATTAGTTATATTGTATTTGAAATAGTTTTACAACTGACACTGTAACTGAACCTCACTAATCATAAACTGTCATAGGGAGTATAATAAGGACTGGTACACAGGGATAAAATACTTTGCCCTTAGATAACATTTCTACTCCATGGAAAAACAAAACACATAATTTATTCTCTTGATGCCTCTCACCACAGCCTGAGGTGAATTTGATGTAAAATCAGGTCTGCTCACAGATCTGTTCACCCCCTTTGTCTTCCTCAGCCCGTTTGTTTACTTGATTCCCCTGGATCCTTTGGGGAGCCAAAGAAGACTTTAATTTGTGCTATTGATGGTGGTAAGGCACAGCTGGACCTGGTGAACATGTGGGCCAGAGTTGCAGTGGTCAAAGGCCTGTCCCCTTCGGGCCCACTCAAAGCCACAGCACTTCAAAAAGTGGGGAAACTTTCCACTCAAAACTCTGCCTTTGTGTCTCGGCTGCATAATGCCTCTGTCTGACTTGTGGACAGGAATTCAAGCAGGCAAGCGAATGTGGCTCATCCTTCACCTTCAATTTGAATTATTGACATCCAGGTAGATGGTGTGTGTTGGGCTCCCGGAGGGTGGTCTGTGTTTCCAAGAAAGCCAAATCTGTCAGTCAGGTACGTCTGTCTTGTTTGTTTGTTGTTGTTTGTTCTCTAAACGTTGGGGGAGGGGGTACTGAAAACAACTCTATCACACTGATAACAGTAATTTAATTTTTGGGGAATATGAGTACTTTAAACATTGCAGGAGTGAAATTTCAATGCACATCCAATCTCTCCAAATACATTGCCCACCCATCATAAGAGAGATATTCCTTGAGGTAACATTCACGACCCCACAGCCTGTTTGCCTCCCGAAGTGATGTATGAATTCAATACACTATTGATTCGAACATAATGCAACATTAATACGCTGACCCGAAGTGTCACTTCCAAACAACCTCAAGAGGCCTTTGAAATGTCAGCGGCGGCAGACTTGAGCAGCTGGAGCATGAACAGAAACTTGATAAGGTAAATGAGCACGGGTATGTGAAGCTCGGCAGTCCAACGAGAGAACACTGACTTCCTCATTTGCAAGACAAGCATGACATTGTGTCAGAGCCATTGCATGGCATCGGGGTGGGTGGTTCTGATGTATCTGTCAGGCCTCAGTTGTGTTTAGATACTCATTTCCTTTTAGACCAAACAAGAGTGACACTGTACTCAATAATGCAAACTATCTTGTTAAACCCAAATTGTCTGAATATACCAACTGAGAAGACTACTTAACCTCTGTGTGCATTCAAGTGGTCACTACATTCCCTGCGTCATTAAACAACAACCATTTTCCATGTTATTTAAAAACGGCAACCATTTTCCACTGTATAGTGACAGAACCCTTGCATCTATCCAAACAACGAGAATGTTCACATACATTCCTTCCACCATATGTCAACACCTGACTGTCTGTAACATCTGGAGTGGACTTGGACTAAGGAGGTGCCCTGGCTCATTAAACACACATGACCGCAAATGGTCCATTAGCCAGATCCTTCCCCATGGGCCTGAACAGATATTATCTGCACCTCCTCATTAAGGCTGTACTCATGATGACCCAGACACATAGAGTGGAAAGGATTAACTAAGCAGCCAAGGAAGCAGTGTGGTAAGATTTTACACTAGGGTGTAATGAACTGTGGAATAATGATCATGTTGGATACCGTGAGAAACACATGCTCTATGTACCTTCTGCTCAGGTCCAACATGCGCTCTCTTTTTTTACCATCTTGTGCTTCAGCAACAAGAGACAGAATTAGGAAAGAAACGATGCAATGCATATTAAGTCAGGCTTCATAACACTCCATGATTCTTTCATAATCCTTTTTTTCTTTCAAATGAGGATTTAACACAGGCTGGGGTAGATTATTAAAGTGTATATCAAAAGCTTCTTAAAAATCTGTAACATGTCATCTGTGATAATGAACTCTAATCTGTATATGTATTGATTTTTTACAAAACCTTCTTCTATCAGGTAAAGCCATGGTAATCTCTACATTATTACAGCTCAGGAATATAGCAGGCTAAAGTACATTCTTTCACTGACAAGCAGTCAATTGCCTATGCCACCAATCTAAGAAAATGTGCTGAAAAGACTGAACGTGCTTGTTATGTAATATTTGCTTTAATGCACTACAAAAAATAGCTCATACATTTCTTTTTTGCTGCAGTATCAAAGCACTGTTCTTCTGATACAGCATTTATACAAGAAATACAAGAACAGTAAAAGGTCTTTGACCTTGAGTAGTTGTATATTTTATATCTCTCTCTCCCTCTATGTGTGTGTATATATATACACACACACACACACACACACACACACACACACACACACACACACACACACACACCACTATGTTACCTATTTACATACAACTCAAAAGGTTTTTGCCCAAAGACAAGCACTTCAATTCAATACATAGTTAGAGACAGGGGCGTATCTAGCCCTATTTTGGGGGGCTGGAGCCCCCCCAAAAGTTTCCTTAGCCCCCCCAAAAATATATATTTTTTTTTATTTTGAGATCGTCAAATTCACACTAAACCACCGATTTCGTGAAGTTATTTGTTGAATTTTTAGAGTTAGAAATAAAATAGTCTCGAGTAGCACAGGAATCCAGCCTGTTTGAGACTGTGGTGGCAAGCACACGGCTCTGTTTGGTCGTGAGTGAGTGAGCCTTGCGAGCGTGCAGACAGACGGTGATAGCGTCTAGTAAACAGACTTGCAGCGACTGTCCGACCAAAGCTGGTGAAAGCTGCCATAATCAGCTGCTGGATATAAAGGTATAGCACATGACGTTTAATATAGTAAAAGAAACGAAATGGTTAAATCATCACGAGTTAATTACAGATGTCGTGGCTCTCTTTTATCATGCCAGTTCATTGATCCTGTGGGTATGCTACCCTAACCAGTAGCTCCGCCAGCTATAACTAGCTAGTGAACTCTAGCCTACAATGTTAACCTACTCACTTGAGCTGCAAATCCCTACCATACTACAGTATAATTAGCCCCTATCTCAGCAGATGTCTTCAATATGTTTATTGTTGTGCCATATTTTAAATCTAAATTTGTTAATTTATCTTCCTAAAACCCACTAGAGGACACTATTTCAAAAGGATATTTTCAAACATTTCTCATGGGGGAGCATGCCTCCAGACCCCCCTAGTTTTGCTGGGACACAGGAAAAAGAATAGGTTTTATCTAGGGGCTTAGCCCTCCTAAAAGTGTGAACCTAGATTCGCCCCTGGTTAGAGAGATTAAGCATTAAGAAAGTTTTTTCTTCTCTTCTTTTC
This sequence comes from Clupea harengus, assembly GCF_900700415.2. Lineage (NCBI taxonomy): Eukaryota > Metazoa > Chordata > Actinopteri > Clupeiformes > Clupeidae > Clupea > Clupea harengus. Next base: position 5,561,097 of record NC_045163.1, on the reverse strand, counting down.
TGTCCCAAATTTTCTAGCGTGATGAGAAAACACCAAAACATTACTGGACAATATGTAATCACAAAATGTCCCACTCATGACCTCTGCACTGTCTGTAAAATTGCTATGACACACAATCTATACTTCATCAAATCGTTTCATCATACACCAAAAACTCATCTTCAACTGTCACTATCTAACACCACCTTTCACATTGTATGCAACATCCCAAAAAGAGTTGGTTTTGTCACGGACATCAAGCCCCAAGAAGACACAATTACTTGTATTAATTTCTGTATTTCATGCATTATTAATTGTGCCTGATGGAGCCCTGGCGCATTGAAAGGTTCATGGAAGAAAAATGAGAGGGAATGAAACGCACTGCGGGGTCAGAGGGACCAAATGAGGTAAGTCAGCGAGATAATGAACTGCTCATCGAGACGTGCCCGACGCTATTCCAGACTTCTGATCACTCCCCACACCCTCCCTCACGTGGATGGGAAATGGATGTCATCAACATCAGGTGCCCCCCCCCCCCCCGACTCCAAGAAGACAGAATGGCAGAAGCAATAACCATTGTGTGACAGACCTGTGCATGATGATCAGACTGTGCTTCATTGTGAAGGTCAGGGCAGCAAAGATGGGGGTGCTGGCGCATATGAGATGTGGAGGTCATCCTGCCAGACAGGTGTGACAATAACAGAATTGGCAGTGAGGATTTGGACCTGCACAATCAGGAGGTTTAACTGAACAAATGACACACATTCACATCCGCATAAATGAACCTTATGGTGAAAACAGAATGGCTGACAGGATGGTTTGAGGGAAAAATGTTTCAGAACAGATGTGTTGGCTCTCTGACAAATGAGCTACACCTGAATCAATGAGTGGGAGATAACACTGAATGTATAACACTGAATGACACGGCAGTCTAGCTCAACGTCAAATGAGGTGCTTATATTTTGTAAGATATTTGTATCCCTTCTATCAATGACCTAGCTTGTTACTTAACTAGGGGGATACTATCTGACTATTTAACTATGTGAACTGTAGGGGATACAAAAAATATATGTAAGCCTGACTAGCTGTCGCCTAGCTACCTAATGATGTCTTACTCCCCAGTTCAAGCAGATTGGGGGCAGTGTATTACTACATTTGTAAACTACAGGGCTAAGGGCTATATGTAGCATGAAAACGTGTATCAATACTGTCTCCATCAACATCAATTGATTCCAATTGTGGCCTCATTGAAAGAGAGGAGAATCCCACTGTTGGACAAGTAAGCTGGGCTGGAGCTGTATATATGTGACTGAATAGCCAAGTTCCGCATGTTCAGTTTGTGTTGTACACAGTCCGACTTACAGCTTCTGACTAGGCAGCCCATTTGTCCAATCATTTATCATTTTGATGGCCTCAATCCTACCCAGCATGCATTGCAAGACATTTGTTACTTGGATTATACCGTTTTTAGTTTGATCTTTGAAACACATTTTCTTAGTTTTATAGTAAGTGGTGACTTGATTTGGACAATGACACTGACAATATTATATTAAACATCTAATTATCAAGGTGCAAAGTGAGTAGACACACTGTGAAATGTATCGCCAAAGCATACATTTAGCAACATTGCTTAGGTGACGGACAATTTAATGTTGAGGCTCTGCTATTGAAACCATCACGCCTTGATACTGCCTACTTAGTCTAAGGTGGGTGTGATCAGTGTGTCATTTACTTTTGTCACCACAATCTTCAAACAGGCCAGTGTTTCAGTAGTTCGTTTCCTGTGTTTTTGAAGATGATTAAGAGCAGTTTCTCATTTATATCTGGACAAACTTGCTTGTTTGAGGCTATTAAGCAGTCAATGAACCATGTTAATATGCAGCATAGCTTTCATTAAAAGGATTAAAAAATGGCATGTATATGAAATCCTCAGAGAAAACTCATTTTGGTTCAGACATGAAAGGCAATTCCATTCGTATAGGATTAACTGGAAAACTGACCTGTCCTTGTCTATAGTGAAACCTGAATGTCAAGGTAATGTGAGTATCGTGCTGTTTCAAGTCTGAGTTGCCCTGCGGTTCTGACGACTGACAGGAAATTAAAGTGGGGCTACGAGTGAAACCACGATACCAATCACTTGGTAAATGAATACATCCTTGTCAGCTATGATGTAAACTCTCTGATGAGAGGTTGATCACAAGCCTACCTACCTCTCTGAAGTGAAAGGATGTAATCTGCCTGGGCTTTAAGCAGGGAGCCTGGCCTCTGAGAGGGAAGGCATTAATTGGATCTCTTTGCACACTGTGAGTTGTCTACAGTCATCCATCACTCCGAGAGTATTTCTGGCATGGCTGCTCATTCGAATAGATCTCGTCTTCCTACAGTGATCAACCTAAAGAGGAGAAGAAAAAAGGACCTGAAAAGCAATCTAACCTACAGAGCCGTGATATTTTTTAACCTTATAAGTTATTACCTTGTGGTGGAAACAAGTTGTTAACTTGTGTGTACAAGTTATTAACATCTTGTGTACACACGACAATTATAACTTGTCCACGGAAGACAAAAAATATCACCTAACAGGACTTAAGGGGCTCTGTACTGTTCTGTTAGATTGCCAAGTCTTTTACTGCAGTGTGACTAGTAGGTATATGGGCCCGTGTCTCAAGACCACATATCTTAAAAATGGAATAAAGCGACCCCCTATCTTTTTCTCTTTGAACAAAGGCCACAGGGACAGAAGCCTTCATCTGTGACACCACCATGACTGAATGGGTCATCGAGGTTTTGATCACAGCATGCCATTTTCCCTCTTCCCAATTCTTTTGAAGGGGACATGTCTACAACTCTCTTCTCTAGGATGGGCATGTCTTAGGTGAACATGAGAAATTGAAGACGAGCGAATCTAAAGCCTGTCAATGCAGTGGAGCTCCTGCAGTCATATTGGATCTGGCCTTGTGCTGTGGCACCGGATGAAGAACCTTCGACTTAAACTGCCAGTCAGTCCGCTCAAAATTAACATGCAGCCTTGCTGAGCAGGGTGCGTGGGAGGGGGGAGCAATCAGAGAAAACGTCTCCTGGGAAGCCAGGGCATTTCATGGATCTTTCATAGTTCTTTTTTTTCCACTATTTTAGAAGTTACTTTGTTTGAAGGCCTTTAAAGGTTTATATGGCTTTTTTTAGAGCTATATATTTGGCTTTTTCACTTTTCTGTGGCTGTGCTCTTCTGAGTCATTGAAACCTGCCCGGTCAACAAGCAGCTTGAAGTGCAAAAAGGACACATTTCCCATTTGCTTTCTTCATCCAATCCACCTGTTCCTTTTTCTCTGTGTGAGAGTCTTTTGAAATTCCCCACTATGTGTGTGCCTCGCTCAAGATATAAACAATGAAATAAATAACCATCTTTTCATCATGGGGAGGATTTGCCAGGGAATAACAGAACGGCCACTGTGGCTCACTTGCATGCCATCTGCTCATCTGGCAGAGTACCACAAGAACTGCCGCGCCACGGAGGAGCTGAAGTATTTGCGCGGACATGTCCTTGACTGCGCTCGGTTACTTATCCTGCACATATGGGATGACTGTGAAAGAAGAAGGAGGCCGTATCGGCCAGCACGGCACAATCTCCTCAAGTCCTAGAGGATAATTAAGCCAAAGATCAATATGGAAAGCTGTGACTGGTGGCACAGCTTTCAACCAATACATAACACACTGAACTGGTAAAGCTGGAATGAAACACTTTACCAGAGAGACACTGAAGGTACTGGTTTAATCTCCTTTAGCGTCTGCTTCACTTAGTTTTTCTGTGACCATCTCACTCCCAAGGTCTGTTCTCTGTGACAATCTCACTCCCAAGGTCTCTTCTCTGTGACCATCTCACTCCCAAGGTCTCTTCTCTGTGACCATCTCACTCCCAAGGTCTGTTCCCTGTTGAGAACAAAGTTTTCAGGCCTTGTACCTTTGTCTTATCACACAGCATTGCGAAACAATATCTATATTTCATTTCATCCACATCATTAATTTGACTTATCTAGCTGTTATCTGAACAAGTCGATGGTACTGCGAGCGGACTTTGCATACCCTTGTAATTTATCACTGCACACCTGCTATGCCCTCACATCATATGGATTGCACCTAACATTAAGGTACAACTCATCTGCTGTATGTTTTAACCTCCCAGGACTCCGGGGCTAGATTCAGGCACTTTTGTGTTTCTGACATGCTGTGATACTTTTGAAAATGTAAGCAATTTTAAACCGTGGTTCCAAAGTCATATTTCTTTGTTTGAATTCAGCACGAGTTTAGGTACAATGACATGTTAGTAGTATGTGCGTCATAATCTGTTCTTCTCTAAATTCCCTATCATATAATCATACTGTGAAAAGTAGTTTTGTGTGCAAAAACATGTTGTAGCACCGAGCAGGGTTTGTGAAGACACCAGTTGTAGTTGCTATGGCTATGTAAACACACACCAGGCAGGACACACTTGTACAGATTGGACAAAACAGGAGGGAGGTCTAATCTCGACATAGCAAAGACATTGATAGCACAGAGACGCTAACTATCACAAAGGCTTAACACAGAGGCATAACAACATGAACTAAAATGATAACAGTAATGCACACTAACGGGAGGTACAGCAACATTCCAAACTGAACACACAGTGGAAGGACCTGCTAAGCCTTCCCTGAAGGCCTAAAAAGAATAGTGTTTTAGTTTATTGTTCATAATCTATCAAGGTAATTCGAAAAGCTAATTGGGTTCACTTGTTAACTTGCTAGCAAGTAACTGTTAGTTATCTAGCAAGCAAGCTGCTAACCACTTAACCTACCCCATTGCAAGCACTTGAGTAATTGTGTGTGTAAATATCTGCTCATATTTAGCCTTTAGAACACTATATTGTACACTTCAGTTAATAAATTACAAACATTCATTCAGTCTCTTTCATTTTGATTTGTAATAAGTAAACGACTAATTCAAGTAGCTAGCCAGCTAATCTGCTAATGCAACAAGTCAACTCCATAAACCAGATATCTTGAATTAGTCGTTTGCCTATTACAACGTGTGACATCAGCTAAATTATCCGAAGTCCGAGATCCACCTATGGCACATTTGTTTGTGCCTAAACATCTGCTCAGACCTAGCAATTTGTCAAACTTCTGGTTTCTAATGTTTAAAATAGCAATTGGTGGAAACAGTTAACAAGTTAGTGACTAACTGAACATTTTTGTTTTGTAGGGCTGTGTGAAGTGATGTAAACTTACCAACTACCTTATGTTATTAAAAATGGCACGTCATCCACCAACACGACAATAAATCCGCTGAATCCTCGCAAACAACTGCACATTTCCCTTATATTTAATACAGGCAACTTCAGAAAATTCAATCGCCTATGTATTGTAGCGTTCTCCGCTATTAGGAATTATGCACTGTTACTAACCATGTAGTTTATTTATCGCTGTTGTCGGCCACAGCCACGCCATACACTCATTCTTTAGCAACACAAAACCAACCGTTCTTTCCCAAATCTCCTGCCAGAACCCCCCAAAACACACCCCCAAAGGGGTGTCACCCCAAAATGGCCCAGGTAACATAGTCCATAGTAAACATTTCACACGTTAACCTGCACAACACATATTCATGATCTTATACACGCTACTACAGTATGTTACATTAGTAAGAAACTGAATATGTTCTGTGGGGCTATGCAATTCATGGATGAGAGATGTGGAAAAAGAAGTGACTCTGGTAAACACAAAAAAATGCAACTGCTGATTATCTTAGAATATAATAGGCTATGGTTAGGATATATGCGTCATTAGTCCAAAAACTGTGTAGTGATACTTCTATTACATAAACATTCAGAAAGCGAAGGCAGGTGACTTTGTTGTGTGTGTGAGCACACTATTAACTCACATTGAACTGTTTCTCACATGTAACTCACATTTTCTCAATAATACTGTGGTCATCACCTATATTCAAATCACACATACTTTGTTTAACAGAACATTCAAGAACATACCTACAGATTGCTCTCACACCTACATAAAATGTATTGATGAACAAAAAGCGGCTGTGTTTTGGAGACAGCGAATGCAAATGTATGTGATGTGTGTGCACCCCTGTCCCTGCAAAGGACATACTGACTAAAGTTGAGTGACGATGGTGATGTTAATGATGACAGATATCTCTATTCATCGATATTTGTGTGTTTAGTTTAGTTGCATGTATAGTTTCTTTAACACAACGTTGTCCCAATATCCGGTGCTCTGCTTTCATTCCCATGTCTGATCTTTACAGTTATCGTTAGTGATCCTCTGCTGCAGTTGAAAAATCACACTGTGTGTTTTCTTGCAGAAATGCATCTCTATTTATAAATTAGGAAACTTTATTCCGTAGCATTCACTCGGTAGCCAATTAGTCCATGTAAATCAGGCAAGGGTAAACTTTCAAAACTAGTAAAGCAACAAATGGCTGGCTAAACAACCCCCTATCCACAGCTGTCTCACTTTGTATTCATTGTATTCATGTAAAATTAAACTAATGGCTTCAGGAGGTGCTGGTGTAAGGAATATCAAGTATACCCACTGTTATTTTTCCATCAGCGTTGAAAAGAGGGCACCTTCAGCCTTTCATACAAGCAGGTGTCACTTTTATAGTGCTTCAGCCCTAACAGACGAACCATTACTGGCACAGACAGTATTCATGTACCCGACTCCTAAGACGCTTAGAAGTCTGGACCAAAGAGTCTCAAGAGGCTGCCTCAATGCAGGCCATCTCAGTTAGCTTAGCTGCAGACTGACTGTAAACACCCCTTTTTACCTTTCAGTCTTGGAATAATGGAAGTCATTAGCCATTACCTCACTGGTCAGGCTATCATGAAACATAGCAAGAGAGGCAAATATGGCACACTATACAGTATATGCTAATATATCTTTAGAAGTAGTGACATTTCCTGAAATATCCTTTAAAAGAGATTCCAACTTTCAACTATTGCTAAACAAACTTATATTCAGACGTTTCCTTCTTAAAAATAAAAAAAATATATATATATATATATATCAAGACAATTCCCATGATTTAGAGTTCTTTTTCATAATGTAAGATAATGGAATAGACTTACATGATTTGAATTGAGCCAAATCAAGATTCTTAAATAAGCTGCTTTAAAAAGGCATTAAGTGAAACAAAATATATACCATGATCAGTTTAGTTCTACTCCCATGCAGTGACACGGGGTGAATTGTGGCATGGTGATATTAGCCCTTGACATCCCTCTGCTCATTTGTATTTGTTTAAAATGTGGATTACCCATGCAGGATTAGTGCGCAATTACAGTTCAAAGCGCAGCACGTGTTCCTCAGGTAAACAATGTTGGGAACTATTTTTAATGAACGTCATTATAGATCAGCATGTCTCTTACACTACACTCTGCAAAACTGTTTTATTGTCAAAATTGTCCAGAGGTATCAAAAGGAAATGTGGGACCAAATATTCTTCCTTTTGGTTAACAAGAAAGCTTGTTTAGCATAAAGCATCTGATTTCTGAGATGACTTTCCAACTTTTCTTGGCAATCCTTTGCAGCCATCTAATCTGACAGGATGTGAACACAAGACAGCATTTGTTGTTTTTCTTAAAATACAAGAAAACACAAAATATATCAAATGTATTTTCTTAACTTCATTAGAAATCACAAAATCACAGAGAGAGTTTCATGTTAGCAATCACAGAAAAAAAGCAGTGAGTTGAGAAATGGTTGGGGACTTCGCTTACAGTTGCAGGTAGATTAAACCTTTACAAATATTTATATTTTATCTCAAATTCATTCATAATCAATAAGCTAGGTCACACACCCAGTATTTTCTGCATATGAATTGCTTGGACTGATATTCATCAATGGTTGCCAGGCCTACGATAAATGATCAGGGTCTTCATTTGGATGTGCTTGGATCTTAGATGCCAGCCCTTGAACTATCTACAGTTGAGGCCAGGTCAGACCTTTTTCATCTTGAGAGGACAGCCAGAAAGCAAGAAATGGTGTCCCATCCTGGGTAATCTTATCTCATAGGTAGCAGAAAAAGAAGAGGCTGTATCTCATGGTTTTCATCTCCTTCCTCATACATTTTTTCCTTTTATTCTCTGGATTTATATATATATATATATACATATATATATATATATATGTCATATCCCTCTGTCTTCTGGGAGAATGGATTACATAAAAAATGATATCTGCTCGGATGCTCCGAAAGGGGGCACAAAGGCAGCTGAGTTTGTGGCTAATTTCTGTTTGAAACTTGAATTGTCTTTCAAAGTTTGCACAGCAATATTTCAATCATCTTTCCCCGGTTGCAAGTATTGTTTTGTATTGTATGTTTGGTGAAAAAGTAAAGTCTCATTCTGGAGCTTAGTGTTTTTACTGAATTTCTCTCTCTGCTATATTCTATAAGCACAAAGGAGGGATGTCTTATTTATTTCACTGCCACAGGCACCGGAACACAAGATAACACATTTCCAACAATAATGGCATTTTCAGTTTGAATGGTGCTGTGTGCAACACAGTTCAGCAGAAACTTTTGGCAGGTAATCAGTTCATGGTTGTTCCACATCATTCTAGTCCAGTTATCATATGGGGTTGACAACTGCTTAACCAACAGCATATATCAATGAAGACTCAGCTCTTGGGGGGTCAATTAAATGAGTTAATTGTGATATAACACACTTATACAAGGTATGCAATTCTCTAATAACCATTTATCCATCACATTTCGTTTTTTAAGATTATAACATGTCTGGTCCGAGGTTCACATCATAGCTAATCAGTGCCCAGCCAGGGCTTAGCGCAGCTTAATATGTGTTTCCCCTAACCATTTTTATTCACCGAAAGTGACTGAGGTGGACACCCACACACAGGACAAGTTGTTTTTGAGTTGTTACAATTCACAGCAATATCACCTCTTTACATGCATATGCACATTGGGCTTTCCAAACCTATTGGTAGCATTCCATGACTACATTTACAATGCAATCTGACATAGTGATGAGGGTAAGGGTGTACCGCGCAATATAAATGGAGCGCTGTCGTAACCCTTCAACTCCCCCATCAAGCCTAATCATCATCTCCCCGTTACTCAACCTCTTCATCATCAGGCCTGAGCAGCCATCTATATGCAGGGCTACGAGACAACAAGCATATCAGATAGCCTGCCTATCTCTTCTCTATAATAAATGAAATTATGTGCAATTTTGTCAGTTACCATCTGCATAATTATCAATGTTCTTCTAGATGATTTCAGCTGATTTATTCTTGCTGCCTAAACGCAGCTAGCATTTTGAACATCATTTTTTTCATTCAACAACTAAATATTAGGTTATAAATAAGATATAAATTGAATGGTTTTGGGTTGGTAGACATGCCAGATACCCAAATTAACGTGTAGAAGCACTGGCATTTTCATAATATGTCCCCTTTAATAACTGGTTGTAATTCTTGTTTCATTTCCTGCAGATGCTTTTTTTAATTTATTCAGACATTTAGAAACGTTTTAATGACCCTGTGAATGTAGTCCGTGGCTGCACCTTGGCTGTCAGGTTTGATGGCACATTTTTCAGCATGTCACCGAGATCCAGGTGCTGAAAAGACTCAGTATTCTGCTGTTGCCACTTCATCGGAGCCTGCTCAAGCCCATTTGAATGTGAATGCCTTCCAGGGGCATGCTCATTAATACAAATACAGACCCATTTTCTGTCTGCCTGTGGTTAAAAGCTCAGTCTGTGGGCAAATCAATGACAGCCAGAGTTCAACTGTGAAACGGCTCGGGCAGTTGGAGGAAAGAGCAGGGAACAAGCGGTGCCTGACCTTAACTCTTATTCCATTGTGTGATCCCTCATTACCTCTGAGAATGCCCTTGTTCATGAACATTTACTCCATTTGTTGAGTTTAAATCCCTTCACTCAACGGCCTATGATGTCTGAGGAGACGGAGGACAGTGTCAGAGTTTAAAGGGGTTTGATGCGATTGAACTGCAAATGGAGAACTTTTACGCTTGCAAAACATCTATCCTAATTCTATCGTCCTACTGATGTATATTGCCATTATGTAATTTGCATGCATATATATATAGCAATTTATGTATGCTATGAATATCCAATTTGTCTCAATATATGGGTTGCTGTGATGTTTCTGTGTAGAATATTTTAATAATAAGAGTGAATGCGCTTTAGCATTTTTTTACTCATTAATAACAGCAATTTCATGCTCGAAGCAAACTAATATTTATTTGTCTTCCATGCAGTGCAAATATTGTAATGATCTTTTCGTGAGATCTCTTCACCCAATTCACTCACTCCCTTAGATGTTATGGGTGCAATACATTTGGAAAGCCACAAGCCTCAAGGCTCTACTTTCCAGGTGTCTGATTATCATAAGTGTTCTCTTTGGTCGGGGCAGATCACATCTGAAATCCATTTGCTTGTTCCCGCATACAACTTTGCCTTCCATTTTAGGTGGCGCATAAGAATTGTGTGAGAAGTATGTTCCAGATAAATTTTCCTTGTTGAGATGATCTCTTAAATTGACTGAAATTGACGGGCGCCTGTGTTCTGCAATGCTTTGTGGACAATGCAGCATATTACACTCTCATTGACTGCCAGGCTTGAGCTTTAAGAAGGTACCGATTTTGAGAATAATCCCCTGTGAGAAATGCCGTACAAAAGAGCACATTGACAGAATCTGACAGTCTTTTTCCCCATTACCTCCAACATTACTTTTCATTTTTTAATGCTATTAAAATATAAATTAAAACCATTTCAAGCCAGAAATGTTTTTGTTTAATATCACTGGAGTAGAAAACGGAAGACATTAATATTTTTATCAAACAGAATGATGCAGTCTGTGTTAAAGCGTGGTGTCGTGTTCTTTTTTGTCTACTACTATGAAGTAAACCCCTTCTTCTATGAAGTTTTGGTGAATGGAGTGACAGATAGAGAAATGTTTTATTTTGTGTTTCATGCACTTTGAGTTCTATGATTCACACTGCCTACAAGTAATGAATTGAAGGACAAAGTGTTTCTTTGCATATGTCATTGCAATTGTTGTAGTGATGTGTATTGGATAATATGTATACAGTATATTGTTTTTGGGGGGGGGGCCTTTGCCCAAACTTTTTTGTATTGGTTAAAATAGAGTTGTAGTGATGTGAGTTGTCATCAAACAGATTATTACAAATTCAAGTCAAGCTGTGCAGCATTGTTAATGAGTAATATCACAAGTCGGTATGTTAAAGTGAGGGTACATTCTTAGAGCTTCTTTTGTTTTCCTTCCAATGCAGTAACAACTCAACTGAATTACCAATGAGTGTTAATATAGGACATTAAGCCATATGAGTGTTAATATAGGAAATTAAGCCATATGATAAAATAATTATCAGGAATGTCAGCTCTAGCAAAAAGCTGATATTTAGAGAAAAGTGGAAAACAATAATTAAGCTCTCTTTTACAAACAACCCCCCCTCCCACCAGCTTTATCCGACAAGGGATACAATCTAATTCAAAGACTTAGTTGGACTTACTTCTCACTTGTTCCTCAAAATCCTTCCCTTTCATTTGTGAGGGACATACAAATCAAAAGACTGCCAACAGTCCCTTGTGAAGCCAGTAGTCAAAGACTCCGTGGATTGAACTAAACTTCCTGCGTAATGGGGAGGGTGTCTAAATGAAGGAGAAAGAAGCTTATGCTAATACCATGCAACCCTCAGTACTTTACTAAGCTGGAAGGCACTAGATAATTATCCTCAGTTTATCGTGGAATATGTCTCTTCAATATAATGCACTGCCATGCACTGACAGTGTGACTGTATTGCTCTCAGCACACATACCTTGAATGACACAAAAGACGTTACTTTAGGAAGGTTACACTTAAGAATAGTGTGCAACAACTGGAAATGAAATGAATGGCTACATTTTGTCTCCCACATGTAACTAATGACTGTATTTTCGTCTGCATCAGGATCACAGCTCGTAATATTGTAGCGCTGCCTTTTTAAATGAAAGTTTTGGTCCAATGATCCATATTCATGTACCATTAATATTTATGTGGAAAAAATGCGTATGCTGACAAAACCACCTTTACACCTCAATTTTGCACATAATTATGTGCCTCTGTTTATCTATAATTCATGACCTAAATTGTCATTCTCTGTTTTTGTATACGTGTGGATAGATTTGGCCTATTATATCACTGAATTTACTTTTTGTGTTATATTAAATAAAACCCATTGAAAAGTGAAAAGGCCCATGTATTTCAACAGTTACTTGACTGACTAAAGGAGAACATTGTATTACACCCCAAAGCAAAATTAAGGACAAGTAATTGACTTTTGCAAACTAGGGCATATTAACTGTAGATGGAAATTACTTTTAAGGACAGACATACTTCATATTGTGTATATATGGTTGGAATATAATGTGGAATTAGCACTTACTTTTCAAGCAGTTGACCTGGGTTCAATTCACATTCGCTGCAGGTTGTCTGTATGTCACTTTGGATAAAAGCATCTGCTAAACACCAGTCCTTTACCTTTAAATCTTATAGGCTGAGTATGCAGCAGTAGTTATGGATGGCATTCACATCAGTGTGAATTCCTTAAATAAAAGAATGTGCAGAATTATTGTAATGACCATTGGGCTGTATGGCATTAAGATCTTCGGCATGGGCCTTTACCTAAACAGGTTTTCTTAAGCAGTGTGCAGAGTGTAGGTGAGAAGACATGCCCTCATTCAGTGGGATAACTGCCTACTCAAGCAGGCAAAATGGCATGAAAATGGGGCATTTGAGGACGGCAGCTGTGGAGGAAGAAAAAAAACCTCCCTCACAGGTCCCTTCCCTTCTGTTTGAGCTACTTTGGAGTGAGGCAGCAGGGGTGAAAATTGGGGTCGAAACAGGAAAACAAGCAGCCAAGGTAACCTTGAAGTAGATAAATAGACTTAGCTCGTCCATAGTCACCAGTGTTTGGATACTGTAAACACGCTCCAGTGGACCCCTGACGGAGCCGCCATTGATCCCTAATAAAATCAGCGCCACTCTAATTGAGGTGCCAGCCAACCCCTAAACACAACAAGGCAATTTAGACCTGTCCTTCAGAGGGGGGGGGGGGGGGCTCTGAGTATGGGGTGATTATTCAGTGACAGTGTTCCCCAGACTTCTCCTTTGGGATTGCGCAGACTGTTTGACCTGTTACTTCTCTGCAGTGTCACAACTGCTTTGGCTAATTGAGGGTTTGATGATCAGATGAAAGTTTAATCGGATGTGACAAGACAGTAGCACCAGCTCTTCCAAGCCCACACTCTGTGTGTTGTGCTGTGGAACTGATCCACAGGATTCAAATTGGGCTAAGGGCCCAGCTAATGAATGTCAATCCAAATTATATTGAAAGTGACTGAATTAGCTTGTAGTTCACATTAGGAATGCTGAGATCATGGTATCACAAGTCTACATGAATAGTTACTCAGCCAAACTTAATAAACCCAGGGAGATGAAGAATGCCTTTTACTTTAGCAAAAGCCAATAGACCTCCAGATCAGACATCTAAATCTTCTGATGGCTGACAGTATATGACCTGTGTATGACATTTAAAAAATGTGTTAGTGATTCTGGTGTTTGAGTTCTTGTTTTTCTGGCAACATGTGCTTTTGTTTACATTTTGATCATGTGGTGGTGTCACGTGCTTTCTGTATTTGTTTTGAAATTACATGTGTCTCTGACTCCACCCTGTCTTTGTTTGATTTCCTGCCATTTTGTGAGCACACCTGGTTTCTCTTTGTTGCGATTGGTTTGTGGGTATTTAAGCCCAGTATGCCTATTAGTCTCTGCCAGATAGTGCCTGTTTATTACCTGTGCCTTTCCAGCGATTAGTAAGTCTTGCTATACTCTGTCTGTCTGTGATTTTGACCTTTGCCTGATTTTTGACCTGACCCTGTTTGGATTCTGTTTTGGATACTTCTGCCTCGGACTCTGTTTGACTGTTGGATTTTTGACCCTTGCCTGCCTGTTGACTACGAGACTGTTTTTTTCCCTTTGGATTGTTGCCTGAGAACTTTATTAAAACTCTGAACCTTGAGCTGTCTTCTCTGCTAGTGGGTCCTTTTCTACTGAAAGCCTAACAAAATTGTTGAGCTAGCACACTGGTGTTTCTATATGTTATGTAAGGGATCATGTATAGTCCGCTGGTCAGTATAGGACAATACATCCCAATGAGACGAACAGGACCCCAATGCGCAGTGGAGGAAATATAGGAAAGAAATATCAGGCCTCCAAACACTGGGGTGGGACTTCATATAAATGGAACTTTTTGCAACATTCTGAGAAGCCGTATACGTTTTCCCATTACTTGTCAAACTGTGAGTCCCAACACTCTGTTTTAATCTTAGATTCTCTGCCCTGAACCCTAGGATGTACAGTCATGATTAAGAATTCAGGAATTACCATGCATTCAATCCAGCTGAGGAATACAAACAATTTATCATTTCAAAGTAAGTTATACAGTCGTGCTGTGAAGATTGTACATCCAGCAGAAAATGATTTAGAGCCCTTTCATTCTCCCTTGCACCCTCCAGCACAGCACCTTCTGCTAGGTCAAACACCCAGTGTAAACACACACACACACACTTAAAGATTAAAGTGATTTTAGCGCATTAAGGTACCCAGTTAGCATCAAGCATGTACATTTTGTGTTTGTCATCAGGCGGCTGTGAGTGAGCCACCCAGCTGGCTCTCATAGAGAACCAAATCTCATAATGAATCAAAATTAGCATCAGTTAAAATCCTGCTGTTTCCAAAGCACTCCTAATTTGTTTGCCTGCTCTGTGTGCTATCACTCCATCTCTGGCTCAAACAATAGAGTGAGATTGGCAAGAGTGATGCCTGAGTGTGGTGCTGGTCATGTGAATACTGTTCCATGATTAGCATCAGATGCCCCATCCTACGCAACAGAGATACACTTTTGAATGGATGATGGATGAGTCAGATATTAATTTAAATGTTTATGTGGTAACTTGAGTGTGAAGTGCCCATATTTACTCTTGAAATTAGCCAGATTTTAATTGGAGTGGCATTTTAATGGTAAACAACTATTAAGTGGATAAAGTTGTTGCAGTGCTGTCGATGGAATGATTGATTGTCCCTGGGGCTAAGATAATATTCAAGCGTGAAAATTGTGTGTCCTTCCATAGGTAAACAAATCAATTGCTCTCCTGCCTTATCATTTTCAGTTCTATATTATTGGGATGGTCACCGTCTGTTTGCACTCTATTGGCAGTGAGGAATACAAATAGGTAAAGACTTAAAGCAGCAGTAAAGAGTTTTGTTCTAAAACTAGAGAGCTTACTATCTAAAAGCAAAACTTTGCAAATACCAACACAGCACCGTTGGCACTGACAAAATCTTGTTGGATGCTATCTAGTCTCTTTTTGATTTATTGTTGGCAACATTGTGCTGTGAAATCCAAATTGAATTTGAGCTTGATACCAAAACTTCAAAAATGACTACTTCAAAAAGTAGTCAATTCCCTCCCCACACAAAGGCCTTCTTTAATAATCAAGTTTATTTTAGGGATTAGGGCAAACTTCAAGACAAAATGAGCCAGAAATAACAATAAATCTAAACATCTAACACACTTTGTGTTTCCAGAACCCCACGTGCATATTCGTCAGATGGTAATAACACCCTTATTATATGTAATAAGGTATGCTATACATTATTAATAGACTAACACTGTTCTAGACCTATGCATCATGTGTTTATTGTGCATTTCCCAGTATGAAGTCAGTTGGATCGGACTGAAGACTCACATTCTGGTCTGTCCCGTATTGTATCCCACGCTGTATGTACATTCTGTTACACATACACATCACACACGTAGCTCCCATCTGTGACATGTCTATCTTCTTTCTGAGCCACTTCAGACGCAGGCGGCATCCCTACTTTCCTCTGTTCTTCAAAGCCGCCACTTCCCCTTCAATCAGCTCGACAGAGACACACGCAGACACACAATTCTTTCTCTTCTCTGAATCTCACCTTTAGCTCCAAACTGCAGCATGAACGTTTTTTTTTTCTCTAGGGGTTCTTTTTCTTTCCTTTTTCAACTTTTGTTTGATCCTTGATCTCTTTTCCCAGTGGCGCATTCTTGTCGCTTCAAATGAGAACCCCTGTGATGTTAAGGGGCCGGGCCGAAAGAGACACCTCTTCAAAGAACATGGATCAGATAGCGGAACCGGCGCACTGGTCGCAGACAGGCAAGGTAATGAGTTTTGTTATGAGTTGTTTTGTGGCTGTTGTTTATTTGCTCACTGGACTGTTTGCTTCTTACTATCAACAAGTAAGAATATAATTTGTCCTTTCGGTATTCAAAGATGGAAGGCAGCAAACACCGTGAGAATTGTAATCTGATACCTGTGGCACATTTATTTTCTGGAAAAGGTTTCCGTTTGGGAAGTAGAATTACAATTATTGTCTTGCTGGGTGCTGATCTGTGCCTGGCCTCACAACTCTTGGTGCAGAGTTACATTTCAAAGTACTCTACCTGAAATAGTACTCATTAATGAACAGTCAGTGTTTCTCCAAAAACACAACCCTTCTGCTATGTAGGGTTTGAGCGGTATCATTAAATGGAATGTAAAACACAGATGCGTGGAGCCCCCCTTGAGAATATTTAAGTGAGCTTAGCGCAGCAGAGGGCCTGTGAGTCTGTGGGCGATTAAACAAAGTCCCCATAAATCAAATACTGTGAAGCCTCAAGGTTTTCCAATATTAACTTTTGTTGTAAAAAGCTCTCTCAAGAGTTGCCACCAAAACACCCACTCAGGAGACAATTAAAACTGAGCCAGCATTAAAAGGGAAATCCTGCTCTTTTTGTTTAGCAACTAAGGTGGGAACACAGAAAGGGCAGGCTGCCTCCTGCTCCAGGCTCTGAGCTGAATTGCACATATAACACCCGGTCCTTGATTATACCTGTCTGCAATGGACGGGATGATGGCCTTTGAGATGTCCTGAGACACACAAACTACTGGATGGCATGGAGGTACTGAAGGCCATGATGCAAAGTGGAGTGGAGTGGAGTTTCTTGTGTCTTATAATTTATGTACTGTATGTCATGACACGTCAAAGGTTATTCCATTCATATCATGGTTAACACAGAATCATGTTGACATAATTTCCATGTGTTTCCATTGACATATAATGGTATTGACATGGCCTTTTTGACCTTTTTGACCAGATCTATCTGCAAAAAGCATTTAGACATTTAACATCTGTTAGCCAGTCAGAATAAAAGATAATAATTAGCAACATATGAATTAATCTCACTCACACATTTAAAAACACAAACCCACACACACTATAATAACACTACAATATACATTGCTCTGGTCCAGACCATCTAAATGAGAGGGTGACAGAAAGAAAAGGAGAGAAAAAGATCCAGAATGGGAAAGTAAAAGAGAAACTAAGAAGTTTGTTACTTTATGGCTCAGTGATTTTTGCTAGCGGTAGCTGTTCAAATTATAAAAAATATGCAGTAACAACCAATACAGATTGTGAGGTTCATGAGATCATACCATGAGGGAAATTATTTTACTGATGTCAGCATAGTCAAGCAAGCAAAAAAAGTCAAGTCAAGAGCTTTTCAGGACAGAATTTCTGCTGGGGTTTGTAGATACCTTGTAGGCTGTTTCTACTTTTTTTTTTTTTTTTTTTTTTGCTTTTTGTGTGTGTGTGTGCGTGTTCTGTCAATCAAACAGTGTGCTCCTTGAGTGGTCTGGCCTTCAAGTGAAACAGTCCAAATGCGCTGTTCTCCATGAACGATGGAGCGGTGGAAACTAGTGGAATCAGTCGAAATCTGATCGAGATGCACAGTTCACTATCAACGGTAAATCAATCAGGGTCTGCCCGTGAATTAATTTAATATTAACAGCAATTGGGATTTGCTTGGGCAACACAGATTTAATATTGCCAGCAACTGGGATGAACAAGTGAATGAAATCATCTCTAAATAATATAATACACTACAAGGCTGCAGAAAGTCAACGCTCCCTCTCTGCCCCTGGTTCTGGAAATAGAGGGCAGCTCCTGCGAAAGTGCAACATCTATTCACCAATGTCCATATACCAAGAAAGGACTTCAGGACTTGAACAACAAAACTGTGCAGGCAGTGAGAGGATGGTTTGGCCTGAGCTTTAATACAACCGACAACATTATCTTTCACAGGAGATGCCAAGGGGTTTGGGGTTCCTGAACATCGAGTGGATGTACATCTTCATAAGGCTGACCAGTCTACTGAACATGCTTAATAGTGATGAAAACACCATCAGGAAAATGGCCAGAGCATCGCTTTTTCCTGACCTAAAAGTCCCTATCGCTTGAGAATCAGAACCCAGTTTCCTGGGCTTCTAAAGAAAAAACGAATGGCAAGCTGGACACCAACTCTGCCTGCTTTGGAGTCAGATCTGACTGATCTGTGTAACTGCAAGATTCCGCACCACCATTGTTTCCATAGAATCAAGAAGAAGACAAAAACATCACCATGAGTGTACCGATACTGGAGGATGGACTACATCACTCAATCACTCAATCAAAGCCAACCAGTGGCGGCTCCTGAAAAAATTCTCAGGGGGGGCAATTTTTTTGATAATGATTAAGGCGACCCATTCAGTAGGTTCATTAAGTTAGCTGATTAACTCATACAGCAATACCTTTTTGTCCACTATTGGCAGCACACAACAGTAATATGTCCCCTCTTGCTACATAGCTAGAGTAGCAAGTTACAGGTGGAAAGCTATGGAAGAAAGTTGCATCCAGGAGCCTTCATAAGCAAACATGATGTGGCTCCACATTAAATTATCCCACTTTTTCATTATCCACGTGTCTCAAATGTTGCATGATGTAACATAGCTTAACAGGACACATGATATGTCCAGTAACATCATAAAGAAGGGGTAACATAAGTCAAAACCAACAATATTTATTGACTGATCTTGAAAGTATTGGCTTACAAAAGCAAAATAAGTCATCACATAAAAAATTATTCAGTGTTAGTGCAAGAAGCGAACTGTGAAACCTATGAAAAGTGTCAGTGGTATATGGAATACAGACCGCTTTAGCCACTTCACGAACGCGATTTTCTTTCGTTCCAATTTGTCAGGCTTTTCTCGGGGATTGAACCCGAGATGCTGGATCTGGGGAACTAGCGCTTAGCCCAGTGTGCTAATGAGAGGACCCAGTTGCAGGATGTTAAAAAGGATTTTTATTACAAAACAGCGGTAATCCAAAACACAGGAGAGCAGTGGAAAATCCAAAAACAGAGAAGATATGAATCCAGGGCAAAAGGCCATAAACTAAAGTAGCTACTAAAAGTGTAGCTATCAGCAGAACTATGCCCTAGCAGCGAGAGGCGATGCTTGAGAGCAACACGACAAAAAGCAGTACGAGAACTGCACAGTGAACGAACCTTGAACTCGCTCTAGGCATAGCAAGGAAAACACTAACGACCCGATGAGGGCCACAGCGATTAGCCAGGAATTTATACCCTAGCTAATAGAGGGAAGTGACAATCACAAAAACGCGAGACAGGTGGGGAAGAGGTGAGAACACAAATCACAATGGGGAACAGGTGAGGGCACACAAAGACAACAAAGGCACATGTGGACACAAATGAGTTCATGATGTCCCTTTGGCCACCAGAGGCCGCCAATGTGCCAAATGGTTGCCCGAAGTTGTGACACAATTCTTGGATGTAGGATTTCCCTCCCTTTGTAGAAACCTGTTGAATGGAAACATTTGGTCTAGGAAGTCCTAATTTTTTAGTTGTCAATTTATCTTCATTAGTACGCCGACTAAAAAGGAGTTTCTGTCAAAGAGCGAATCGGGTTATTGCACTGAACAGGGCAGCCATCTTGACAGAATATGCCTCCGTCGAAGCTGTATGACGTTCGTATAGGCTTTTACGTCCACTACTTATGACACGACATGGAGGGGCGAGCCCTCCCGGAAGCCATAGAGAATGCATTGAGAGCTCTGTTTTGTGAAAAAAAAAATGTATTTAACATGGGAGAGGTCTGGGGCGATTTTCTGGGGCGATTTTCATTTCGCCCCAAATCGCCCCAGAAGGGGCGGGGCCATTTGAAGCACGACTTTAGGCTGACTGAACGACTGTTACCTGATTCCACAATGACATACAGAGGCAGATCAGACGGTCTAGTGGTAGAATCCGACAGAAAAAAAATGATTACATCTAAATTTACATGTAATTTACGCGACTTACAAAGATATTGCGTTTATACTGTACATCAGGATGTTTTTTTTTTTTTTTTTTCCTTTTCCCCTAGGCAGTGCGTCGCCCCAATCGCCCTTATGGACCCAAATGAATTTGTCCGTGTGGTACCCTGACTCTCTTCCCTCATATTGTATTCCTCATGGACAAGCTCTTCTATTTATAAGTGTTCATTTGTTGCATTCATATTTGGCAGTTTGTGTCATGTACATAAGATGGTCACTAGGGCTCTCAGGATTGTTGAATTTTCAAAATTGAGAGCAAAACAATTTGTAAAGTACAGCACTGTTCTGTCTCATCCATGATTTGAAGTTACCACATTTGAAAGAGAAGGTGCTGTGTCTACCCATATGATTTATTATGCTGCCGGTTAATTATAGTTCAAATCATGTCTGAGCAATTACTACATCTGTTCAATTTGTGTCCTTTATTTTTAATTGTGGACTCAAAATAAAGAAGTTAAATGTGTGTGTGTGTGAGAGTGTGTGTCCTGGGAAAGGTAATAACTATTTCTCAAATGGAGGCCATTCAGGGCAGGGAAACTCTTACAGCGAAGTAATAGATTCAGCCACTATCTTCCTTTAGAATTTATTAAGTGGTTCATTTTCCTCCATTTCCTGAGTAAGAAAGGCAATCTGAGAGCCACACTACTGTAACAAAGAGAGGAGGGAGGAGGCTGAGAGAGATCAGAAAAGAAGTATCGTAAAGAAAGTGGCATGTTGTCTGCCGTTCCACCCCTACTCTGAGCTACTCTAAGGCAACTGTGGCCTGGCCTGCCTATCGCATCTATCTGTTTAATAGGCTTCTCTC
The DNA here is from genome assembly GCF_900700415.2 of Clupea harengus. Classification (NCBI taxonomy): domain Eukaryota; kingdom Metazoa; phylum Chordata; class Actinopteri; order Clupeiformes; family Clupeidae; genus Clupea; species Clupea harengus. The sequence continues at coordinate 5,539,989 of NC_045163.1, read as the reverse complement.
CCTTCCATCTCTCTACTCCATTTGTGCAAAAAAGGCAAGTTTTGGTATTTTTTTTTCCTTGTGAGAAACGTTGATGCCTCCTTTATCAATCACAGGGAAGGTCCAATTGCAAATGCATGTAACATGGCCGATTGGCGATATACCATGAACACACCAATTTTCAACGCAGAGGAATATGATACCACATCTCACTATCGACTGGTCATGCTGATCACATGCACAATTATCACTCGCACACATACAGTGTGAGATGGCACTTGGTGTTGATAATATGGAGAATAAGAGGAGTTAAGTTTAGTATTTTTTAAACAGGATTCAACTTTGCTAGAGCCTTGATGGAGCTCTTGTTGTGTAATAATCCCTACATAATGGGTTTCATCTTGGAGTATGAAACATTCATAGACTTTTAGAGCAGCAAGTAGAACTTTTATCAGAATAAACCATCCTGAAGTTTGGTGATAGGCCTAAAATTAAAGGCATCAATAGAAACTTAGAGCTAAGTCTTTGAAGCCGCTACTTAGGATTCCAGTCGTGTTTATATGTTTTGTTTAATATTTATGACCCAAAGCAGGGCCGAGCACATCTGACACATCAGATCAGGGCTTCAAGATTGATCTCTTCACAATACACCACAGGATAGTCTGAGTAGATAAACACTGATGACCAGTCCTTTGAAGGGTCGAACTGATGGAAACTCAGTCCAATCTGTATGTTTCCCTGTGTCTTTAGACCCATTAACACTGTTTAAGAAAACATGAAAAAGATAGGCATACCATGTAGAGTTGAAATAATTTTGTTTCCTGTGTGTGTGTGTGTGTGTGTGTGTGTGTGTGTGTGTGTGTGTGTGTGTGTGTGTGTGTGTGTGTGTGTTGTTGGGGCTGAATATACAGCAATCGGCACCATCTCATTTACTCAAGCTGAGTTTCTGGCTTATTAAATGAATTCTGTAATATCACAGAGCAATTTGTGCACTGATCCAATATAGAATATTAAAGAGAGCTGAAACGGATGCCAGAAGCCTTCTCACATTAATGTGTTTGTTCATCAATTATTCAGCAACTCTCTCCATAAATGTTGTCACACCCTTAAAATACCTGTATATAGCCTCACTTGTAAACCTTCTGAGCACACACATTTGCAGAAACACACACACACACACACACACACCATAAGACACAGCATAGAAACACACACACACACAACATAAGACACAGCATAGAAACACACACACACAACATAAGACACAGCATAGAAACAACAATAGCACTGAGAAAATTAAATCAGTGCTATGGCTTGCTATGATTCAACTTGATGGAAAAGTTTGATACATACTAAAAGTAGTGTATTTATTGCTTGCCTTATACCAAAAACAGAAGAAACAGAACAAAACAGAGAAAAACATTACACAGTGTTGACAGAAGGCCCACACATACAGATAAACAGATGTGGCTAATGTCTCAGTATAGTTTTGTCATGCGTTGCTATGGGCACACTTGTCTTGTTTTGATGAGGTTGTGAGAAAGTTCTGCCCATTATTGGTTCAGTTTGGTGATGTCACTTATGCCACCCCTGGGGAACTGACTGAGGTGTTTGTTTCCAAGTAATTCAATATCTTTTCCATTCTCTCTTGAATTTTGTCTTTCTTTTTTCCTTTTTTTACATGAATGGGGCTGCATTATACTGTTTGCTGTTAGCAGTCCACCGTCCACAGGAGGCTATGTGTTAGAGTGTGCATGCTTAGCTTGTTTGGATGAAATACTGAGAAAGGCATGCTCATTTTATATCCCTGGGGCACTGATTCAAATCAGTGATACATCTCTCAGAAATGGCCTAGATAATAATCTTAAAGCATTGATATAAATATGCCAACTTTCAAAAACTCCATCTGTTCAAACTTTTTTTAATCAAAATCAAAAATGGAATGGTTATTTATAGAATTCATCAGTGACACTTTAATGAAAATTTTCACCCTCTGTTTGTGTGTCTGTTTGTATCTCCTCACCTGTGCCTGTGTGTGTATGTGTGTGTGTGTGAGTGAGTGTGAGTGTGTCTGTACGTGTGAGAATGTCATGTTTATGCCTGCATACACCCACATCGGCCGCAACTGTGTTTATTTTCTTCTCCTCGGCGATGGCCGTCGCTTGGGTAAACAAGGCAATGAACTCCACTATCAGGCTTGGTGGTAATGGTCGCCGAAAGAGGGGGCGGTGTACACGCGGATGCAGGGAGGAAACAACAGCAGCTCATTAAATCCGCCACTTATTACCACACTGCTTCAGCCACACCGCAGCATTCATCACGTTTTAACCCCACATGAGGAATCACAGCAACAAATTGCACCCCAATAGGAGCGGAGCGAAAATGAACTCAGGGAATGGCGGCGGCGGCGGCGGCGGCTTCAAATGGCACATCTGTCTGCGGCCTCAGTGGACTTTGTGGACTTTGCCTTTGCATTGTCGATCCAAATGTTCCCAGAATATTCACTGCCTAAATCAAGAAAGAAAGGAGCCTTCATTATTCAGGTTGAAGTGTTTACCTCTGACAATGACAAGACCCAATTATGCTTTTTAGACATAGTGCAGCTCAGTCTGAGCCTCAGTGCTAAATTGAAAAGCCGTTGTAGTAGAATCCCATTAAATTAGGACCAATAATTGGCTGCCATCCTTCAGGGACCTGGACGGATAGAATTTAGGAGGCTAAAGTAATTGCATGGGCAGGGACTTCATTATTGAAGTTATCTGCCATCATATTTTTTTTCTCCATTCTGTCTTGCTCGCTTTCTTTCCTTTTTCCCCCGTGAATAGAAACGACAGACTCCGTGCTGCATTATAGCTTTTGCAGTTAGCAGCTCACTGGCTCTGTGCTCCTGTCTTCTCTACACATCCCCGGTGCCAAAGCATTGATGCTCTGTAATGACATTTCAATGTTTTCAACTTCAACAAACACTGCAAACGCACAACAAAAGCTTTTGCCTTGCAGACGATTTTGATTCTTTTGATCGGAGATATGAGGATATAAACTCACACGTGGTGGTGTTTTATTGTGTTCATTACGGTTAACTGCCAACACACATCCGTCTGTCTGTTGGTTGTCAGCTGATAAATCTTCTAGATCTTTCCATATCTATTCTAACTGCCATCTTGCACTGATACTCTGCTGGCGATATCCATGCAATAACACATTTCTCAAAGTGAAGTAAATAGACACAAATAGCCACATGGGGAAAACTATATTAAAGAGGGACAGACTTTGACATCATTGTGCCCTCATAGCTCAGACAAGGTTCATATACGTGTCAGACATGACACAGGTTTCACACATCTCCCCTCCCACAGCATCTCGGTAATGGAGCTCAAACACAGTGCAGTGACACCACATCAGACAGATGAGTGTAATCTAAACGTCGGCACAAATAAATGGGGTTGCCGTAGACAGAGGGGAGGGAGACGAGGGCAGGACCACCGTCGGTCATCTCTCCTTACTTGTGTAATTGGGGTTTTCACATTTACCCAAACGCACACCCACACATACTCACACATACACATACATGCTGCCTCTACCTCTCACTCATTCTCACGTTCACATATATACAAAGGGACATCCAAAACAGGTGGTCAGAGCTCATTAGTGGGGAGATGTATCATCGGCATAGGGACCTGTGGCGGTGTCATGTTCCTGCGGTTGCCGTGAGTAACTGTGTGGCGGGGTGCCAGAGCACTGGCAGGGAATTATGTGGCACTAATCACAGCTAGTGATGCACAGTCAGGCAGCGAGTTCGCGTCATTACTGCCCTATGACGGCAGGGGATGCACACACACACACAGGAACATAGAGAGACACGCACACACTTACCTATACAAGACAAACATGCACACATGCACATGCAGGTGCACTGGTACACTTACAGGTACACATATTTTCATGCCAGTGCTCTCATATAGAATAATATACATTCACGCACACACGCATACACATACACAGAAACACACACACACACACACACACACACACACACACAGCCATGCCGTATTCACACCCACTGGCTGTCTGATGCCCACACGCTAACTCTCAGACTAACATGGACGTCCTGCTGAGAACGGCTCCATTTCCTTGCCATCTCATTCCAGCTCCCACCAGTCACAGCAACCCAGGGATCCTCCTGCCTCACGGATCTCACAATAATAGGCCCTGATACCTACCCTCTCATACCTCATCTCTCTTCTCTTTCTTCCTCCACTGGGCGTCCGCACAGAACACAGAAATGATGTGTCTTTAGGCATTTTCCCCCTCAGCAGACAGATACCGGAGGTTCCGGCCCCCAGTGTGAGATCAGGAACAGGAAGTGAGAAAGAGGGGAGAGAGAGTGAGAGATGATGATGATGACGGTGATGGTAGAGTATGAGAGAAAATGAGAAGAGAGAGGGGATCGTGAAGAGATGAGAGTTTTTCACAGTAATAATGATGTGTTGTGTATGTTGGCAGCTCAGATTGAGGCGGTGTCATCTCCGCAGCCAGCCATGTTAAGACTTCAGACGTGCACTCATTAAAAAGTGCCTCGCTCTTCATCAACTTTGGCTCGAGGCGCGGATATGATGTCCCTGTGTCAGTCAGAGCGCAGGCTGTTTGACACAGCCGACAAAAAGCACAGATGCACGGCTTGATTTTCGTACTCCGTCAAAAGTCCAACTGCTGTTCACAGCAAAGATGTCAAGACACTGATCCTCTGGCATGCCAGACGCGGTTTATTATGAAGCGTGGATGGGAGCAAACGCTTAAATGAGAAAGGAGGCTGAGAGCGGGGGGAGGGGGGAGGGGGGGTGGCGAGATGGCAGCTGATCAGAAAAAAACAGCTCTTAACAGACAGCCAGGGATAAAGCCATCACAATCAGCCCCCTCGAGCCCCTCTCCAGTTAACCAAGCACCTCTGCTTTGGCAGATGAAACAACACAGGTGAGCCGGAGCACAAAAGCCCTGTCCACATGTCAGGGCGTGAGGGATGGAGAGGTGGACAGAGGTAGCGGGAGGAAGATAAAAACTCACCTCACTCTTAATGAGGAGGAGAGAGAAAGAGCTGCCAGGTGATGGAGAGATGAGGAGGAGGTGTGACGGAGGAGAGTGGGGGCAGGAAGGAGAGAGAGAGTGAAATGATGAAAGAGTGACAGAGGGGGGAAAAGTCTGTGAGTGACAGACGAGAAGAGAGACGGAGGGCGATGGGATGACGAAGCATGAAAGGGTGAGAGAGCGAACGATCGGGTACGTCGGAGTGGAAGAGAGAGAGAGTGTGGAGGACAGGGAGAGATAGACTGGCTGGATGTGGAGGAACAGACAGATAGAGGGCTGACAGAGACAGATAGACATGTCAGAAATGAGTGGAGGATTGAGAAAGATGGAAACAGCAGAGAAGGAAGCCAGAAAGCGATAGAGGGAGCGAGAAAGAAAGAAAAAAAATATATACCACAGATGCCACTTGGCTCGGAGCAAATATCCACGTGGGAAGACTCTTAGGAGCACTGCTCACGCGGCTCCCACGGCTCCCACGGCTCGCACGCTCCTTTACTGTCAGCTCACGAAAAGATCTCGCCCCTCACTTCTCCGCCTAATCACCAGATTGCCTCCTCCTCCACCAGCATCAAACTGTTGCTGGATAAATCTAATTAAACCATTTTTTAACCAGGCAGCGCCTCCCCAGCTGACTTTTAATCTCCTTGGCAGCCCTCTTCCACCTAAATCCTGGTGAGATAAATCACTAGGCGAGAGAAAATCATCCTGGAGTGCTGCACTTGATGAATGCTGCGGGGGCTGGTGAGATCTGGAACCAGTTATGGGTCATTAACGAACGGATTATTACCAATTAGCTACTCTGCAGATCTCATTGGGTTATTGAGGGCGGAAACCGCTGTGAGACGTGGAGTGAAATATGATCCTTACATGTAGAGAGAAGAAATATAAACAGAGTCGTTCTCCGTGCCGGTTCGTGTGGCCGACACGGGTCAAGAATCTGAATCTTTATTCTTTATTCAGTCAAAGTGATAAACAGCAGACTGGATCCAGCCTTTTCTATTGCTACAGTTGTTCTTGTTGCCAATAAAAGCTATGAAAAGACCAGCAGGATGGTCTGTGTTGCATAATATATTATATTTTCCAAAGATATTTTAAAGAAATGCTAAATACTAAATAACATTTACAGTTCAAGTTCAGTATGAACTGCTTTGCAAGATGGTTTGTCAGTAACCATGTTATCAGTTAGTCAGGATAGCATGATATTCTATTTTGAAGAAGTCTTTCTGCTAAATCTGGCAATATCCTGGAAATGCATGTCTGTCCCTGCTTTCCTTAGTGTTCGCCTGCATCACCCTACCTCTATAAAGAGCCTGGACTGACTCTGAAGTTTGTACTATATCAATGATCCTCTCAGTTCTATCATCATGTTTTAATTGGTTGTCAAATGATATGTATCTTTAGGGAGATGCACTTTATAACAGTTTGGGTTTTGGCCAGTCCAACGGTCCACGTGGCTTGGTCTCATTGTAAGAGTTTATGTTAACATACTGAGGATGGTTAATGGGCGGATGAAACTATAAGGGTGGCAATTAATCCAGTAAAAAGAAATGCTCACTGCCCCTTTATCCCTCTCCTTCTCTCCTTCTCTGTTCTGGCCGCGTACACATGAGTCTCCCATGTGTGTGAGTGTGTGCGTGTGTGTGTTTCAGAGCAATCACGTATGGTCCTGTAGGACACAGTGAAGGAGAGTCTGTGCACTGCGGGGAGAGGACCAAAGCACATAACACATAAAGATGATCCCCAGATCCCTAGAGTGGTCAGCCAGAAGAAATTGTGGGGTGAGCAAGGCTTAGAAGAGCAGAATAATTCTGTATGCACCATGCCTCTAACTTATGAAGAGAGAGAGAGAGAGAGAGAGAGAGAGAGAGAGAGAGAGAGTGAGAGAAAGGAAGAAGTGAATACATAATCTAGGCACTTGGGAGCAAAACAACTGGGATAAACATTAGCAATTAAACAACAGGCCAACTGAAATGTGAAGTGATCAGAGGGGAGCTTTTCTCTGTGCTGGCACTGAGCTGGTGAGATGGTTATTGTGGTCTCAGAGCAGGATTGCTGTCCAAGGTGCTGTAAGGTGCTTACCTCATTTACTATACAGTAGGAAGGTAGGTAACACCACAGGAGAAGCACTAATCTGCACTCTCAGGATGCATGACTCAACGGCATAACTATATTCTTTTCATATCAAAGTTTCTTATATAGATATACATTTTTGTTGTTGCTTTGTCGTTCTTATTCTCTCCATCTGCCTTGCTTCCCATCTTCCTTTGTTTGCTTTCTCCTCTCGCTGTCATTTTTTCTCATCTTGAATTTGTGTGAATGCCGTGTGCGTCTGTGTGTGTACGTGTTCTCATGCCGTGTGCGTCTGTGTGTGTACGTCTTCTCATGCATCTCAGCCTCTCCTGTTCCACGGGTCTGCAGTGCCCTCAGGGATTGTTTACTCACTAACATTCCTCATGTTCTCTAACAATGGTTCTCATGTTCTCTAACAATGGTTCTCATGTTCTCTAAAAAGGCTCTGTGTTTCTCATAGCGCTTTAGACACTCGCTCACTCCCTCCCTCCCTCTTTCACTCACTGGCCAAATGGCTATCTCTAAGGGTCAGGTGACCTTCTCATTTCCATCAATCACTGTCATTATCAGGACAATGAGTGGCAGACACTGATCAATTCAAATGATGAGGAGTGGTGATATGAGAGTACTGATGTTTAAAAACAGCCCCTGGTGCATTGGTGGTTACTTAGTCAAAGAGGAAGAGAAAGAGAGAGAGTTGAGAGAGAAAGAGAGGCAGAGAATGACAAGGAGAGAAAGCGAGGCAATATAGCACAAAATATTCTAGGATTTATTTTCTCCGGCTGCCTCATTTAGTGCCTTTCAGAACTAATAATAAAAAAAAACCTTATCTACACACCTACACACATGTAAACCCAATATTCCATCATTATCCTGTTTTCAGGAGGGTTCACGTTTGATTTCTCTTCCCTGGGTGTTTCTCCCTCAAAACACCTCTCCTGAATGGCAGGAGCGTTAATAGAAAGCTGAGAGCAGAAAAGGTGCGATTGTTTTGTCTGCTTTGGAACAGCATCTCATTTCTTTCTCCCATTTCCATTTCAAACTTCACAGCTTCTTGGGTGAGACTTGCGCCTCGCTTCCTACCCTATTAGGGTGTAGGAAGCAAATATATGATCATCCTTACAGAGAAAGACAGAGAGAGAGGGAGAGAGAGAGAGAGAGAGAGAGAGAGAGAGAGTGGTAAATGTTACTTTTTACAAAACATGTAGCTGTTGTTGGCCCCATCATTTATAGACAATTCACAAATGTTCTCAGCTCAGCTTTGCCGGTGTTACATAACAGATCGCAGACCTGATGATAAGAGAACAGAAAAAAGACCTGTGTGCGTAAGAAGACAGTCAAAGTGACTCAAAGGGGAACTCAGAGAGAACTCACAGACACACACACACACACACACATACACCAGTGGTGGCTGGTGCTTTTAAACACTGGGGAAGCACAGTTGAGCTTCTAACAGCATAAATACATAAACTGATGCTATCTGTGTCGGCACCCAACTCAACAGCTAGTCACTAAACACTACCCCACTTAACAGTTAACTTGTAAAACAAACACAGCTTACCAGATACAGAAGTCTGCATTAAACGTTGTATTGAATTTTGTTTAAGCTGCACAGTAAATGATGAGACTGTCACATGCCTATGATATTCGTATTATGGTTAACTAAATTGCCGTGCTACCTCCATATTTGACACTCATGAAGTGGCTGACAGCTAAAACTTGGCATGTTACTTAGTCCTACCCAATTGAGACCCAATTGGTGTTCAGAAATGCTGTCCTTCGGGGCGTGACAAAAACTAATTTAGAGAAGACTACTGTCCAATCAACCTTGAGATATTTTAGGCTGTACAAAATGCATTCAGAGCCCTCGCATAGACTCCCATTGAAGCTGTGCATCCAGGCGTGTCTCAAAATGAAGATTTCAAAGTCTATTGTCCAATAAATGTCTATCTTCTCTTCATTTAAATGAAATGTACTTTGAGCTGCCATCAATGGGGTTGTATGGGATGTGCCTCCACAGCATAGCATGGCCAAACAAACGCGAAAGCAGTTTAAGTTAAACCGAAAAAACAGTGCAGCAGTCCTGAAAGATATTGAACTTTTCAAGTCTATTCTCAAAATATTACTGACACATTTCACCGAAACAAAATGAAGGGGAAGCCGTGCTTCGTACAGTGGTCACCGCATGGGAACTCAGCATTTGCATTCAGCAAATATTCCCTCTCAGGGGCCAAGCCCACAACTTCCATTTCTGAGGAGACAGGTGCAGAACCGACCCCCCGGCCTCGGGATTTCAGATTGGAGAGCATCATCTCTAACAGGTCTGCGATCCACACCTGGACTGGTTGCATATGTAGCAGTCCTAATGGCGTCAATGATGACGCTGCTGTAATCAGACAGAGGAGCTGAAGTTGAAGTTGATATGCAGGTAGATATCCTGCGCATCTTTGCCCTTCTTGGTTCCACACATTTCATGAACTTCTTTGGAGCCAATGTGGTAGAACAAGACACTCATAGGATCTCATCCTGAATGTAAATCTCAGAAAACACCTGTGCCTGGGAACTAGCAGAATATGGAAGTTTTTTGGGTCTAATTTCACAACAATTACCCTGACGGACTTCCTCCAACATTCTTTTCCTCGTTACCATGTGGAACTTGTATATGCACAGCGCTTGATTCAATCGCCTCAGTTCCAAAAAATCCCCCATCCTTTTTGGGAACAAGAAAGTAGCAGCTGTAATTACCACAACGACTACTCTAAAAGCTTCTTTGTTAGAGAAACAAGTCATCTCCCTGACTAGTCTATGAAAACTCTGACATTTGCTGGATGCCGTGCAAATTGCTGAGCATAACCCCCCTCTGTTGCTTTTAGGACCCAGGTTGACTCTTTTTATACTGCGCCAATTTTCGAAGTGAACAGGGGGGGTCCCTTTTCATACTTAAAAGTGGAGGAGGCTGATGGGTAGTGTGTGCTTGTGACTATAGTTTGTGCCGTCCTTGGAGGAGAGGGGCAAAAGGGACCTGGTGTGGTAAAAGTTCTGGCAACCCAAGGAGGTGGGAGGATGCGTGCTAGGCAAGTCCATGTGTTTTTTTTCGCGAAGAGGGATAATGATGCTGTAGGGCTGTCTCCCATCCTGTTCATGCTCAGCCGCCCGTCAGGAGTGCCACGGGCGCTGTGAAGGTCACACGGAATGTGTTGTCTGCGCCTCCAGCCTGAATTCACGCTGTGCCCAACCCCTTCCTGTCTTAAGCTTCGGGGGGGGGGGGGGGGTTGCACTGCTGTGCGGACGTCATCCACTCTCCACTGCACTCTCCTTGTACTTTTCAGCAACATTAACGGCTTCCCCAAAGAGGCCATTCAGAGACAGAGGGACGTGCAGGAGGAAGGATTTGTCCCTATCCTGAATCTGAGTTACAGTCAGCCGCAGATGACATTCCAATATGGTTACATTAGACGTCATTCTGCCAGCAGTCTGGGCTATGCACTTTGTTACATGGAGAGCTATCAGGGAGCATGTCATCCTTAGCTTACCCTTTACCAGCCTCTTCAGCATCTCTACCTCAGCATCTCCACCTGACCAGCCTGCAACACAGCCAGTTGAGGGCTGCTCCCGTTTGAAATAAGCTTTCTGTGCCATGGCTGATGTAGTCCTACAGGGCTTCAAGGGCAAGAGAGGCTCGGACTTCCATTGTGGCGCTGCCAGCAGGCACAGATGAGAAACCGTGGAATCCTCCTGCAGATGGCATGGCCATGTAGCCAAGGTCTACGATTCCATTCACGTTTGTGTAAGCCAACACGCACAGCGTATGGCGTTTTCCATGACCGCTTCAGCTCCTGGTGTACCTCAGGGAAGATGGGAGCCTTGGCGTTTCTTACCTACCTGTTTCTTAGCCAGAAATCTGTCTTCAAGAGAAGATGGGGCTCGGGGGGTGCCTCTGGCCATTCTAGCTCCAGGAGCATAGCCACAAGTTTAAGGACCTCGTAAACTTGCTCACAACTGAAAGTGTAGCTTGTCTGCTTCACTCTCAATGTCGGGCTTGGAGTGGAGGGGAGAGACGTCACCGTGAGAAAAAAACGAAAACCCTGTTAGTGTCTTCACACACAGGTGGGGTGTCTGTCTGCTATTATTTCTGGTGAGAACAGCGCCAGCCACCCCTGGAGAGCGTGGCAACGGTCTCCGTCAGAGGCTGTGTCATTTTTGGATTTGTCCTTGTGGGAGGTCACTGTGTGAGCAGCTCTCTGGTCTCTTAGCGTTTTACCCAAAAGGGCATCTCAGTGGCGGCAGTCCGCCTCCGGCGAGAGGCATGGTCCATCCCTAGGCACTCTAAGCACTCGGAATGAGTGTCAGGCAATAAGATGCCTGTGCCACAATGGCAGAGTTTATCTGCCATGGTTTGCTTTCTTTTGTAGGAGGCCAGGGCTGCGAAAAAGAATGTAAGGTATGTATGGATAAGAGAGGTCATATGCCCACTACCGTCCAAGCTCAGTAGTTCAAGAGCGGTGGACTGTGGAGGCAGCGATCCAGGAGAATATTACACAGCTTACAGAATACACAGTCAGGGGTTCAGACACGCTGAAGGAAGGACGCATGCAGACAGAGCACGTGGATTTATCGCTGCGACACGGGATGATGCCGTGTGTCTTTGGACAATTCAATGACCCTTGGTGCTATACAGCTCCAGTAGTTACAAAAGAGAGGCAGCATACCAACACATTTTACATTCTTGTTTGTCTGCCTATGCTTGTGTCCACAACCCTATTCCTCGAAAGATATATTTAGTAGCACATAACCTTGTTAACAGTAAAACTTTCTTTCAGTAAAACAGTAAAATCTTCTTATTCGTCACCACTTCAGTTGACATCCAATGACATGACAGCCTATGCCAAATACGTTGATCACACTTTATTTGGATAGTCCCCTATAGACTATTTACAGACACTCAGATTGTAAACAAACTATCTGTTGAAACTCTGTTAACAGAAATGAATGGTTAGGGTTAGGGTAAGGGGTTGGGTCTGGTTAAGGTGATGTCCAGTGAACAATTAGAAAAACTTAACTTGAACTTCAACAAACCATCTGTAAAGTCTACTATCTAAATACTGTGTTACCAATACTGTCATAGTGCTGTCAATTACTGATAATGGTCACATGACACTGTTACATCACCGGACAGTGACTGCCAGTTTATGACAACATTTGTAATCTGCCATGGCGTGGTTATATCAGTCTTATGATGGAGAGGTGCAAGAGCAGTGTCACCAAATATTCATACAATACCATGGTCACATGTAGTGTGTCATCAGCATTGGAAGTGTAGCTTACCATTTTACCCAGTACTTTTGCAGGGAAGTTGCTTAAGGGCTTGTTATACATCATGTGTAGGGGAGGTTGAAAGTGCCAAATGTAGCAGCATCTCTTCTTAATGCAAACACATTCCTCTCCTCTCAGTCTGCAGGGAAATCATACACACACTCTACCCCGCAAATACTCTCCACTCTAAAGTGCAAAACTTTTTCCCATTAATATTTCACACGTGTTTATGATTTCGATGTTCCGACAGAAGCTCACAGAGACTTGCACGCTGCTTCATTTGCTGTACATTTTTGATCAGCCTATCTTCCACATTAAAAAATAACAGCATTGGTGATGTTCATGCTCCTGTGTATGTCATCTCTGATTTATGTCATTGTCATTGGCTGGGTTTCAGCAACACCCGCGTCTGACGCTGCCAAACCCCATCCATTGGCAAGGAGTAGAGGCTATCGAGCCAGATGGAAACACCACTGCATCAGAGTATGCATTTTTAAAACATGACCTTTTGTACCTCATATTCACTAAACAGCAGCTATACGTCCATGCGTAATTATGCACAGTGCAAGGTGGACAAGCATGATAAGCACGCTTATATAGTAGTTAATTTAAAACAATTATCTGACTTAACAATGCCAGGTTTTATTGAGAGGTAAAAATAAGTAGAAAACATTCATGGTTTTAAACACACACATCTTTGCCAGCTCATTTTAGAAAAAGTCAGTATATAATATTGTAGCTGTCAGACACTTGGAAGGCCTTGTGGAGAGAATGAGAGAGAGAAAGTTGGGGTGTGCTATCTCACAGCAGTGGCACTGCCAGCAAGGCCATTCGCAAAGAGTGATGACATAAAACTATATCAAACAGAAATATGGATGAAACTGAAAAAGAGAAGGAAAAGACAGACTGATAAATAGATAGCTAGATAGATAGATAGAAGGGATGGATGTGAATGTGCAGCTTTTATTGCATTTCGTTGATTTGAATCACTCATGGCCATCTGCTTGATGTGATTAAAGGAAAACAATGGCCTTATTGAATTTCATCTCTGCAGAGGCGGACAATTCAGCCGCATGTCTCGCCACAGAGCAGCGAAACGCACAATGGGAGCTGAGCTCCAGTCATGTGTGTGAGACCACACAGCAGAAGCCCTTCTGTTCTCCCATCTCTCTCTCTCTCTCTCTCTCTCTCTCTCTCGCTCTCTCTCTCACACACCTCCCCTCTCTGTCCTGTTTTAACAAGCTCTGTGTGTGTAGCTGTCAAGACATACAGTGTGGCCAAAGCAAATCATTTTATGACTTGTTATGCTAATGCTGCGCTAACTAGAAAGATTGGAGTAAGGAAGGAGGGGAGACGTCCTTTGTTATAACAATATAGTATGAGGAACAGGCAGCATGATTCTGATGATTCCTGTGTTTGGAGATATTTATGCTTTTTTTTATATTAAGTCGCTCTATCACCCTATTCCTTACGAGACAGCCCAGTTCTCTTCTGTCAGCCTCCATGTTTGGCCAGACTGCACACACATTCTTTTTACAATATTCTTCGATTTCAATCTATAACGGAATGTACTAGGGTACTTTCTTTTTAAGGTCCCATTTTTTGAGTTTGTACTGAGCTTGTTTGGTTTTAGTGACAGTGAGTGACAATTCCCTTAGCATCAGGACACGCAGCCATCCTCCCTCTCCCTCCCTCTCTCTCTCTCTCTCTCCCTGTATATTTGGGTCTTTCTGTTTTTCTCTGACACCCTTTTTCTTCCTCTGCTTTTCCCTACCTCTTCCTGTCAATGTGTCTTTCTTTCTCTCTAAGCCTCACACACAGGTCAAATGTGGTAGAGAATGACTACTGTTTTCTCTCCGAGTAAATGATTCCTGTTGGCTGGTGCGTATCATTTTCATTAATTTGTGAGGTAAATAATCAACGTCAGCAAAACCGACAGAAGAAAACCATGTTTTGTACAGCCATAGAAATCATATGTTGCCAAGGAGTGTGGTTATCGGGTAAATACAAATATGACAGTCCAATGCTGTGCACCTGTGTTTGGAATGTGAAATAAACAACATACAATGGCTGTTGTTAGCATTAGGATCAAGGGGCCCTAGTCTGAGAGCGAGACCGCTGGTGGAAGCTAAAGACACATGTGCATTGTTGCACAAAAACGAAAGTTTCAAAGAAAGAGGTAAAGGTGTGGTCAAAGGTACTAAGTGGGCCAAAGTTTATTAGTGACAGGTTTGGTTAAAGACGACCAATAGCATTGCCAAGAAATCCCTTTAACTTTGAATGTAGATGATGGCAATACTGCTGCTGGCTCTGGGCAATGTGCACAAGCAGCATTTTTCCAAGATATAAACTTTAATTGTAGCTTCTTTTGTTTTTCAAAACAATTAAATTCATTGACGCATAATTTTAGTGTGTCAGGCACATTTTAAAATCATTTTGAGCTGACTATATTGAGTATATTGTTAATCAGGGTATGTAATTTTCATGTTGTTTTGCTCAGTTAGATTACATGATAAGCTATTTTTTGTCAAAATCAATATAGCCATTAATTTATTTAGGCCTAGCATGTAATACATATTCATGTGAAACACATTCCATTTATTCACCTTAATTCATCTGATGAAACACATTTGCAACATCAGAGCTAAGTACTGAAATGAAAAAATTATAATGTATGTATAATGAAATGTTACGAAATTCACTGTTTCTACATTTTGTTTAAGTTTCAGTTTCCTGCAGTCATTTTCTACACTTCCTTTACAGTTATTGAAGTAAACAGACACAGGTAACTCTACAGTTATTGAGGTAAACTGACACAGGTAATTCTTTACAGTTATTGAGGTAAACAGACACAGGTCTATCTTTACAATTATTGAGGTAAACAGACACAGGTAACTCTTTACAGTTATTGAGGTAAACAGACACAGGTCTATCTTTACAGTTATTGAGGTAAACAGACACAGGTAATTCTTTACAGTTATTGAGGTAAACAGACAGGTCTATCTTTACAGTTATTAAGGTAAACAGACACAGGTCTATCTCTGTATGCATCCTTTTCATGTAGTCAGACACTTATACACATATAAGCCTTCCAGTGGCGGAAAAAAACAGTTTACTTTGCATAGATGCATGCCCCATGGGATTACATTGTATAGCCGTTTTGCGGTTGTGTGTTATGACGTTCTAACTCAATACTGGACCGATTTCAATCGTTGTCCTTAGTAAAAGTTTGAACCCAAAAAATAGGGCCCAGGTTGAAAAATCCCAAAGTTTCCCTTTAAATGTTTCAACAGACATTTTGGCACTCACTTCGGTGTGATTTGTGGGAGCATGAGAGGTCAGCTCTATTTTCTATGGAGATGGAAGTTTTGAGATGAAAACCCGGGTTTTCTTGGTAGGCTATGGTGTGGTAGGCTATGGTGTGGTAATGGTGTGATAGGCTATGGTGTGGTAGGCTATGGTGTGGTAATGGTGTGGTAGGTTATGGTGTGGTAGGCTATGGTGTGGTAATGGTGTGGTAATGGTGTTGTAGGTTATGGTGTGGTAGGCTATGGTGTGGTAGGTTATGGTGTGGTAATGGTGTGGTAGGTTATGGTGTGGTAGGTTATGGTGTGGTAGGTTATGGTGTGGTAATGGTGTGGTAGGTTATGGTGTGGTAGGTTATGGTGTGGCAGGCTATGGTGTGGTAGGTTATGGTGTGGTAATGGTGTGGCAGGCTATGGTGTGGTAATGGTGTGGTAATGGTGTGGTAGGTTATGGTGTGGTAGGCTATGGTGTGGTAATGGTGTGGTAGGTTATGGTGTGGTAGGCTATGGTGTGGTAATGGTGTGGTAATGGTGTGGTAGGTTATGGTGTGGTAGGCTATGGTGTGGTAATGGTGTGGTAATGGTGTGGTAGGTTATGGTGTGGTAGGTTATGGTGTGGTAATGGTGTGGTAGGTTATGGTGTGGTAATGGTGTGGTAATGGTGTGGTAGGTTATGGTGTGGTAGGCTATGGTGTGGTAATGGTGTGGTAGGTTATGGTGTGGTAGGTTATGGTGTGGTAGGCTATGGTGTGGTAGGTTATGGTGTGGTAATGGTGTGGTAGGTTATGGTGTGGTGGGTTATGGTGTGATAGGTTATGGTAGCTATGGTGTGGTAGGCTATGGTAGCTATGGTGTGGTAGGCTATGGTAGCTATGGTGTGGTAGGCTATGGTGTGGTAGGCTATGGTGTGGTAGGTTATGGTGTGGTAGGCTATGGTGTGGTAGGCTATGGTGTGGTAGGCTATGGTGTGGTAGGTTATGGTGTGGTAGGCTATGGTGTGGTAGGTTATGGTGTGGTAGGTTATGGTGTGGTAGGTTATGGTGTGACTTAGTGCTGTCAGCACATGCACAACCCCAGCAGAACCGAACAGGTGGGTGAAAGCTTGTTTAGCTGAGCGTTGGTGATCGGGAGATAGTGGACATTTAAATGTATTCATTTGACACAATGCTACTGGTGCCTGCATGTGTAAATACAGTGGCAACCATAATTATTGGCACTCTCGATAAAGATGATTGAAAAGGTTTAAACAAAAATCCGCTTTATAATCTTAATTCACATTATAATCTTAATATTATATTGAAAATAGAAATGTAATCTTTTTTTAGGTATGTTTAGCCTAAGAATAAAAAAACATTTAGTGACAAATACATTTTTAAAACAAAATCACATGTCAAAATGATTGGCACACCAAGAAATTTGAAGGAAATGATCCCACACATACATATTTAACTAATTTCAGTGTTCAAGTGTTTCTGTTCCAATATTCCTGTTTCCCAAATCCCAAATCCCTTAGTCATCCATTACCATGTGAAAGATTCAAGAGAATTCCATTACAATAAGGCAAATGTGTGTTGACTTGCACAAGTCAGGGAATGGATACAAGAAAATAGTTCCTCGACTTAAAATGCTCATATCAACAGTCAGAGCAATCATTAGGAAGACTACCATTAACCAGACTGGAAGAGGACGCAAGGCTATTTTGTCAGCAACCACAGTGAGGAAGAGGGTCAGAGAAGTAAAACAAACCTCCCCAAGACCACAGTTTCAGAATTACAGAGTTTGGTAGCATCTTGGGGTCACCATGTCTCCAAATCCACCCAAAGACGTTACCGCTGTGCCAACAAACTGTTTGGAAGGTATGCCAGAAAGAGGCTTTTCCTATCTTTTCATCACAAGCACAAGCACTTGGGGTTTGCCAGGCGCCACTGAAACTTTAACCAGTGCTGTGGTCAGACGAAACCAAAATGTAGCTCTTTGACCCCAAACTCTCAAGGTGGGTTTGGCATAGAAATAAAGATGGCTACATAAAACAGCACCTAATACCAAGCGATAAATACGGTGGAGGATCTGTGATGCTGTGGGGCTGGTTCTCATACATGGCATTATGGATTATTTGCTTATCAGGCTCAAGCATTCTGGACTGTATTCATGACAATGTTTACACAACTCAGGGGAATTTTCACAACTACTCGAGAAATAGACCATGATTTACCGTTGGTACCATTTTTTGCTACAGTGATGTTGGTTCCTTATCGCAGTTCACTGCGATATAACATAATGGTACATGACGTCAGTCATGGCTACAAATCGAAGCATTTATCTATTCACGCCTGAAAGGCCGCGAGATCTGTCAGCGCGCGCTCCTGGCCCCGCCTGCCAGGAGTACTATAATATCATTACGCGCCCTCAGATCTGCCTCTTTTGAAACTTCGCAAGACGGAGTGAACATCTCCGAGCATATCTCAAACGCTCTACCACAGTCAAAAGAGTTTTGTGTGCTTTCGCTCTCTACGGGTTGGTGAGTTATCCAGGTTCCTTAACCCTCACTAGCTCAGGGCGCTATGAAATTCATTGGCTTAATTTCATTTGAAAGTAGTGGCTGCTATCCTTGCTGCCTGGCTGGCTAAGTCTCTGACTAGCCTGCTAGCTTGCTAACAATGTGTTCGTTGCAGATAGTGTGCTTGTGTTTTAACATTCTTCTCTACTTTCAGATTGATTAAAGATGGCCAGACACTACCCCGACTGCGGTCACGTCCGTCCCAAGGGCGACCGCCACCGTCGGTGCGTGACCTGCCTAGGCAGGGACCACGCGGAGGGCGCGTTTTCAGGCGAAGCCCCTGTCTGTCCCATCTGTGCTAGCCTCCCGCTAGCTAAGGCTACCAGGCGCCTTGCGTTCTGGAAGCGCAAGGACGCCGAGGAGACTGCACTAGTTCCATCCGGGGCTGATGCCCCCGTAGGAATGAGTGTGTCTTCAGCCTTGGACTTGGTGAGCGTGAGCAGTCGCCTTGCGGCGGCAGCTCCGCTCCCGGGTCTCTCCCCGTCTCCGCCGCCTGTCAGCCCTGGGGCTGCGGGCAGCGAGGCTGAGGAGCTTCAACCAAGCGGTGTCCAGCCCATCCCCCACGATGCGCTCGAGCTGGACATCAGCCTGGATGATGATAGTCTGCTAGACTTCTCCGATGAGCACAGCTCATTCGCGGAAACAATGCAGACGAGCCATGACGTCAGGTTGCGGGTGGAGACACCTCCTACCTCGTCTCGGCTCCTGGGCCAGCAGCTCCACGAGGTTGCGCTGAGAGCAGCCAGCTGCCTCGGGCTCCCTCTCCCTCCCCTTCCCAGTGTGCGGTCCTCGCTGCTGGACGGGGAGTTCTATGCTGGCTCCGCCGCGTCAGTTCCCAGTTGCATTCCCTTTTTCGAGGAGGTGCACGAGGAACTGCAGGCGACATGGGGGATACCCTACTCGGGCCGAGCCCCGGTGCCGGGGTTCGCGCCCTACATGCAGCTCCACATGGCTAAGGAGAGGGGCTACCTCTCTTTTCCTCAGGTGGAGGATGCAGTAGCGGGCTACCTCTCTTCCGCATCCCCCACGATGCGTCTCGGCCAGAAGCCTCTCCTGCCCACGCGGGTGGGCAGACACCAGGCTCAGCTGGCAGAGAAGTCCTACTTGGCTGCAGGGCAGGCTGCCTGCACGACCAATACGGCGACATTGCTACAGCGCTACCAGGCAAAGCTCCTGACTGAGCTTGCCTTGTCGCTGGGGGAAGATCACCCGTCTGTGGCAGAACTCCGTCGCGCGACGGATCTGTCGCTCAGACTAACTCGGTGCACGGCACAGGCACTGGGGAGGGTGATGGGTGCCGCGGTGGCTACCCAGAGGTCTCTGTGGCTATCACTGGCTAAGCTGTCAGACAGAGAAAAAGCACCACTCCTCGACGCCCCGGTCTCTGTCCAGGGCGCCTTCGGGGAGGCAGTGGTCACAATGGCTGCCAAGTTCGAAGAACAGCAGAAGAGCAGAGAGGTATTCCAGGCTTGGATGCCTCGCTCTAGTGGCACGGGTGAGACGTCCTCCTCAGGACACACCACACCCGCACCGGGCCGGAAGAGAAGCAGGTTCCGCTCGCCAGCGCCTCCAGCAAAGGTATCCACCGGGCGAGGCTGGTAGAAACATCCCTTCCGCCCTCCAGCGCAGCCTCCAGCACAACAACCAGCTGCGCGCCCTGCCCAGGGCGCAGCCCAGGCTCCGCGGCAGCACGCCTCTCGCCGCGGGCGAGGCAGAGGGAGACCTCAGGCTTCCTGATCGTGACAGTCAGCCGCTTGTCACACAGGGGGGAGCGGTGGAGTCCACACCGCCTCCACAGAAATCAGCCCGTCGCTCACATGTGGAAATCATGTCCAGCACGGTAAGCAGGTTTTCACAAGCACCACAATCATATGTCCTAACTCCTGTCCCAGATGGCGCAGTGCCCAGACATGCTTGTGTAACTCCCCCCGCGATGCACACAGTGCAATCGCACCCCCACATTTTTTTCAAGAACATGAGGGGGCAGCCCCAGATCTCGTCTCCCTCCCTAGGCGGAGTGGGTGTAGATCTAGGCTTAGACTCATTGACCATGAGCGGGTTAGTCCCCGACAAATTCAACTCAGAGCACAACCTCCCTGGTTGTGCGGAAAGTTGGCGCGCATGCGCAGTGTCACCATGGGTGCTAAAAGCGATTACAAAGGGTTACGTGCTGCAATTCGCCCGTTCCCCTCCGCCATTCAGCAGAGTAATACAGTCTGTGATGCAGCGAGATCAGTCTCACTTCCTACAGGAAGAAATAAACTCCCTGGTCAGAAAGAAGGCCATAAGTAGAGTCCCTCTCAAGGAGAGGAATGCAGGCTTCTACAGCCGTTACTTCCTCGTACCCAAAAGAGACGGGAATTATCGGCCAATATTAGATCTACGTGTGTTAAACAAAGCACTCATGCCGCTACGGTTCAGAATGTTGACCCCACGCAGGCTTGTGCAGTTTATAAGGCCAAACGATTGGTTTATCACGATAGATTTAAAAGACGCGTATTTCCACATTCCGATCCACCACAGACATCGGAAATATCTGAGGTTTGCGCTCGGAGGAATAGCGTACCAATTCAACGCACTCCCATTCGGCCTGTCCCTAGCGCCGAGGGTATTTACAAAGTGCGTAGAGGCAGCTATCGCCCCATTACGTCTACGCGGCTTGCGCGTTTACAATTATTTGGACGACTGGTTAATTGCTTCTCATTCAAAAGCTGCAGCAGTGCAGGATGGCCATCTAGTGGTGGCACACCTGTATCGACTGGGTTTTGTTGTTAACAGAGAAAAAAGCGTTCTCGGCCCCAGGCAAGTTACGCATTTTCTGGGTATGATCTTAGACTCCACCCCCATGGAGGTCAGGCTGTCTCAAGAACGGATAAATGCCATCAGAGCATGCGTGCGCCAGTTCCGACGGGGACAGTCAGTCTCGTCGCTACGCTGCCAACGCCTGTTAGGGATGATGGCGTCGGCCGCTATAGCGCTCCCGTTGGGGATGTTGCGTATGCGGCCATTCCAAATATGGTACCTGTCTATGAAGCTCAACGCAGTCACAGACAGACACCGCAGAGTAGTGGTGTCCTCCAGATGCAGGAAAGCCCTGGCGATCTGGAGAACCCCCTGGTTTCTCGCCGCGTCGGGCACTATGGGCATGACCACAGACGCTTCCACCAAAGGCTGGGGAGCGGTCTGCGAAGGGAGAGGCGTGAACGGTCTCTGGTCTGTGACACCAGAGGTGGTGGTAACCCCATTCCGCAATCAGGTGATTGAATTAGCAGTTTTCTCGCCTCCTCCTTTTGCGTCAGCAGAGGAGGAACGTTTGAATAAACTCTGTCCAGTGCGCGCTCTCCGCTGTTACGCAGAGCGCACTAGAGCTTTCAGACAGTCAGATCAGCTATTCGTGTGCTTCGGTGCACGCGCAAAAGGCAGACCTCTATCAAAACCAAGCCTCTCCCGTTGGATAGTAGAGGCTATCGTGTTGTCTTATAAGAGCTTGTCTTTAGATCCCCCGGAGAAGTTGCATGCGCACTCTACGCGGGGGGTCTCGTCTTCCTGGGCCTTACTAAAGGGCGTCTCAGTGGAAGATATTTGCAAAGCTGCAAGCTGGAGTTCTCGCCACACTTTCATTAGATTCTATATGTTAGATGTGGCTGAACCTAGTTTTCTTCATAGCGTTCTGCGGGCAAGCGATCTCTGAATCCCTTGGCTCGAGAACGATATATATGATAAGTGTGTTCATCGGTGTCTACATGTTTGTTGCACATGAAACACTCCAGGGTGGTTTCCTACAGGCGCAGGATCGCGATCCTTGCCGCCTATGACAAAGGTTGCCCTGTTAATATGTTCACCGCCAGCGGCCGTATGAACCTCTATGAGGGCAAAGGCTTCAGTAGAGCTGGTGTGTGTAATTGGCTGCCACTGTATTATCACACGGGAATGTATAGGGTCCCATTATGTTATTTACTTACGTAACCTCGGTTCCTTAAGCAGGAACCAGATATAACAAGGTTGGCGTGTACAGTGTTACCTTGGATTGATTGTCTTGCTCAGTTTCTTTCCAAGGCAGATCTGAGGGCGCGTAATGATATTATAGTACTCCTGGCAGGCGGGGCCAGGAGCGTGCGCTGACAGATCTCGCGGCCTTTCAGGCGTGAATAGATAAATGCTTCAATTTGTAGCCATGACTGACGTCATGTACCATTATGTTATATCTGGTTCCTGCTTAAGGAACCGAGGTTACGTAAGTAACCGAGACGTTAACCTAGATATAGTTTTTATAGGGTTAGAGGGGTCTAACACCTCAAACAGGCATGGCCAGTGGCAAGTATTACCATACCAAGTTACAGATATGAAGACACACCCAATGTATCATCTCTGGAACTTCAGGTATACATCTGTAACTACGTATATGTGCAAGCAGATTTTTGTTGTTGTTACCAATTAGGTCCCCCTGAGATAAACTGAACAAAGATATGTGGAACAGAATGGCGATGGTAAGGGCTTCACTGTTGACATGAACATATTGCTAATCTTGACATAGACAGAGTTTTCGCTGTCCTGCTCTCATTTTAATTCTTATCTGTGCTGCTATCGTGGGGTTTTCATCATGTCCGCTGGTAGTCTCACGTGGAGCAGATCAATAAAGCCCCAGAGGCGGAGTGATGAAAGTCTGCTGGGCGATCTGTGGCAAAAACAACTGTGGGAATTACACAACAAAAAAGGCACTTTAAATGAACAATCCGGAGGCTTTCAGATACCTGCATGTAGTCCTGGAGCTATATGCTGTATGTGAACCCTTCTGTGCTGCTTTACACTGAGTCACTGAGTGTGAAACCAATCTTTTAGTTTCCTTTCATACAGGCAAACCTCCGGGTCACCAGAGAATCAAATTCTCAAAGGATTAGAGGATAGTTCTGAAGAACAAGTAACACCTTTGTCAGAATATAGAAATATCGTAGTGTATTTTATACAGCAACTCCTACTGTATGGATAATATAGATAAAAAGCATGTTGAGGTTCCTGAGAAATACCTCAAAGACCTCGCCTTAACAATATTTTTGAGATTCTAAAAGACTGAACTGACATGACACACTAAAAAGTCGAATAACTTTATTATGGAATATTTAAAGTGGAATTACTGCTGCACAATGATTCAATGAAGCCAGTAGCGTGTAGAAAGTACAGGTCCCAGAATGGAATGCTGAGAGACACCAGTGTGGAGGCAGTCAGTGGGGAGACAGAGGACACCAATATACCTGGAGCTGCAGCAAAATGGTCTACGTAAGGATAGGTTAAACATGAAGACATTAAGAGCAGTCCCATAAATTTACCCCCATTGCTTCAATCTGTCTGTTCAAACGGAATGACCTAGAGTGTCAGATGCTCCACTTAGATCAAGTGGCACTAAAATGGAAAGCTTCCCATCATCACTCATCGATGGAACACTGTAGATGTAAAGAGCAGTGTCTGGGCTGTTCATCCTTAAATGAGAGCCTAGACTATTTGGGCATCAGCCGTGCACTGTTTAACCTGATTGAACATAGATACATACATATGCAGACGTTTAACCACCAAAATGCATTATTCAAAGAAGGAGTTCTGGGTGGAAAACTATAAGTATTGCTCCTCTTATGTGCTGCCTTTGTGTGTCAAATGTGCAAGCTCTAAGTAAGGGTCCTGGGCGCCGAAGTGAAACCAGAGAAGTTCTGCATCACTTACACGCTGCTTCTGCATCTGTGCTTGAGGACTTAGATTGGACACGGTGTCTCTTTGCGAAAAGAGTCAAACTAGTCAACAAAGCCATGTTTATTCTACCATAAAGATGTTTCTAGGCCAATAGCAAAAACCATGGAAGTCACTGAGATGCTTTCCTCCTTTTCTTATGGACCAGTGGTAGAAAGACTGTACAGATGTGCTAAGACTTTCTATCACAAAGGCTAATGAATCGAGTTCAATCTAGAGTTCATCATCATTTACCGCCATGTCATCACAGGGTGTTCCAAATGTATTGTTTTGGCCTGTTTGATGACATCAATAACTTTCAAATCTAAGGAACCTCATTACTGTTCAATATCTGTGTGCTGCTTGATGAGCTAACATGGCATGAGGAAAGGCATACTGATTTAAAAAGTGTAGGGTACTGCTGTAATACATGCCCAAGAAAGACACTGGGCATTTCCTGGCAAGTGGTGAAACCCTCTTTTCTAATTTAGGATGATCAACAGTCTCAATACCAAGCAGGGGAGTGTTTCTACAGAGCGTCGTTGTCTAACCACCATCGCAATCTTGGTCGTTACAGCCACCGCTTGGATAGCGGGAACTAAAGTGTAGTTCCCACTATCAATCGCAAACATGAGATTGAGAGATTGTCCCTCTCCCACCAACTGAGAATTTCACTTATCATATATTTTAAAATAAATGCATCTTACTACGGAACCACTGCACATGTGCAGGTGGCTGTAATTAATACAATTTTGCTAGACAAAATAAATCTCTCCTTACACTTGGGTAAATTCTTTATTCTCAACAATTGCGTATTAGGCCGCTCAATCAGCTGCTGTAGTAAATGTGTAGGACTCATTTTTACCCTCTACATGCTGCATTACGTCATTAACAACATTGTTAGAGCTATGGTGGTTTGAACGACAGAAGTTGCTATTTGCGACACAGCTACTACAGTTTTGAGAGGTAGTTATTTCAGCCAACACTAAATTATTTGCATCATAATTATTCAAATGAAGCACAGATGCCATGAACTGAGGCTACATACAGGCACTGCCTTTTTTAGTATGTGAAAAACAGACTTTTGGACAGACTGCATACAACAGATCACTGACGTCTGTTTACTGATTACTTACATTCTAACTTCACATTAATAATAAGCAACACAATAATAAGTACTTTCCTGTGCATGTGAGGTGAACACTACTTTACTTCCTTGCTTTGCCAAGGATGGAATTTAACATCTGTACTGACAGAGACTGAGAAATGTAAAGAGGATGCAGAACAATGCAGCTGCGGTCAAAGATGTCACTCTCAAGTTCCATTTGAGTACTCATCAGACAACAGTGTGGAAGCAATTGACAGAGTTAGAAGCTAGCTTGAAAAGCCACATGAAATAAATTGAGGTCAAATCCTGTAAAGGCAATTTTATCAGTGCATGTGGTGAGAACCTCCAGAGTGCCAAAGTTGTATCTTCTGTTGGTGTGGGATATCATGATTTCCATTCTTTCCATTCATGAAATTAGAGCAGCAGACCATTGAGGAGACGTGTTCTGAACCCTGAAAGCCCTCCTTCCGCCATCATGGCCAAGGGTTCTGTGAAAGGATTAAACTGTCTCATTAGATGGTTTTGCTCAGTGGGAATAATATAAATCCTTTTGAATCCCAAAGGCGCTATCACTACCCTGTTTTTTATTCCTCACCAGCTCAGAGACACAGATGAGAGGAGAAAACAAAATAGAGGAGTAAAGCCCTTCACCAGCTGAGCATCGGGAGGGATTAGGTGCGAGAGGTTTGCGGTGGAACAGCTAAGAGGAACTGCTGAAGAAATTAAATGTATTTTTTAGACTTGGCTGTGTGTTGTTTTTTTATCATATCATTATATATATATATATATAAATATATATATATATATATATATAATGAGAAGAACATTCTGGGACATCTGAATGAATGAGAGCGAAACAAATGCAGGAACTTCCAAATACTGACTTTTGATACTAAAATTGTCAATGCAAAAGGAGTACCCATCATGTATCCATCGTGAAATTTGTGCAGGGGAAAATCTTAAATGAGACTATAATCTATCATGAAAGAATTAAACTAGGTTCCATGTATTAGCAATGAAATGCCAACTAGCAATTAGCATACAGATTGTTATTAATATTAGCTAATGTAGCATGAAAGGAAGCATATCCAGCTTATCCCTGGTATCCCTGAAAAGAAAGAAAAAATCTTTCACTGCTTCATCCACAACTAATATGGAACAGTGGACAAATTGTGTTTTCTATTTTGCATCTATCCATGAAGCAAGTGGATTTCTGGAAATTAGTTACAGGCTCAATTGGCCTCTAGGGTGCTTGTCATTACAGTACAAAGTCAACCCTGCCATTTCAGGTTAAACAATGTATGAAATTTACTTATAAATATTAATGGACTGCAAAATAATGCTTGCTGCCTGCCCTGGTAGCATGGCAATGGAGAGAGAATGTTTGAAGGTTTTCCTCTGTGAGGTTGTACCTCCATTGCCTGCTGTGATCATCATGTGATTATTCCCCATAAACACAGTTTCCTGCTTTGATATAAGCCTGCCGTAATCATTTGTAACAAGACATGCAGGTGGTTCTGAGTCTGCGTGAACATCACTGTTATTTGCTTGCTGTAATCTATGAACATTCCAGGTAATGGCAGACTTAAATCATGCCCCAACAGCAGGCGCGAAGAAGCCATCAGGCAGTTTCCCAGAGGGCTGCTCTTACCAGGGCTGGTGTGTTTTTTTCCCTTAGATATTACATAGCCCATACAGATATTCAATACGCCATCTTAGCCCCAGCGACACAGCTGGTGCAACTTTAAGGCTTTTGTCCTCACAACTGCAAAGTATCCAGCCCTTGGGCAGCTCATTGTCAAAACATGGATAGAACGAGGAAACCCACAGCTGGTGGTGCGGAAGAGGAGCAGCAGAAAAGAAAAATGCAGAAATACCTGACAGTCTGCTGCTACGTGATGAGAATAGGGAAGAGGCAGGAACATCATTGAATGCACAGGGAGCAGGTGTCTGTCATGCTAGGTGCTGTGAACTAGCTAAATGAACTAACTAAAGAAGAACATGTTTTTGTTAACCTCCAAAACTGGGCTTGGAATGCTTGAGTCCCACTGCAGGTTTCCAAGGGTTAACTAGTCAGTGAACTGTTTAGATGAGATAATGCTTAATCTCTTTAAAGTGCTCCAAATTGAAAAATAAAACAGGTCATCCCTTTGTTTGACTGTAAAAGAAACTATTAATTAGTTAAATGATGAAATAATGACTGGAAATAAGAATGATTTTTGTAATAAAATAAAGACAATGGGCTGCTAATAGCTGATCTCCATCAGTAGGCTGGAGGAGGGAGAAGGAACCAGCACAGATCTAACTAGAGGTGCACTATTGAATGTTATTGTGTAACTG
This sequence comes from Clupea harengus, assembly GCF_900700415.2. Classification (NCBI taxonomy): domain Eukaryota; kingdom Metazoa; phylum Chordata; class Actinopteri; order Clupeiformes; family Clupeidae; genus Clupea; species Clupea harengus. Next base: position 5,512,520 of record NC_045163.1, on the reverse strand, counting down.
TGAAGTAAGTTAGAGCACAACATATCAATGCATATGCTCAGGTTAGACTACTTAATTCAAATTATTTATTGTTGCATTACAAATAAAATCAATGGCAAATATGTTGAATAATACACCATGTTTTTACCTTTTTAGCATTGGAATATAAATTCTGAATTCAAAAAAATACAACATAATATTTGATGCTCTTGTCAGACAATCTAAATTATGTATGTTTCATGCATTTCTAGGAAAGAGGTGAACACAAGTCAGATAGGAAAAGTTTGGCATCTTTGCAGTGACCTCTATGGAGACGTTTTACTTTCTGTCCATACAAATAAGGGGAGGAAAACCTTTGAAAAATTAGGAGCAAATTCCTGGGCTGCCAGTCCGCCCCTGCCTGGCAGCTTACACCTTTTGAAAGGTGCAGAGGGTAATTGCGCAAATAGCACAATCTGCCAAACTTTCTCCTGTCAAAAGACTGAATAGTGCAGATTAAATGGTGCACCTGCAGAGGATCCAGCTTTTTGTATCCACTGCAGCATCCAGTTGTCAGGCCTGCACAGAAAAAAGGGTAACCATATTTAGTTTCCCGTTGGAGCTACAAAACATCAGTTTCATCTAAAGGATGCAGCAAACCTTCCCAACTTTTCCAACTTTTAATGGTTTTCACACATCATTTGCACTGTCTTTTTTAAGTATTAGAGGAAAGACTTAAAATAATCAATGCTCAATTTCCCTGAGCAAACTGACCTTTACCACTGACCTTTTACATGCGACTGAGTGTATGAGGGCTCTCTCTTACTGAGATATAATTATAGGTCTCTCTCTCTCTTGCCACCCTATACGCAAGGCTAACCACACAGCGAAAGCTAGCTGAGATACGACTCATGACATTTGCAGCTTCCATTACATTGCACTTTATCACTGAGTCAGCCAGAAAAACTGGCAGTGAACAGCCAATTTGGTGCTTTTGTTTGCATTATCAGCTTCAGAGAGGGGCTTAAGAAACCCATCAGCAAATGTTTTGCAAATGTTTTTTTTAAATATATTTTTAAACTTACAATGAGGATTTGAAATTATGATGGTCAGACTCTGCATTAACCGACGATTAACTGAGTAAATGGATGGATAAACCTTTTGTGGCTGTTATCTTACTTCTTTTGTTAAAATGCAACCAGCCAAAATACCTATTCTGATTCTGTTGATTCTGACAGACATTCTTGACAGATCTTAAATCAGAGGTACACCAAACCAACATCAAAGAACTAGTGGTAACTGCGGCCAACTTTTGCATTGCCTCATGTTGCCTGTGTCTGGGCCAAAAGGTTGTAATTGAACACACCACAGAGACTACAGCCAACGGCCAACTAGCACGTTTGTTCTGCTATATGTATTAACAGAGACTACAGCCAACGGCCAACTAGCACGTTCGTTCTGCTATGTGTATTAACAGAGACTACAGCCAACGGCCAACTAGCACGTTCGTTCTGCTATATGTATCAACAGAGACTACAGCCAACTAGCACGTACGTGCTGCATTATTTATTAACAGCTGTGTTCAGTGCAGAGGCTAGTTACTTTTCTGCTTGGGTACACAAGAGTGTGGCAGACTTGGACACCATGAACACTCTAAACTGATACAGCACTATTTTTTAATATGGACATTATATTGAAAACCATGCAAAATATGAACAAAATATTTACAAACTGTGAGTTTCTTCGTCTGAGGCATATAATACAATATTTCTACAATATGTCTTCATCATACTCGTATAACAGTCAATCAGAGTGATCTCTCTCACCGATGGGCTCCACTGCCAATTGAACATGCTCAATTGGCCGAAAAGCTACTGTCAGGTGTCTTATTAATGCCAACGGTGCACACCGCAAAAACTAGGGCCATGGCCGATGATCGACCCGGTGTGTCACGGGCCATAGGCACTAAAATCAGACACATGAGCAGATACTGCATTGCCCATATTTGCACAAACTAATCAAGCTTGACACAGTTCACACTCTCCAGGTAAGATACACTGTCAACCCTTGAACCTGTTGGTCATGAGGCTATTTTCCTAGAAATATAGAGAGGTGCCCCAGGAGCAAAGGCATAAATGTTCATGATTTAGGAGCCACAAACCATTGCAGGGCAGCAATAGTTCTCATGCGTTAATCATGCGGAGGTAGCCTGAGAAATGGCTCAGGGTCAAATCACTGGACTGGGGAGTGAGAAAAGAGCGAGGGTCTTAATGGCCGGCTCTGGCGGGTCACGCCGTGAGGAATGTGACTCAGTGTTTCGGTAGGGAGCCGCTGTGATTGCAATTCTGTGCAAATGACGAATGGGGCAATATGGAGGTGTGGCCGGGCTCAGTCGGAGCAAAGCAGGTCCCTCATTCCTTATATCAGCCTGATGGAGTGCCATGGTAACATGAGGCGACACAGAACGTGCCTGGGGGGCATCACCGGGGCAACGCATCCTGGACCAGAGATGCAGATAGAGCCCTCACTTCACATGCGGATCAGCGCATCCAACTATTCTGTTTATCTGTCCATGTTATTAGTCTTTCTTCCTCCATTTCTTCCAATCTGCCTGTCTCTAACTGTAACCTTTCTCTTCAATCTTTCTTTCTAAGTGTATATATTGTTTCTTACGTCCCCCATCTCTGGAGGGTAACAGGGGGATTTGGAAAAGAAGGATAAATGTTCTCACTTTACCCAGTCTAGATTCCGCTCCCCATGGATTCTGACAAAAGCCACAGAAGAGAGCATATTGGGAAATCAGGGGTTGTGAGTGATACGCGATCGAATGAGATGTGCCCTCACGAAACATGCAGTATGGGTGACCTTTGACATTCGCATTCTGATTTGTTGTTTCACCATGAGCAACAAGAGCACAAACATGATCCTGAATTTTGGATAGGACTTAGAGATATATCCTTCTCGCTAGCTTTAGGTTGTCAGCTTTGCTCTGCTCTTTTCTCTCTCTCTCTCTCTCTCTCTCTCTCTCTCTCTCTCTCTCTCTCTCTCTCTCCCTAACAGCATACACACAAACTTCATCGTACTCGCACAATGACATATTAACCAGGTCTCTTGCTAGATGAAGCAGTTCCGTGACTGCCGGCCACAGAGAGAAAGGGGTAATGGAAATGAATATCATTATTCATATGGCAGTCACAGCGGCCATTTGTTTCCATTAGTAGAAATATGTACTTATCATATTTCAAAGTCAAATTCAATCAGGTGGGATATGAGGGCAGAATGAATGTGGCTCCTGGAGCACGGAGGTCTCCACAGGCTCAGCCAGTGGCAGGGCAACACAAATTACACACAGCACCCAAATGATGAAGCCATGCGTGGAGGAAACAATGTAACTGGCCCCGATATGTAAAACTGTGTCTAATCAGTGTCCCGTGTAACAACACATCCTAGGACTGAGCGCAATGCTTTGAGGCAAGCGACAAAAGTGGACATGCATTTGGGCTGCCAGGATTCAGTGAGATGTGAAGCAAGCCACACATAATAATATAATAACTGCAGAGACAATTACAAATAAAACACACAGGCAGGCAGAACAGAAGAGAGAGAGAGAGAGAGAGAGAGAGAGAGAGAGAGAAAGAGAGAGAGAGATAGAGATAAAGCAACAAACTGATCCATATAAGAGAACTGAGCGGTACATTTATGCATGAAACTGGAATTAATAAATATCCTACACATTTGTTTTAAAGGAGGAAGTAGCAGTGATGCATTTCTGGAGTTTGGAGTCTCAAGTACTCTCTCTCTCACACAAGCATAGACTCAACCACTCAGACACGTACTTGTCTCATGAAGACATCTAGTGGTGTTCTTTTCAATTGAGTATAACTTTTATGTAACATAATGTTGGTGCTCAGAAATAATATTCATTATGTCATTTTCAGATATTATTCAGTTATAGTGGAAAATTAAGTGTATGGCCCGGGCACAGAATAAAAGTACTTCTCTCTGTATCTCTGGAGTTCGGAGTCTCTCACACAAACATAGACTCAACCACACAGACACGTACTTGTCTTATGAAGACATCTGGTAGTGTTCTTTTCAATTGAGTTTAACTTTTATGCTTGAGTTTAAAAGTTTAACATAATGTTGATGTCATTTTCAATCATCATTCAATTTTCAATCATCATTCAAGTACTTTTAACAAAGAAAAAGCTAAAAGAAAACTTCACTACAATTAAGAAAAGCTTTCCTGGATCCATACATTTGTATTGTATGTCTAGAAAGCCTTGATGACTATTAATGTGCTTCGGGAGGTATATACCATTCATGTGGGTTTAATATGTTCAAGGTAGGCAAGGGGAAGGAATTTCAATATGATGTCACTGTCTATAGTACTGCAATACCTTATTCAGGAGAAAAGCATGTTTTACTGTCTGCAACAAATCCTGCTGCTAACTTTATGATACCATATCTAAGGTCTGGGAGAAGTACATATAAAGAGAATATATAATTCTGAGAATATATAATCCTAAGTATATAGAGAAGAAAATATAATCCGGAGAGTATCTTGAAGTCCACAAAGAACATTGATGCAAAGCTGCTAAGCTTGCAGCTCAGTACATCATTTTAATAACTCACCTGTCGAATGTGTTTACCATGCAAAAAAGGTGCGTGGGTAGGTTTGTTCTGCAGTTTTAATGCTGATATAAATCAGAGACAGCGAGGGTGTGTGTGAGGACATTGGAAGTCTGCTGTAAATACATGAGCAGGTGTCCTCATTCAAGTTCAGTTGGACTGTGTGTTTACCCAGGTTCGTTTGAAATAAGTCTGAAAGATGCCAGTATCAGAGAACAGTCATAATATACATAAATATGGGAACACATACAGACGTTCTCTCTCTCTATCTATCTATCTATCTCCCTCTCTCTCTCCCTCTCTCTCTTTCTCTCCCTCTCTCTCTCTCTCTCTCTCTCTCTCTCTCTCTCTCTCTCTCTTGCTCGCGTAGGCTACACACAATCAATCAGTAACATCGATTTATATATACGATGAGTCAGCACTGCATTGGGATTGTCTGAGATTCATGTGTATAGATCGGTATGAAACAATAATCATACACATACTTGTCAACAGTAGAAAGCCATTTTCAAATCAGCACAGTTCACAGAAAAACAATGAACAGTGAAGTATAACCATTTAAATGCTAATGTCAGTCTCGTATTGATAACTGTAAGTCTATCCTCTCTGGTCTTCCTTTACAAACTCATCTATAGGCATTCAGCTGCCCATATCATTACCAGAACCTTCCATCATACATATTACTCCTATCTTCCAACAACTTCACTGGCTACCTGTCAAATACCGTATCGATTTTAGGATTCTGCTTCTGACTTTTAAGACTCTTCATGACCTAGCACCTCCATATCTCTCCGATCTCCTTCACATCTCCTCACCCTCCCATACCCTTAGTTCCTCCTCTTCCATCAATCTCACTATACTTCCTGTCCGCCTGACTACCATGGGATTTAGAGCTTTTAGCCGTGCTGCCATTTGCCTCTGGACATCAGTAATATTGACTCTTTAAATCCCACCTAAAGACACACCTCTTTAAACCTCTTCTTTTTTTTTGTCTTGTCTGAATGTTGATTGTTTGCCAAGTGTTGGTGATTTTTAGAGTGTGTTTTGTAAGGTGTCCTTGAGTGCCTTGAAAGACACCTGTAGATAATAATTTTTCTGTTAACGTGTTTTGGGTCGTGACTCCAGCATCCCATAACTTCAGGAGGGTGAGTCTGACTGAGTCTCAGGAATGGCGTGAAACTTTGATTTGCTCCGTCTATCTCATGGGTAGGCTTTCCGTTTCTTTCTCTTTCTCCAGGCCTCTCGCTCAGCCCAGTTCCTTCTGTTCACCATATTGGAGGCTGCCATCTTCTTGTAATTTGTCATTGCACGCAGGCTGGTTTCAATGTCGCTTTGGGTCACCCAATCTGTTCAGGAAATACGCTTTGTCATACTAAATAATGTCACCCAACGGGTTCTTGTAATTTGTTTGTTTCTATCCCCATTTCAGGGAATGCATAATGCACATTACAGCCCCAAGTCTTGCACACTTGACAGGAGCAGATGTAAGATATATGCAAGGATTGCTTCTGCTTGTGTGTGTGTGTGTGTGTGTGTGTGTGTGTGTGTGTGTGTGTGTGTGTGTGTGTGTGTCTTATTTTTCTTCCTGTTATTCTTTATGCTTGGGAGAGAGATAGCCTTTGCCAATTGCTGCCATTCTGCCACTGGAGGAATATGCAGCGGATTAGCTCTACATTCACAAGCCAATAAGGAGCCATGGAGACCCACTGAGGACCAAAACAGAGTAATGGACTTCTTTCTCTTTCTGTCTCTCTCCCTCTTTCTGTCTCTCTCTCTTTCTCCTTCCCTTTCTCTCTCTCACTTTGTTTCACACTCTCTCAGAGAGGGGGCAGCCGTGGCCGAAAGGTTACAGAAGTGGACTTGTGACCGAAAGGTTTGCGATTAGATCCCCTGGACTGGCAGGAAAAATGTGAACAGGGAGAGTGAATGAACAGCGTTTTCCCTTCCCTTAACATCCATGGCTGAAGGGCCCTTGAACCTAACCCCCAACTGATCCTCGGGTGTGGCACTGCTGCTGCCCATTGCTCCATGCTTCTAGTGTGTGTGTGTGTGTGTGTGTGTGTGTGTGTGTGTGTGTGTGTGCTGTCACTGCTCCTTGTATAGGATAGGTCAAATGCAGAGATTGAATCTCACTGCTCACTGAAAGTGTGTGTGTGTGAGACGATAAAACCTAACTTGTATCACTGCCTCTCACTCACTTTGAGGGACAGTGAACACAAGAAATGTTTGAGCACTAGAAATGCTTGAAGGAACGAAAGACGCAATGATAGAAGAAAAGTAGAAACAAACAAACAAAAATACAGACGTAAAGAAATAATACAGTTTTTTTGTGGTCCCAGTATTTAAACCTGTAACCATTTGAAAGCGAAACAGTGGCTCACGTCAAGCCGACGCAACCAGGCACTTTAGCAGGCGCTGCCATTTTTCTCCATCCATCCTGTGCTCTGCTCCAACTCTCTGCATTTAGGCCCAGCCCCGCTTCATTACAGATCGCATTGATTGATGCTATCGAGCTGGCCCCCACATTTTATGGGAGGAAAAAGAAAGACAGCAAATAACATTCTGTTGGGCCTCAGCGGTCTCCTACAATAAGTCAATCAGGCAGCAGGTAGCAAACGAACACAGTGGGTGCCAAATTAATCACCTTGAATAAACTGGAGGCTGCGATTTTTTTATTTCTTATTTTTTTTGGAGGTGGTGGTGGTTGTGGTTGTGTTTTTTTTTCCCCAGACCCCATTGCTCAAAATGACATCGTGAAAACAACCTGGCACCGATGATAAAGTGCATTTGATGTGACACTTAATAAGTCTCTGCGATCGATGACACAGGGAAAAGGGCAGACTGGTTCTCACGCACAAAACAAAAGGAGAAAAAAAATACGTCTGTATTCTCTTTATCCCTAGGGGATGAGAGCTACCTCCCCTTTTTGGAATCCAATCCAATGTCCCCAACTTTTTGGCTTGCTGTCTCATTGTCCTCCTAGTTCCTTTTGTTCTCCATATTCATCTCTGTGGAGTTCCTCAAAAGCTCACTTTTCTGCGGCTGTGGTTGATAGCGGCTGGTGTGATTAAGTTGCAGAGAGAAGGAAGGGAGACTGAGAAATGTATCCAGCACAAATGGAAAAGAGAGTTTATAGTCATTCCATTGTATAGCCATTAACTCGTCTACTTTATGAAATAACACTAGCATCAAAGTAAGGTGTGTGTGTTTGTGTGTGTGTGCGTGTGTGTGTGTGTGTTACTCCCTTTGAGTTCTGCTGCCTTAGACAGATTACTTTATTTTAGCCCCAGTAATGAGCCAAGGGAAGTGATGGAATTCAAAGGTGGCATAATTGTATGTGTCTCTCTCTCTCTCTCTTTCTCTCTCATTCTCTCTCTCTCTGTCTCTCTCCGTGTGTGTGTGTGTGTGTGTGTGTGTGTGTGTGTGTGTGTGTGTGTATGTGTGTTGTATACAATAAATGGTCACAATAGCTCAGTTTCCATGGTAATGCCACAAGGAATATGATTCAAACAGCAATACTGCTGCTATCAATTAGAGGGTGGCAAGATATTACAATATTTTTCTATTCTTTTACTTTCCCTCTTTCACACACACACAAACACTCACGCATATGTATTCACACTGTTTGCTCATGACAATTCCTTCCTTCCTAAAATTCAAGCTAATGTCATTTTTTTTTACCTTTCGTGTTTTTCCCCAGAGCATGAAAAACATCAAAATGAAGCAGATGAATGAGACATGCAGTTTCATTCCCACACACAGAAGCCCCTTCACAGATTGTGGGCATGAAGTTCTTCATCAGAAGCTTGTTAAGTTCTTCAAGACAAACATCTATGAAGCTTTTTTTTTTTTGCCAAGCCAACCAACCATCGAGGTAAACTTTGGTTTTTGCAGACTTTGACACCAGTCCAGAACTCGGTGCTCCTCTGAAGATCTCTTTGTAGAGAGAAGAGAAAAAAAGAAGAGAACTCTGAAAGAAGGAGGGGAGACACCAGCTGCCACGGCCGACGCCAAGTGCTCTGTCCTTGAGCGTTTGGACTGTCTGATCTGGGATCAGTGGCAGTCGCTCTGAGCTCATTAGCACTCTTGGATCATCCCCCGCATCATCTCAACAACGCACAGGCAACATTTCCCCAGTGACCTGAAAGAAGAGGGTAGAGTCTGTAGTTAATGTTGTCTCTCTCTCTCTCTCTCTCTCTCTCTCTCTCGCACACACACTCACATATCCCCTCACACAGACACATGCACACACACACGCACACACACACACACTCACACACACAAACACACACTCACAAAGACTCACAAACATATCCCCTCACACAGAAACACACACACACACACACACACACACTCCATGGGCACCATGGGCAAGCATTGAGTCACTGGTGTCCCCCATGGACGAGCCTGTCTGCGTCACCAACCCCACCAACCACCATTATAGTTCTCTATATAGGCTACAAAAGTCCTGAATACAAATAAAAATGATTTTTAACAATCATTTTAAACAGATTTGATTGGTTTGTCGATAGCAGAAATGACCTGGTTGTGTGCTAAGTCTTACAGTAGGCTTATGTAAGGCTGGTCTTCTAGTCCAGTGTTTCTCAAACTTTTTCAGGCCAAGGACCACTTAGCCAATAAAAAAAAACTTGCGGACCATCTAACTAAATATAATATCCCCGGAACAACAGGCCTCCTACCCAGACCTGGCACCAGACAATTGTTAGCGGCACATGATTTTCGCGGGTGGGCACTCTTTTTTTTATCGGTAGGCTAGTTATAGATATGACAATGCGCCAGGCAAAGCATCTGGAACCCTGCTCCATGCGTGACTTGGTTAAGTTACAAACTATAGTTCGCTCACAGCCTCATACTCCCATCACACACTCAGACACGCCAATGTATCACTAAACACCAATAAACACAACGATGCTCATATCGACCACGCGACCGCAGTAATTCACTACCAACCGTAGGCTAGCCGACTGGCATTAATATAGCCATCCTAGTAGTCAACTTTTTATAATTATGAGTTGTCATTATCCAACGTCACACAACACAGAATAAAGTTATCATCTTGCTTGCTGTCTCCGCAGCGGGAGAAAAAAAATGCTGTTTGAATGCAGCTCCGCGGCGGGAGTGACCCTTCTCCTTGTCTGTGTCAGAGGCATTCTCATTTAATTTTCTTTTCATTGTCCCTGTCTTAAACCACCGATCCATGACCTTCTTAATAGATTAGGCTACTCTTTAATAGATTAGGCTTCTACTGACTGTGTTCTCTTCGTTCTGAGTTGTATGTTAGAAATGTCGCAATAATTTACTTGTGGCCGTCGCGGACCACTACGGGGCACTTGCGGACCACCACACTTTGAGAACAACTGTTCTAGTCTATAGTTGAATTGGTTGTAAACTTCAGTCTGAGCTCCACCTTCAAGACCAGCACAACGTCCTTTTAGTGTCAGTGAATATAATATCTAATTTTGATTGACAGACACATCATTATGACCAGACAATCAAATTTTAATCCATAATCTGTATTCCATATTCTATCGAAAACATCCCTCCACTGGGTTTATCTGATATAACGAGACTTCACTTCACTTCTGTTCGTCCTAGTCACGGTTTGCAGTTGTTGACAGGTGAGTGAAAAACCTCTTCTGATGGTGCTGGACACATAATTAGTGATGTTCCTGGGATCATTGGGAGTTTGGGGTTGTTCAACATCATACTCCCTCCCCCAGATGATCCAGCAGGGGCTGATCAGACCCCTGTTTTTGCCCAGCTGGCAACAACTAACTACTTCACCTAGGGGATATTCCACGTACGTGGTTTAGTGACAAACCTGGATAAATTAACTCAGAGTAAGTGGTAAACCTCCTAATAGAAGAGCCCTCTGACGTTGTTTTGCTAGGAGAATGAACCAATGGGGGTTCTTTTATTAGGAGGTTTACCACTTACTCTGAGTTAACTTATCCAGGTTTGTCACTAAACGTTGTTTTGCTAGGAGAATGAACCAATGGGGGTTCTTTTATTAGGAGGTTTACCACTTACTCTGAGTTAACTTATCCAGGTTTGTCACTAAACCATACCCCCCTGGGGCAGTTCTCGCTGCAGCCATAGCCATGTGGACGGCACACTGCTGGTCTCATGAATGGCTGTTCTCTTTTCTTTGTCTTTCGATGCCAAGTGTGCTGAAGGCTCTGGACATCGAACATCGAAAATCCCGGCATCCAACTTCCATCAGCAGACACTTCTCCTTCCACCCTTCCATTGTGTGCTTGAGAGTTCCACATCATGAGCACAGTGGGCATGTTGGGGACTCTATTCTGCTCCACGTGGGGAGGTTAGCTGAGCTAGGTAGATACCCAGTGCCCAGTTCACTTTCCTTTCAATAGCATGATCCCATTTTGTCCAGGCTCCTTGACAAATACAGGATTCATAGTATTTAGGCATTTAGGTATTTAGTTGTAGGCTGTTCCTTGAGTAAAGATATGGATTCAAGTGTAGGCTGCAGTATATTTTACAGTATATTTTTTTTCTTCAGAGGTGATACCTCCAGAACACTCACACTGTTTTCAAATTGGAATATTTTGGTTTGAAGTGTGAAGGTGTTGCAAAGTTGCAGTTGTAGCCCACACTTTGGCTGACAGGCTTCAGACATTAAACGCTAACCCCAAGATGACATCCTTGTAACATTCTTTTAATATTTTGAAATAACGTGCTCATATAAGGTAACACCAGAGGCAGACCTTCAGGGCATGGCTGCTAAGCCAGACCATTTTAAAAAATGAAGAAAAAATAAATAATATTCCATAACACTTCATTTGGATAGTCTACAAAGACCTTACAGGTGGTTTGCTGAAATTTAGTCTTTCTAATTGTTCATAACATCACGTAAACCAAACCCAACCCCTACGCTAACCTTAACCATCAATTATTCTTAACAGAGTTTCTGTCACGAATTCCCCCTCAATTCTAGTTTGTTTTTTCACCTGGTTTGCTTTCCTGCCTTATCACTCTCCAGTCATTTCAGATCCTGCCACTCCTGCATGCCTCACAATCGACTCATCCCTCTCACCTGTGTTTCCCCGCCCATATCCTCACCTATAGCTCATCTCCTCATTAGTCCCTCAGTATTTATACCAGTCCACTTTCACTTGTTCCCTGCCAGGTTGTCTTTGTGTTTGTTTTGCCAAGCTATCCTGTGTTTTGTTACCCTGTTTTGCCTGACTTCACTGTTTTGCCTGACTTCACTGTTTTGACTGACTTCACTGTTTTGACTGACTTCACTGTTTTGCCTGACTTCACTGTTTTGACCGACTTTACTGTTTTGACCCTGTTTGCCTGTCTACTGGATTCTGGATACCCTGCCTGCCCCTCTTCGGATTTGTTTGTTTGCATGACGGATCTCCCTGTTTTGACCCTGCCTGAATATACGAAGTAAACTGAACTTTCACTACCCACAGTCTGTCTCGTTGTCCTGCTTTTGGGTTCAAATCTATCCGTACCTGTAATCGTAACAGTTTCAACAGAAAGTTTGTTTATAATCTGAGCATCTGTAGTCTATAGGGGACTATCCAAATAAAGTGAGACCTAATATTTTAGTGTAGGGCAGAAGGTACTGTTAATAATCTATCTATGCCTATACCCATCCCATCTCCCCGTGATGATGTTTCTCTCCTTTGTTGTCTGACTGACGCACACACACACACACACACACACACACACACACACAAAGCAGCTCAAGATGTTCCATTCCATTGTGACTTACTATTGACGCCACACTCTCTTCAAACTGGCGATCATAATAACTGTCAGAGCCTCTGAGGCTCCTCATTTGCACTTGATGATGCCTGTGTGCGCACACCACCCGCCCTGTTTTCTCTCTCTTCGCTCATGCAAGCTCTTTGGTGCCTCTTCCCCGACACTGCCAGGTCCTCATTAGGCACGGCCCACGACTGTTCAACCCCTGCAGATGAGCCCTGGGGCCCTTCACTGAATAAACAAAACATTGATAAACATGCAGGCCCCCCCGCTGAAGTCCAGCAGACAAAAGAAAACAGATCGGATAGAGAGAGAAAATGAGAGAGAGAGAGAGATAGATCAGCTCTGAGAGTCTCAAATGTGTCTGCTGCTGAGCCATCCTCCATTCCGCATTCTGCTCCCATCTGCAGCCCTCTCCCACACCGGCAACTTGACTGTCTCCTGGAGCATCCTGGGAAATAAGTCCTTTTGCTTACCCAGATCTCGATCCCCCTCTCTCTGACTTTCTTCATTTGAAATCACTTTTGTTTACTCCATTATCAGGTGAGCGTGAAGCGTTTGGTCCCAAGTGCAGCGAGCGTAGTTTAGCCTTGGAATCTGAAGTATCTTACTGATCTTTCAAGGCTAAATTGTGATGGTTTTGCAGACAAGTCTGATTAGGTGGGGTATGTCATGATGATGGTGGACACTATCAGCACAGAATAAAAAGGGGAATAGCCTTGTACAGATACAAGTTATCACTGACCGTTTAACACATGTGTTAGATAGATACACAAACTACAGTGCAATAGAGGGCAGTCAAAAACAAACAAACAAACATGTGTGAATAAAACCTACTGACGAGTAGCCTGCATTGTTGGGAGGAGTATTTAGGCTCAAAAAGGAACGTGCATCCAGAGTGTCTGAAACATAGTTCATGTTTGTTTTGTGAGAGGATTGCACTGCATAAAACATGTCTGTTTACAAGAGGAAACGGAGTTATGGATATAAGAAGCAGAAAATCAAAGAGGGGCCTTTCATGTTTTCTTTTTGGATGTTGTTGTTCTTCATCTTCGTCTTCTTAACAGCCACTCCATTCGTCTGCCAACTCCCAACAGGCCGGTGTTTCTCTGTTCTGCTAACAAACAAAAAGAGGAGCCTTAATAACCGCGCAGCAGAGAAGGGCTACGGCGGAATAATATGGTGGAGAGTTACGCAAGACATTTCGCTTTCTATTTAGAAATGGGGCTTTGGAGAGGCAGCCAGTGAACACGACGATGCTTGTACGCGAGGCATGAAAAGGATCATCAAACAGTCGCACCGGCATGTCTTAAAAGAAGCTGCATCACTCCGTCTTGCATTAGAGGTGAGCCGCTCACCTTTAAGTCTAACAGTGCCGCAACTTACACTTTTTTTATTATTGGTATGACGCTTGGAAATGCAAAATTTACTTTTTCAAAACACTTAACACATTCACCACATCAAAAGTGAAACTAAACTTTCTCTTTTGCATTGCTTTGGTACAAAATGCATTCAATGACCACTTTTTCTGAAATTTGTGAATACCTTTCTCAGTTAATGTTCACCACCAGCAGAACCCTGTTTTTGCAGACGTTATGATACTCTTTTCAGAGCTCCTTCCATTCAAAAACAACATTTAGATTAGGAAATAGGCTGACAAATGAAACTATGCACTTGAAATATTTGAATCTTTACCATCTGTACAAAAGTGTTTGTACAGAAATATTTTTTCACTGAAATGTGCACGTATACAATTTGTAACATATTGATGTAGTTATCATGGGTTTAAGTAAGTCACGGGTTCTCAAGTAAATAACTACAGTAAATTCACCATATCTGGTATCTATAGTATTGTGGCAGGCAAACCAACAGATTTTTCAGTTCATTGTATTTTGAGTGACAAAGTATTTTTGTGGGAGAGAACATTTGCTATAGTTATGGCAGCACCAGTTTTGGGTGAAGTGTGTTGGTGGCTGTAGTGCAATTTGCACAAAAGGTAAACTGATGTACTTAGGTGTGTTATGGTAAAGCACACAGTAGAGGTTTGGAAAAGTGGACATGGTATTGAGACAAGTGTGGAAATGATTGTAAAACACTGTAAATAGAATTTGGATGGGGTGTTGGATGAACACTCCAGGCAGAAGATGGAAAGTGTTTGTGCATGCACACACACACACACACACACACACACACACACACACACACACACACACACACACACACACGCACACACACACACACACGCACAAACACACACACACACACGCACACACACACACACACACACACACAAAGAACTCTGCTATCTTCTTTTGATCACCACTTGCACAGGAGTGAATCAAATATTTATGTTGCCTAGCATTCAGGTCCAGCACCAGGATGAAGTGAATGTGAGGGCAAATCCTTTTATATAGTAAAACAGGTTATCATCCTACTGTGACTATTTCAGCCATTTTTCCATCCTGTGGTCAGAGATATAGTGGTGTCTTAACCTGATATCAACAATTTTCTACCTTGCCTTTTCCATGTGTTTGTGCCCCATGGCCATAATATGAATTCGGAATATTTGGGGCATTCTGACCTTGCGTGCTACTTGCTTGATCAAATCTTCTGTGGGAAGAGGAGTTAGCAGATTAAGTTCAGGCTCGGCGATATCATTGCTGCTGTTGGGCTTTTTTCTTTTTTGGCTAAGCAAACAAGCTATGCAACACAATGGCAAAAGATGAACCAACTATGTAACAAGCAAACTTTATTGAGGGTTTCAACATTTTCTTTACACATTGCTTATAGTAAGGTTCAAATACAGGATATAAATCTTTTGACAATGCACATCCAACAACGCTGTCCGTGGTTCTGAAACCTTAGGAGGGAAAAGAGACTGAATCAGGTAACAAGCTTCAAACATTTTATGGGGGAGACCCTCAGAGAAGGTGTTAAATTACTGTTGTCTCTATGACACTTTTGCTAGCATCAATACCAGCGGGTCCATCTACCCAAACCATTCTACCTCAAGACCCCTCAACACCCCTTCCACACCCCCTCTCATTCCTAATTTGCTCTAACCACATTTCTTTTAAGTATGATAAGGCCCTTTCCAAAACAAGAGTAGAGTAGTTAAGAGAGAGAAAAGGGAAGAACCTACAGGACTAAACTGTGTAAATCTCTGAAATAAAGATCATGAAATAGCACATGATGACTGCAGGGCAATTTTGTTCTTTACGGATTTATGGTTGTGAGGACACCTTTCTGGGAGCGATTCAGTAAATTCCCCGGAATGAAAAGACATTATGAGATGTTTAACTTTAATAATTGAGTGTCATGGCCGGCTATCCATATTGAACCTGTCCGTGGCAGAGACTCCTCTCAAGGGCACCTGCTCTTTGTACTTCCACTCAGAACAAATGCGTGACTAATGTATTACATTATCATAGCAAGCGGCATCAGGAATACATTGAAATATTTTAGCCTGGTCTTTGAAAACGAGAGCATTGAGGACAGAAGCAACTTTCAAAGGTGGGAGGAATGAATGTGACGTTACACACGCAGTTGCTAGCGCACGTCCCTTGGTTGTTTAATGTTCCCCATTAATTTGAGGTGCTGATGAACAAATGCACCCTGACTATGATGAAAGCCTACACACGGCATAATTTATGCCCTGCATTTGAAGCCCGAAACACCTCCGAGGTACATGGAAGGTGGCAGATCAAGGCAATAATGTACCGCTCACCTTTCTTTAAGGGAGGTACCGCCGAGGGACGCTTGCGGCATTAAAATGCAGCTCGTAGACGGCATTGGGGCAGAATGTTAGAGTGGAACTGGTACACAATCTGAATTCAACATGAGAATGGCTCTTCAGGGAAGAAACATGGTGTATTTATACTTCGCAGTCCAACATCAAAACAGCGACATGCATTTCCAAAAAAGGAGAATTTAGAGAGACGCTAACAGGTGTTGTCACTGTCAACAGTGTTTAGTGTCAGGTGCCTAAAATAGGTCATTTATGGGCCTCGTAAATTATGCAGTGGGGGAGGGGTACAAAAATGGACATTCTAACAGTTAAATCAGAGGAGCTTTCAGAGGGGAAATTCATTGGAAAACCTGTTTGAACTGCACTGAATGACACCCACACTCCACCTGCTACCTTGTCACTCTCTCAAAGACCCCGGGGTCTTTTGAAGTCCCCCGTGTGGGGAAGGAGCCCATCAGAGAGCTCACTTCACCTATCAAGCACTATTTGTGTCACACTGACTCACGGTCGAGGCAGACGAAGACAGCTTCAGTAGGGGAACTGACGTTTTGCTTCATTCATTCACTGGTTTCAGTGTGGTGTGTTTGTGGTTTGTTGAGTGTAGAGTGCATTTAAGATATGGAGGGTGTTGCACGTGGGCATGAGATGAGGAAGTATCGATGGGTTTCCCTGAACCTCACCAGTTGAGTATGTGACAGATGGACCAATGTTGTCATTTTGACATTTGGTTTCCTTTGGTTCAACAGGGCAAGACAAGCTAAGGAAAGCTCAGCAAAGTGTAAGACTCACAAACCCAACCCCTTACTTAACTGACATGAGACTGCCCAATTGTACTCCAACAGCTATCCAATACATACAGTACATATACAGTACCGTGCCTAAAAGTCTTAGCCACTTTCAAAGAAATGCCCTTATTTGAGGATCCTTACAAAATAATGACCTGAATAGTTTTTACTCAAATGACAACATACAAAGTGCAGTAAACAGAAAAACTTGATTCTTTCTGTCACTTCATGTAATCCCAAATGCCAGTTCAGAGCTGGTAGGCTTTAGTTTATCAATATGCAATGTAGTCTGTAACTGTGTTACTTTCTTTCTTTAACAGCATATAAATGTCCCACTGGAATACTTTCTTTTAATTTATTTACAAGAGTGTTGGAAATTGTAACGTGTGATATTTCTTATTGATACCCTAATGCTAATAAGGATAGAAAATAACTGCCTGACTAAAGTGCCTTAAAGCACAGTATACTGTTCTGCACATACAATAGTCATATACAGTACAGACATCAGCAATATAGTGACAAACCTAAAAACTCTTAATGTCTATTGCCACTCCTGTTCTCCACCTATTCAAACAAACAGTGAAATCTAAAATATAGTATTTACATTTCAGCTGGTGTTTTCAAACCTCATAATGCATTGTTTCAGCTTTAGGGTAGTATTTCTCACATTCATGTTTATGAGCCACACTGAAATGCTTGTCAATAAACCTCAGATGCAGGCAGATTTAGATTCATGCCTTTTAATAAGACGAGAGCTCCGCTTCAACTATGTCCCTCCAGAGACTCTTTGGCGTATTTATAATCATTTACTAAGGCTATAGATTTCCGCTCATGTACTCTCCCGCCCAGCCACTCTCACTTACTTTGTGGAGCCATTCAAAAGGGACCCATCCTTTATTTCTGTCAATACAGTCAAGGTGTGATTCCTGAGTAAATGTTACTTTTGGCTGGATGGAGATGGGTTTTATCCGCTAAGAAATATGATCAGCTATCCATCTCTTCACATCCCATCATCGCCAATCAAAACACTTTTCAAACATTTACACTATAGAGTTGTTTCTAGTAGCACAGCACCCAAACAATTACACGGACTCTCTCTGCAGGCCATGTAAGGCCATTCCAGTTCTTCTGCCATTAATTGAGAAGCTCTTGGACAGGGGCTGACTTGAAAGATAATGGATATTCATTTTCTCCTCCACTGCCCTCTAATTCCCATTTGTGAACTCCCCTTGCAGAATGCAAGAAGAGACACACTTCACAAAGTTGGTGGCCTTCTTGTTCTGCAGATCCAAACTAGCACAGCAGAAAAAGGCATGAATCAATCTTTAATACAACAACTACAGGCATTGTCGTGAAGAAATATAAATAAGATTTACCATATAGATGAAACTACATTTCTGAAGGGCTGATGTATGAAGAATATGTCTCATTCCTGAATACTTACACGTAAAGCAATTAGTACAAACAAGTTCAATCATGTTCTGAACATCAACAATATAAACAGCAGAAGTTTTATTGGTTGGATGGCATTTCAGATCCAGTGTTAAAATGCTCAAGTCTTTGGCTGTGGTGGTGAGTGCATGTTTTGTGTTTGCTGGGTATAATTTTCCTTGTGTCCTACCTCGAGAGCCTTTGAGGACTTTAAATCCAACCCTTTACCTACGGCATTTCCAGCTATCAGTTATATTACCCTTTATTCACCCAAATATAAGCTTCCAAATGACAGGGACTACTTTATTACACATTAAGTGCAGTGTGTTTAACCAGAGAGTCAAACAGCACACGCGCAGCTATCTTTCTGTTGACTGTATAATCAAGCAGATAATGTTGCAGGTGAAATCAACAACTCAAGAGCAGTTATATGGGTCTCATTGTAATTTCATTCAAGTGATTGCCGCTACGTCTCTATCTCTCCTCAACACCTTCTCCCTCATTCCATATGTCGTTAATTAGCAGAATGAGCAGAAAGTGCTGAGGGCTAATTAACAGTAACTCATCCAGTAGCTGCAGCTTAACCAGCAAAATGAGACTGTAGGTTCGTACAGCATGATTAATCTCTTCGCTGCTTGCACTGGATAAACAGAAGGCCTCAACACCAGGACAGGAGCATCTTGCTGGAGGCGCGCTGTTGACATCCACATGAGAAGCAGCCGAGCTGGTGTGCTGGTTCACTTTGGCGTGACTTCTGTGATGTGTTTCTGAGCTCAAGGTTTTATAGAGTGTGGAAGTCGACCAGATGTTTGTAGTTTTTAGTGTTAGCTTTTTAACACTTCCTGGTTCCAAAGAAAAAATCCCTATAGAAAAATGAAAATCGGGTTGCTGCAAAATCAGTGAAAATGTTGTGTGAGTGAAACAATGCCAGTAGGAAATCTAGGCAAACCATTTGGTCAGTCTTTTCTCGTGAAAATACAGATGTTGCTACCAATATGGTGAGGCAGAAAAAAGAATGACTACAACGTGTCGCTTGACTCAAGATTGGGATCCATGGTTACAGACAATTCTTTACTCACACCCCACAGTTTCTAATGAAACTGAACATTACAGCTCTAATGCCTAAAACATATGATTTACTATGCATCAGATTGTGGCTATCAAATCCTTAGGTAGTCGATATGTGTGGTTGTTGTGAAATCACTTGTGATCCCTGATCGGTAAAGCTAACTATGGTTAGCTGCTCCTCACCTTGTGAAATTGGTGACGTCTTAGTGACATATTTTAGAGATATAATGGGTCTAAAGTCTGAACAGAGATGACATACACATGCATTTTATCAGACAGAATCAAATGCTCACTACCACTACCACTTCAACTCCCACTCTCTATTGGTGTGTTTGATTTCCTCAAGCAGCATATATTTCACCTTGACGTTTTCATTGTATAATTCCCTTGCCATGGTATTTCCATGAAAGATGGTGTAACATGCCTACGGTGAGATGGCAGATTGAAATTATGTCTATTTACAGGATTGTATGTGTCTGGGAGCATTCAATTTGATGTGTACTGTATGTGTGTTTTGTAACATACTCTCAACTTATTTGAAAGGTAGAAAAAATCCTATTGGGTACAGTTTACACTGCTGTACTAAATGAAAAGACATGCTGAGAAGAAGGGTGCCTGATGTAGTAACCTGTTTTAAGGTCAAATTAAGGTCAAACAAATATTTATCATGGTCTGTGTGTTTTAGCTGGGAATTCTTCATCAAAAGTAAATACCTTATACTGCCTGACTTCACATTGCTTTTCTCCAGCACTTTTATCCATATTGTTGAGGTCACATTTAAGCCATTGTGTTGTTCTCAATCTGACAAGTGAAACATGGGAGTGTTCAAGACAAGATTCATCTCTTCATTGGACACCATAATTACCACACCATTTATCTCCATCCACCATTGCTTTGTTATGCAAGTCTCCCAACCAATCCAGCCTGAAGTTCTTGAATTCGTCCAAAACATTTACCTGGACACAGAAAAAGATGATTTGCAAAGAAAAGCGAAAGCTGGTCGGGTGCCTCCACATTTCTCCATATATCTATAGAGGAATTCAAGCCATTGTATTGGTCTCCTACGGATGAACATAGCACTGTTCAAGAAAAGATTTATCTTCATTGGCTGAAACATCAGAGGTCTTTTAATTTTCCTGATTGTTCCCATTAATTGGCCTCACGTAACCTCATCAGGGCTGAAAGCCCCAACTAGCAATCCCAGTCGTGTCCTGCCGTTACATTTTCCTCTTTACCTGCAGTACAGAAGCTGGAGCCCTGACAGAACCAGGAGAGGCGTACGGGCATAATCAGACCCAGAGAGTACAGCCAGGGAAAGGGAAACATCTGCGGAGGGCCAGGGGTCTGTGTCTGACCGCCGGTATCTTCTGCCAAGGCAGTGAGCGGCTATTTATCATCTGAAGCCTTATCTACTCTGTCTTTTCAAATGAGATGCTATCAGAGACAGCTTAATCTGGTTTCCAGTCACGGAGCTCAATGCCCTAGGGAAAGGAGGAACCATGTCATACCCCATGTTTCATTGTTTCAGCAGTGGGAAGGATGGTAGAAAGCAGTAGGGTGCTCAGAGGTGAGAAAGCATGGGCTTTCATGATAGACAGAGATAGTGGGGGTCGGAAGGAAAGAAAGAAAAGCAAACAGGGAAAAGAACGGCAGAGATAGAGGGGCAGGGAGAGAAGGAGACAGAGTCAAGCACGAAACGAAAGACAGACAGACAGAAAGAATGAAAGAAATCAGTTTTCTAGGCCAAGGGCAGTCTAGAATAAAAAGGGAAAGCATGGACAGACTTCATAAAGAGAGGGAAAAGAGAGGAGAAATAAACACATTATGAAATGAATGACTGACAGATGGAAGACACTCGTTCACACATGCTCCTCAGGGCTGCTGAGGGCGCTGTCTGTGATGAAGAATACTCTTTGCATGTTAACACTGTATACAGCTGGCAGCTCCTATTTACTCTTATTGATTATTATTTATGTCTGTCATTTGGTTGCAGCTGGCACGACTGCTGGCCTTCGTTGTTTGTGTCACAACACTGTCTAATTGCCAGGACCTTCGATGCATTTAACATAAAACATCACCACTGAGCCTAATGGTGCCCTCAGTGTCAGCCATGTAGAACAGGTTTTTCGACATTTGCAGAACACGAAAAAAAAACATAGTTTTTACATGGAGTTAGACAAGCAACTGGCTACAGGGATTTATTTGGCGCCCACATCTCTTCAATAATTTATGATGAAACTGTGATTTCCAGATCTTACAGTACACATGCAATTTCTTTTTTTTTTTTTTTCATTACACAGTGTGTCCTCAGAGATGATGGGTTGAGTCATTAGGAGCATGTTGTATCTCCAACTGGCTTAATTGCTTAGCCAGACATTTTTTTCACACACACACACACACACACACACACACACACACACATATTTCTCCAATAATGGCAGAGTGACGAAACAGTAAAGCTAAATCTGACAAACTCCACTCATCAACAGCAGCGATGCAGTCCACACATCTGACAAGGTACACCCACGTCAAAAGGTGAAAGTCTCATGCTTTTTCAATTCAAAGTCAGCTGGGAGATTTGTTAGCAAGTCTGGGACAATCTATCTAGGTCTTGTCAACACTGCAAGAGGCCCTATGAACTATGCCTTACTGGAAGAACTTACTGTGGTCATAACAAAAGTGTCAACATGAACATGATCCAACACGAGACTCTGTAACCTGTAACACATAGCATTCTGTGTATGATGGCAAGGGGAGGACAACCATATTCACCACAAAACAACATCCAGAAACCTCCATTGTGTGTTCATGAAGATAAGCGTGCAGGGTGATTAATTGCAAGCTCTTAGAGCTGACAAATACAAAGGCCACATAATTAAAGTTCTTCCATACAAAGTGCATGTAAAAAAGAATCACTTCCCAGCTCCCACTCTGAGTATAACTACATTAGTGACCCTCTCTAACACTTAGTTGAGAACTAAATTGTCTATAAAGCAATGGAGCGTATAGTACGGGTTTCACTACAAGTCTCTTTAGTGAAATCCTAAATTATGTTGAAAAGGTCAGTGTGTATGTTAGATAGTTCATTAGCGAGTGGAGGTGATTTGAAATATTTCTCTTGCTCTTTCACCATCTCATTCTGTGATTATTCTGCTTGATTTGTTCTTTTGCAAACTGAGGGGTGACTTGTAAGAAACTTCCTTTGAAAATGACATAACATAGTGGTTGGTTGGTAACATAGTGATTAGGCACTGAAATTGGAATATATTTGGCAATTTCTCCTGTAAGAATGACTTTGCAAATTAAATTTCCTCTCAGAAGAAAAATATGCTTTTGACATTTCCTGCAGCGTCCCCCATAGTCCTCCTGTCATTTTGACCTTTCTGTTCAATTGCCATGCATGTGTCTAATCAGAGGACAGTCAAGTAACTACACAGAAATGTCAAGTTGGTGAATAAATAATGAAGAAATGTATTGTACTGGATGACAGAATGGTATGAGCTTTTACTGTAGTCCAAAATCCCTACAAATGATCCCAATGAAATGTAGAAAGTACATTTTAATATTTGGAAGATGTTGGTTAGTGGCACATTCTGTTCACTGCTGAGTCTGTTTATTTTGATTACCCCCAGTTACATTTCTTCAGTTAAAACTACAACATGATAATCTAATCAGGCTAGTTCTAGCCACTCATCTCTCTCTCTCTGTGCCCTGCTCAGCCCATCACTTGAAAATGACTGAAGTCCTGAGGGCCAGAGACTCACTAGAAATACTCTAATTCTGTCCAGACTCTTCAATGAGCAGGGCTTATAGAAGCTTTTGTGGATGCATGTCCACATAAAGATGTATTTTGAACCCATTTGACACAACAAAAACAAATTACTGAAGCCTGAAGTAGAAAGAGATATACGGTTGACACACACTGAAACCTCTGCAGACTGTATGAATCCTGGCTGCACGGCTGCTCCTCCAGACATCTGTCCTTCATTCATGTGGGAAATGTTTCAGTGGTAGCATCAAAGTCGAATGTAAGCCATACCACCTTGCTCACACACTGTAAAGGTAACTGATTTGCCTGGGCCCTTAGCCCATCGTCATTTTTGCTATACAACCAGACAAAAACAGGCAGGTGAAAAAAAAAACATTGTCTTACCTTGAAATTATTCAATCTAGTTTTATAGATATAATAGAAATAGAGATAGAGATAGAGACCGATAGTTGAAAATCTAGATTGATTTATGGTTTGTGATGATGAACAAAACTGAGTCTTACAATATGCCTCAGATCCACACTGAATAATATCTGTACATGTAATGGCTATCTGTTTGGTTGCATACACATAAACTCCGATGTTGCCCAAGTTGTAAAGAGGAAGGAGTTCTGAAACACAAAATGTAGCTAGTTGTTGCAACACCAATAACGGTAGGCAACAAGGCACTGAAAAAGCCATCTTGCTAGCTGATATACATGGTGACTTCCTGCTGTTCTTTTAACTGGGTTTCGTGCCCAGACCACAACTACTACACAGTGAATAGCCTGCGTGATTAATTGGAGCAACAGGTCTGATCTGGTCTGGCTATCTCTCCTTCACATGACAGTGTCTCTCATCAAAATGAATTTGAGGGCATTGTAAAAACAGGTTACCTCCACAAACATATATACCCGTGAAACACAGTGAAAACCTGCATGTGGACCTAGTTGCTTTCCTTTGATGGACACCCAAATGACCTCAGTCAGATATATATCAGAGTTTTTAAGGCATTTATTTATTTCTATTTAAAAGTTTTAACATTGTAGCTCAGCTCACATGACCAATTGCCTGCGAAAAAGGCAGCAGCCTGAAAAGATGCTCGGAAACACCATAACATAAAACTTCATCCCATCGAGAACTGTCTGGAACACCTTATATTACACCGAAACACACACAGACAGAAGAGCTTTACTGTCGTCTATTCATAACTGTATCTCATTGACACAAACAAAGCTTTATGTTAGTCATCTTGTCTTGTAACTAGAGTAAACAAACTAGCATTTGACTGTGCAACTTCATTCTAGACTCTGATTGGTTATTGAGGCGATTAATTGTTTCGTTTCTAGGCCGCACATTCAATATCAAAATATAGCATGTAGCCTACAAATCCAAAAATATTGTTTCGTATTCCACCATAAATTCATGAATAAAATGTTTATCTCAATTTAATATATATGTGTGTTTATATTTGATCTCCAAACTGTTTTTTAAAACCCACAAATTGATGGGATGGGGAAATGATTGAATCTGCCGTTCACTTAAATACTCTGCTTTTACTCAGACAACCATGTTGGTTTCCTGTGTGCTCTCTGCAGTTTTGAAATCTAACTGGAGTAGTAAATTGTGTTGTCTTGGTGGAAATGAGAAAACTATAAGTGAGAACGTTTAACTACAGTGATTTGTCTAAGTTACATAGTCTAGTATCTTGAACTTTGGAATGTATCGACGCGGAGGCAGTAAGAAGGATAAGAATAACAAGCCTGCGAAGGAGGAGAGTGATAGCAGCAAGTATGCGGAGCTCCTGGTTTTTGGCTATGCCTGCAAGCTGTTCCGGGACGATGAGAGGGCTCACTTCCACGAACAGGACAAACACCTTATCCCATGGATGGGAGACAAGAACATCATGATTGATAGGTCGGTTGAACAAACTCACATGGATACATACCTAACCAACTTTGCCTTCCGAAGGGACCTCTTGGATTTCCTTTGCACCAGGCGCGGTTCCAGTGTAGCCAAAATTGTAGCTAGCTTGCTAACGTTAGCCCAATCAGTACCAAAGAGACAGAGGGACTGCGTCCACATCTATGTCTCTAACACAGTTTCGTTTTTAGCTGGAAGAAGACGAAGAAGCAGTAGCGTTAAGTGATCTAAAACATTATGGCAAGATGCACTGTCCTCCCACAGGACCGACTCTGTTTGCTAGCTAGTTAATGGTTTGCTACTATAACAGTTAGCTAAAGCCAGTTAGACAGCCTCATTTGCTGTAACTGTTATACCCCTTAATCACTGGCCGCAACTTGAAAGATGTAAGATTGTGCTTAAACATCACTTATGCATCTGTTGCAATGACCTGTGAAGGGTAGGCCTCGTGCATCTTGTCTCATGGAAGGAATTTGCTTTGGTCACAGCCACATTGAATAGAAGGTTTTATTTTGTTTTGAAAAACTCACGTGTTTAGCTGCAAATCACAGCAAATTCCTTCACATAAGACACTACTGTTGTGAAGCCTATGCCTGATCTAAGGTGGCTCTCCATTACAGTCACAATTCCCAAATATCTTTGTAAATATGCTTGAAGGAAGCCCCCCCACTCCCGCCTTATTGCTTGAGGTCAAACATCAGACTCTGGGTCTGAATGAACACAGTGTTGACTACTAATAAAATATTCTCTCATGAGCCACCGTAATCAGCATGGTGCTGTTTCCTGTTCCAAATGTGTATGTGTATGTCTCTCTATCACGTAATCAGACCTTATTTCCCCAGCAAGTATGGCTAAAGGGGTCCCTCCGGCCCCCCCATTTGCCAACCCATCTGCGCACTCCTCTCCAAGAGAACTGGAACGGAGAGGTGGGAAAAAGGAGCGAACGCAGGAAAATTTCGTCCATTTGGGTTCTTGCGGATAGGTATTTATGTGCTCGGGATTGTGTGGATGTTACCTCTTTTTTTTTCTAACAGTAATAAAAAGACAAAAATCGGAATGATGTTAGCGCTCTCAAGTTGTAAAGGGGTTCAAGGTGGAATGTTTTTTTGAACCATGTAAAGGTAAGAGGTGAGCCGTTTCTTCTTGTTTTGTTAGTTCTGTTGCTCTTATTTGCACTCAGAATAGGGACAACTGAGAAGGAAATAGTTTTGATTTCAGTCAAAATCCAGTTTCTAGAGCAGAACAGGTTGGCCTGTATGCATCAAGAAATGCTCCAGTAAGGCTTCTGGCCTTCTCTTCATCCAGGGATGTATACTGTCTTTGCTCTACAGTGTTGAAGGAGTAAAATGTCTTGTAGGAGAACGTAGCTTGTTTTTTTGTTTGTTTGTTTTTTCTTCTTTCTTTTGTTAACCACTTTTTCCATCTGTTCATCTCTTCATTTTGTCCAACGATCCAAATCCTTTATTTCATAGGGTCACCCAGAGCGGTGAGTATGTTCTGTGTGCTTGGCCGCCCAGTCGGCTTTCCATCACACTCTAACCATGCCCCTCACATTGCAGGTACGATGGGCGGGGTCACTTGCATGACCTTTCCGACTATGATGCAGATTCCTGGAACCTTGATTACCAGCTGTCTGAAGAAGAGGCCAGGATTGAAGCCCTTTGTGATGAGGAAAGATACTTGGCTCTTCACTCCGACCTTCTAGAGGAGGAGGCCAGACAAGGTGAGAGAGAGGGTGGGAACGAATGTATGGCAAGATGTTTTGTTTTTGTTGCACTTTGTCCAATGGAGTTTACTTCACAAAGAAGTTCTTGTGAATGAAGGTCAAGTTGGATATTAGCAGTGAGCGGTTCAGCAATGTAGGTGGCAGAGCAGCCAGGTGTATATGGTGGAGATCCTTGAATTGAAACCCAAGGTCCTGCTCTCTGAGTTTCAGCAGTCTTTCAGTCATAGTTACCAAGGCAATGGAGCATTACACTCTTTGCTGTTTTCTACATAGATGTTATTACAATTGTTACTAAAGTTACAATTTCTGTTTCTAATGCATGAGTACTCTAAGATCAAATGCATTGTTGCACCCAGTCAACAGAAAAGAAGTCCAGAATAAAGAATGCTGTGCAAAAGTAAACAATTCGATAAAAAAATAAAGATAAAGGATATTGACGGGGATGGCATAGGTTTAAATGCCCCTTTTCCATTGGCTGAGGAATGGGAGGAATCTAGTGACATTTCTCCACATTCTCCACATTTCTGTCGGGTGCCATTCAGTCCCAGCGCCCCCCAACCCTGCTCATGCCAGGGCTCCCCCAAACGTCCCATGCAGGCAATATTCGCTTGGCTCACCCCAGTGCGTCTGCCTGGGACTCCCGATGGCTTTACGCCGAGTTCTTTTGCCAGGTCAGTGATTAAGACCTACTTGACCCTGACGTTGATTTGTTCAAATAATCTAGCCCAGTCATTTTGGTTTATTTATTTGCGATCCCGTCTTTCTTATTGTCTCATAAGTATGATGATTACAAAATGTGAATGCGCTCTGGAATGTCAGCAGTTATCAGTGGATCTTAATTAGAGGGGTAACAGTCCATAGTGATTAAATGACCTGTCTCGTATAATAGAGCGGACCATTAAGCTGTGCATAGTGGAGAGAAGGGGATGAATAGTATCTCTATCACTATGCAGCAGGGTTGTGCACCAGTCATCACGGTCATTAACCCACTGCTCAAGAATGAACACACACACACACAGATCATGCCCTTCAGACAGATACTCAAGCCTGTTTTGTTTCAGCATGCCTCCATCGGTCTACATTAAGATCAGGTGAAACGTAATAAGCTTTATTGATTATGTTAAGTGTGGTTTTGTCCTTACTGCTCTTGTGCCAGCGCTTCAGTGATTGTGATGGAGAATGACACGGGCCCTGGCACCATAGAAGCGGATGTAGAATGGGCTGTGTGACACTGCCCATCATTCATACATCCAGACCCAACTCTTTAAAAACAGATGAGGTTTGCAGGTTGTCTCTTGTGTCAGGCAAGGGGAAGGTAGATGGGCTGTCTTTAGACTTCTGCACTCCCAACCACTGTACTACTCTGCCAAGGTCTCCAGAGAAGAAGATATGCATGAGTTATGCTCTCGAATACTGATTGTTTTTAGTTTTTTTTACTTGGAAAAAGCTGGTGGTTGGAAGTTTCCACTTGACTCATAGCCACTGAGGGGGGAATGTAAATAACAGTAGTTAACATTTGATAATACGATAAATAACAGTAGTTGACATTTGATATTCTGCTTCCATTTTCATGATCTTGCCAATCCCGAGCACACCAACTCTTTCCTGCTCCCACTGCTGTTTGGCAAGTTTGTGTCAGTTGTGTTCAACCTCTTCTTTTGGAAGTTGTTTACAAGAACAAGAACTAGTGTTAGACATTCAGTGTAAATCCCAGTATTTCAGGGTCATTGTACCTTGCCTCGATGAGCAAAGTAGAAAACCAAATTGGCCCTACCTGTTGTTACATTGCCTTGCTTATTTTAGTTTTTAGTTTGCCAGGAAACCCTGTCCATGTGTCCTTGGAGCACTTAGGGATTAGGACAGGCTATTTCCTGCCAACAGATACTGTTCTTGGTGTGCTGACTCAGTGCCTGTCTTTAAATAGGTGCTTGTTTAGGGACTACCGAACCATGGCCATTGCTTCATCTTCAGGTGTTTGGTAATATATCACTGATCAAAATGCACAGCCCTTTTTCTCAAGATAGATCAAGGACTTACACTGTGTGTTTAATCCTTTTCGAGAACTTCCTTGGACTCAGGCAGCTGTGTTACGTAAATACTATACGCCTGAAGTGAGTTCTCATTTATTATTGATGAAGAAAATGCACCGCCGCAGGGTTCTTCTAAGGACTTCTCAGCTTAGCTACCCCAGAGGATGCTTGTCACAATCTAGACAAAAAGCCTATCCATAAAAGATCGTCTGTGTTTGTTTTAATCCGTGAGAGCCTGGTCAAACATGAAATGCTTCACTTAACCTGACTATGTATTTATAATGGCTGTTATTTTATCTGCCATTAGCCACGGTCAGGTTCGTTTTGTTCAAACTGTTGAATCTTTGATTGAATGAAACATTCTGCTCAAGTCTGACTCTCAAAGGTTTCTTCGCCAGAAAAACACTGTATTTGTTGTGTACAATTTTCAAATAGCTTTGAGGGTTATCCTAGATCATCACTTGTATCTTAAACTGATACTAAAAGAGGTGAGGGAGTCTTAATGGGTTCACTTTGTGGAGACTTTAAAATGTGTGTACCTATGCATGCTTTCTCATTGCGACCTCTAGATGTCTGTCAAACGAGGTCTATAATTAGAGCTCAACCGATAAAAGGTTTTTAAGAGTGATACCGATTTTGTTATTTGATCATTTAAAAATCCAATAATGACATCAGACGATTCACTTTTCACAGAAACACCAAGATTTTCTCCAACTTTTTGTATAGTGATTCGAAGAGTTCTGATCAAGAGTTCTGCTCTCGTTTTTAGATAATACATTTGATAAGTATAGGTAGGTATGACAAACCATGGCATTAGCTAGCTTTCTGGCTAACTTACTTAACAACTGTCAGCTATATAGCCAGGGACCTTGTGGGATATGATGAGAGAAAATGACATGGCCTTTATTAATTTATTCAGTACAACTGCCTTACTTAACGTAATTAATAAATCAGCAATCAAGGTAGCCTCCATCACTCAACTAATGTTAATGCTAACATTTATATTGCTGTCAAATGTAAGCTATGGTGACTGATGTTACTCGCTTTTTTTGCTTTCCCTCACTTAATTAAAAAACATGGGTTGGCAGTTATAAACGCAGATACCAATTTATTGGTCAGGCTTTATTTATAATTCACTGTTGTTTCTCTTATGAGGAAAACGATGTCTGTTTATTATCTGTCTCAAAAAGATGCACTGTGATACACACAGAGAGGCTCTGTGTCTAAGAGTTGTGATTCTATTTATGTATTTACTATTTGTGTTTGTTTTGCCTAGTATTATAACAATATGTGTACATCTTATGTTTTTCAGAGGAGGAATACAAGCGCCTGACTGAGTCGTTGGCAGATGAGGGCACTTACACTGCTGTGGGTTACCGCTACAGTGCAGACTACTATGACCCCTCTCAACCCACGGAGGAGGAGGAGGCCAACAGGGAGGCTGGTGAGAGCGCATGGACCCACACCTGCACTCAGATGGCCATACACACGAGACATGGGGAATTTCTTCCTCTTAAATCCAGTTCCATTAACTGGAGGGACATGGGGCTGTGTAGTGGTGATTTAGAGGGTGGCAAGTGTGAAGACATGAGAGGAGGGATAGTAGTGACAGGTGGAGGAGGAGAAGAAGACGACAAGGGCAGGAGAGACGTTACAGCTGAACCTCCCATGTCTGCCTAACCCTCCTGTCTGTTTCTCTCTCTCTCTCTGTCTCTCGCTTGTACGCACAGCTCCACTTAAAAATATGCACCCACACACTCATATATATATCTCAATGGATTATAAACTTGACTACCATGTCTATTATGTAAATACTATTTCCAAAACCGAATTCTTAGTCTTTCTCTTTCTGTCTTTCACACTCATACACTGACAGACACCAAAATCTCTGTGTGATGAATGCTTAAGCAGTGGCGCTTCCTGGAAAGGGCCCCGGTTCTGTTCTGAAGCTGCAGGCTGGTAGCAGGCGTGGTGCTGTCGGCCCCTGAGCAGAATGAGAAGCAGATGCTCTGCTCTGCTCTGCTCTGCATGCACCAGCCCTCTCTCCATCTGCAGCTCGCTCTCCCCTTAGGCTTAACATTGCAAACCTTTCTCCGTTTGCCCAGCTATTACCCACGTATACCACAGTTGCGATGTACTCTCTCTCTCTGAGAGCTTACCTTCCGAAAGTAGTAGCTGCACTACCTGTGCACATCTCGCCTATGGCTCCAGCGAGAAGAGAATACTAACACGTTGTAGGTATACGGGACCAATCCAAAGGGTCTTTCCACTGTTGTGATTGAGTACGGGCTTCTGTTGCGATGAACAGTGCTGGCCCGAGCGCTAGCAGGCCACAAACCTTGTTGAATGTTCACCAAATTTGGCACAGATGATCTTGAGACAAAGCCAGATCAGATACATTTTTTTAATTTTCAAAACCGTTCTTCTATTACAGCCTATTGAGTTTGACAGCAAAGCCCCCAAACAGGAAGTCAGCTCATATCTAGGCATCTCATATTTAGGGTTTCCATGGCAACTTTGCCCTGCTGGGCTGTTTGGCCCCCTCATTGCTGCTTTCAGCTATATTGTTCATTAGGATGTATATTCACATGAAGGACATATAAACAGACCTGTCAATACCACTAGCTGCCCAGGCTATGCTCTATGTAGTTCAGTGGTCTTGGATGAAGCATCCAGCTTTCACAGTATAGCATCGGCAACTATATTACCAAAAGACACTAATTGGCATGCAAGCAAGCTTTTATCAATGCTTAGTGTACTGTTGTTGGTGTTCGCACATGTTTTAGGTAGTTAGCTTGCTAGTTGTCAACCAAAACTCCGTAGTGCTGCTGGGAGTCTGAATGGGATGAGCACATAGCAGGAGCTCATCTCACCATGAGTGGTCCTGGAACACAAGTGATCTATGTGATTGGCATCAGAGCCATCAGTGGGGGCCCTGGATAGTTAGCTCTGGAAGCCAAAAGCAGGCCACACTTTGGGCTCTTCATAAACTGATTTAATCAGCTCATGCAGGCCCCAGTGCAGTCATTGTGTGGTTTGGGATGAATGCAGATAATGGGGTTGAGAGGGGGTATGGAACAGTGTGAGACATTAGGGGCATGGGCAAGAGAGAGATGTTAGAAGCAGGACAGATGCTTTTTGCTGAAGTTGCCAGAGTTGGCATGAATGCACCAGTTGCCCTTATGCCAGAAAAAAGCTTCTACCCAGCCCATCTCCGCCTACCAGTGCAGACACAGCATGAAATTTTCATTCCCAGTTTCCAGCTGATCTAACACCCACTGTTGCTGACATAGGAATGGGTGTGTATTGAGTGTGCAACTGTGTGTGTGTGTGTGGCCTTATTGAATGTGTGTTTGTGTGGAACGGATAGGGCTTAGGTTAGATTGGTGGAGTCCCTAAATGAGGTTTGACGGGAACCGCTGGTGCTCAGAAAAAGGTTCCGGTAACTAAAAGTGAAGCCTTAAGTGCACGTGGAGTTCCAGGCGGTGGGGGAAGAAGCAGCGCCGCTGCCTCACGTCACGTCACACTGCCTGTTGTTGATTTTGTGTTTGTGTTCTGCTGTCTGGTCCTGATTGGTTGTGCCCTTCACCCGCAGAAGGGGAACAGGAGGACAGTGAAGAACCCTTCGTAGCCCCCCCTGGCCTCACCATCCCCCCTGATATGGAACTGGTAAGTACACACGCACTCACACACAGACATACATATACATCCACTTTAATATACTATATTTGAAACATTATTCTGTTGCTATTTTTGGTGTCAGGGTGGGCGATATGGACAAAAATTTCTATCATAGTATTTTCATCTGTTTGGACAGTATCTGTATCATCACAGTAGTTATCATCTAGAGTCGGTGCACTTAATACAATTTTATCTTTCCAGTTGCAAAAGCCCCAAAATTATGCAAAAGTATGTATTTTCAAAATAAACCTTTCAAAGCGTAAGATGATTCTTATTAACATTATACTCGTGGCTCAAAGAGTTTCTCTAAACGAACGGTTACAATAACACAATCACGACGAGGCCCCTAATTACTACCACAGTGTACTCTGTATGACGGTAAACTAAAACAGGAAACTAAAACTTCAGTGTAAATTCATCAAAATAGCTATTAGCCCTCAAAGTTCTGACCAGCCTGTTAACATTTTCCAGCTTGAGGGATGTCCTGGTGCATGTCACAATAGACATATGAAGACATACTTTAATCTTTCTACTTTTCATGTCTGACTGCAGCAAAAGCAGTCACACAAAATAACATTTAATTTAACATTAGCTCAGTGGTGTAGGCTAAGCTGTTGACAAACTTGATTGCTTACAGCAGCTTATAATGCTGTGCATTGCTAAATTAGTTACCCACGAAGCTGGCTAATGCCATGTTTATTAGCGGAAGACTGCTAACATCAATGATCGAGAAACCGTTCTCGATCTTTCTACCTAAATGACGCAATGGTAAACATATCAGCGACTCACAAGTATGTACAGTCTGCACATTGGAAATGGTTTAACCAGATGGGATACATTAAATAAATGTGAACTATGGGGTCTAGAAGGACCTCCACAGACACAGAGGAAGACTGGGAAAAGGGTTTTGTGGAGAATTTGAGAGGGGAGAGAGGGAGGAGCAAACACTGGCATGGCTTTACGCAAGAGACAGGTTATGTAACAACATCAGACTATATCGGTGTAAACGATATTGTCTCATCCTGTAGCTCGTTTGAAAATATATCGGTATATCTTATAAAGTTGATATACCGCCAAGTCCTGGAGGATGGGTGCCCCCAGTCTGCTTCAACCTCCCCACCGTCTCACCTTTCCTCATTGGCCCTTCCACCACACACACGCACACACACTCACACGCACACACGCACACGCACACCCAGAGCTGTACCCCTTTCATCTGCCAGCAGCTTATATGTGAGACTCCGGGTCTTTCATCT
This sequence comes from Clupea harengus, assembly GCF_900700415.2. Classification (NCBI taxonomy): domain Eukaryota; kingdom Metazoa; phylum Chordata; class Actinopteri; order Clupeiformes; family Clupeidae; genus Clupea; species Clupea harengus. The sequence goes on along the minus strand of NC_045163.1, from coordinate 5,478,770 downwards.
CTGCATGCTCTTGATTGGGAGCCTACTCATGCAGATATACACACACACACACATACATACATACATAAGCACGTACACACACAGACACATGATGCGTCATGAGTGGAATTCCGCAACTGTCTTTGTAGCTGGAGCAGTTCCCTTTGTTCTGCATCTTTTCTGGAGATCCCCCCTCCCTGTCACTACTTGCTGGGTCTCCCACTCCCCCTCTGCACTCCTCTCCCCCCCTGCGCTCCTCTCCGCTCCTCTCCTCTCCTCTCTTGTCCTTTACTATCATTTCATTTCTCTCCCTCCAGGCACCAGCTTTCTTCATTTCTTACCTGTGCATGTTTCCGTCTCTGTTCTTTTCTCTCTCATGTTTTCCTCTTTCCTCGACCAATGAGATTTGGGTTTGGGACACTAGCGAAACCTTCAGCAGTGGCAGCGTGATGCACCCAATTAGTTTTAAGCAGGTTAGGTTCTACAAATGCTCGCTCTGAATTATTTATCTCCCCTGCCTCTCTCTCTCTGTTTTTTTCATGGTGAGCCCCTGTCCTCCAGCCGCATCCTTACTGGTCTGACTGAGGAGACTCTCTATCTTTGTAATCACAAGTTTATTTGATGCTGAGGTGGATGACTCTCTTACCCCACCCTCCCTCCCTGTTCTCATCTCCCTCCTCTTTTCTTGGCCTTTTCTCTTTCCTTATCAGTCCCTAAGGCCATCAAGCCAATACGTTTGTCTTTATTTGAAACGGGCCGAGGCCAGCTTTGCATTTCAATTCGTAAATTATTTCCCATGCCAAGTCTATGTGCGTGTATGTTTGAATGTGTCTGAATTGATTTTCTGTCAAGGTAACCCCCCCCCCTCTCTATCTTTACTGCACCTCGAGCACAACTTATCACCAAGAACAACGTCAGAACAACCAGTTGGGCAACAAATCAAGCCTGAGCTCTATGTGATCATCATTTTGCCTGTCGCTCTCATGAGTTATTGTAAATGGGACGCCTTTAAAAGGTAGCATACTGTCTCACGGGCCCTTATTTGTGTCTCTCGCTGGATTTACGGGACACGAGCGCGGTCTATATTACAGAGAATGCCTCCCTGCGTGCTCTAGCTGAGGTATCTGGATCAGACAAGGCACGAGTTGTGAGTGATGAATACTGCATGCAGCAGCTGCTGCCGCGGTCTTTCAATTTAAGTTACCTTAGGTCGGACTGCATTTTCTATGTAGTGCAGAACGGCATCACAGAGCCATTACAAGCTACCATGTCAGCCACTCGATGCCACCTGCATCTCCTTATGCATGCATGCACACACACACACACACACACGCGCACACACGCACACACACTCTCTCTCACGTTAGACAGGGGGGAATCAGTGAGATGAGTCCTGGTCAGTCACTAGTCAATGGAAGCATTTTTGTGACATTTTACGGGTCAGACGGGTAAACGTAGCTCAAATCTTAAGCAGTTGGCCTATATCGTCATTCTATAAGAGTTTATACTTTTCAAAAAGCACCCAATAGCATTTTGTGTTCTTCATTCTCTTTCCCCTGCAGCCAGCAACCATAAAGACCCACGCCATCATTGAGCGCACTGCCAACTTTGTGTGCAAGCAAGGTGCCCAGTTTGAGATTGTGCTGAAAGCCAAGCAGTCAAGGAACTCCCAGTTTGACTTCCTGTGCTTCGACCACTACCTGAACCCCTACTACAGGCACATCCTTCGCGCCATGAAGGAGAGCCGCTACGTACCCATCTCTGACAAAAAGCAAGCTAAACAGCAGGGTAGGATTCAAATCACACTCCACATGCACATAGTCTCCCATTTCCATACTTTATGCACACATACTCTCTCACTCTCTCACTAATACAATCACACACACACTCACACACACACAATCACTCTCTCTCCCTCACACTCTCACTCTCTCCCTCTCTCCCTCACACTCTCATACTCTCTCTCTCTCACGCACACCACTAGAAGACTTCCTGAGGTCATCAGATGTTAACAAGCCGTAATATGTTCCATGAGACAGGAACAAATGACTCTGCACTCTGAAACAACACTGTGATTAGTGATGTGTACTCTTTCTGCAAGCTTAGATTTAGAGGCCCTCTTTATCATCAAAGGTCTAATGGTGTCCGTCCTCTCTCTCTCTCGCTCTCTCTCTCCATGTGGCTCATCCACAGACACACAGTCCGACGACTCCGACGATGACTGTGGCGATGGCAATTACCTGCACCCCAGCCTCATGGCACCCAAGAAGTGCTCACGGCTGGAAGAGCTGATGAAGGTAAGGACCTACCTCCACCCGCAACCTCCACCTTTCCCTCCCGCCCTTCGAAGCTGTTTTTGGGAGTATCACTTACTGACTCCCAAAGGTCAAATATAGCCTCATTGTATCCCCACTGCTGACATAAGTCAGCATGGAATAAAATATGAACCAGGGTCATATCCACCCCTGTTTTGATCTTAGCTCTTCCTATCTTTTGATAAACAAAATCAACCAACCTAAAAGACTTCATATCAGCTTATCTATTAAGGATTCAGAAATCCTCTTAATCATTTTAGATGTGTGTCCGTGTCGGCCTGTCAGGTCAACAGTGTCCAGTGGCGGCCTAGACGTCCATCAGCTTGGATCACTGCGGCACCGTCTCAATACTCTTTTATGTGCACTCCTGTCCTCGTTCACTCCTCCATATCGCCCATAGCCCATGCGCTCAGCATTTGCATTTTTCATGGGGTATAACTGCTCACTAATTGCAGCCACAGATTGGATTTTGCAGCGTTCAAGATGCCACAGACTTTTTTTTTACATATTACTATTAAGTCATACCAGTCCCGACATAATTGGGCCTGATATCAAAGCGTCTAACTTCAAAGCACTTAAGATTGTTTGTTTATATATTTTTTTTTTCTCCTTTTTTATTTATTGTAGAATGACAAGTAAGAAGCTGTGTTTTCTTTCTCTGTCATCTAATTATATATTCTGTACGGTTAGCCCATGTCAGACAATGTCATTTGCAGTGTGGCGCACAACCCACTTATCAGATCTTCCATCCAAATTAAACAAACTGTTTTTTGTTTTCCTTTTCCCAATATGAAAGAAGTTTGCTCTTTTTCTTCTTCTTTTGCTCGCTAAACTGTTGATGGGAGTTAGAGAGATAGGAGAGCTAGGCTTCAAAGTGTGAATCTCATCTTCAAAGTGTGAAGCTATTTAGGGGTCCACGCAGCGATGCTGCTGGATCCCTAATATATTTTGACCATTTATTCGAAAATGGTGACTCACGCAAGTGAATTTACAGAGATTTTATGAGATTCTTTGGACACTTGCCAAATGTGGTGGAATTTCATCCATAGAGGGCACTGCAACATATACATTTCATTGTCTTAAGAACTGTTTAACCTAGAAATTTGGAATTTGGTGTGCTTTTACCTTCCATTGCAGCTAGAGGTTAGAGAATAGCATTTTAGAATATGATTTGATTTGGTCTGTGTAACTGCTCTGTATGAGGCTAGTTCTTATATAATGCATTTTGTTTAAGACAATCCATAAACCGGGTGTCAAGCCAGTCACTGAAGGTATTAGTGTTGAACATCTCCATAAGTGCCTTGATGATTTATATGATTAGTTAAAGCCCAGAGTAGTTGCTCTGTCACCTAGTCTCATATCGAAATCATTGTAAAACCACAACCCACAGTGGCCCTTCAGGAACATGATTGTCTGCCTCTGTTTGCTGCTGGTCTCTCTCTAACACCTGCTTCTATTCGGCAGCCCCTGAGAGTCATTGACCCAGATCACCCACTGGTAGCGTTGGTCCGCAAAGCCCAGCAGGAGAAGAACAGCATAGCTGCTGCCGCTGCCGCCGCTGTTGCTGCTGCTGCCGCCCCAGTGCCAACTCCAACACCAGCTCCAGCTCCGCCTGAAGAAGAGGTGGCTCAGCCTGTGGTGCCCACACAAGCAGAGTACACCGATCGTGAGTAAAGCTTCTTTATACCATCCATACTGTGGAAGCGAGAAACTGAGGCAAACACTAAATTACTAGCTTGAGAGGCCTTCAACAGTTACTGAGAGCTTCTTCACAGATGATGGCTTTCACACAGCATGGAAAACTCTCTACATATGAGTTTCTTTAGCAGGAATTGCTAATCAGCAGGTTTGATTCAATGAAAGGCTTTTGGGGGTCATCACTTTTCAAACTTCATGTTCAGCACCATTTACAGGCTGGCCATTCAGTGGAAAATGTTTTCAGATAGTATGAGTAAATGTTAATAGCTTCACATTCTCTGAGCCAAACTTGATAACTAGCTCGTATGCAGAGAGCATGCCCTGACAGCGACTTTCCACTCGGTTCATCAATAGAATCTGTTGCCTCTGCCTACTCTGGTAGAGATCGCACGGAATGCTGTTTGGCTTCCAGAATGCTGCTTGGCTTCCAGAATGCTGCTTGCTGTTGTGGTATGACCGCTAAACAATGGAGTCTGGTTATTTGATATTCATGTCCAAGCCAAGGATATCCTCTGAAAGGATGTTTGTGTAATTGAGGTGACATTGGAAGCGTAATCTGTTTGTATAAATCTTTATCAAGACGGAGAAGTTTTGTTTTCTTAATTAAATCTCCATGACTTGTTATGTCAAGGAATTCAACTCCCTGTACAAGTGTCAGCCATTCACCAAAGGGAAAACATTTTGTGAGCCTCACTGAGTTGGGTTTCTTGTCTGTTTGAACGATATTGCTGTGTATGTGTTCACACGGAGCTCATTCAAACAAGCAAAGTTTTACTCCGTCTACGTCATCCAGTTCCCTTGCTTGCAGTCCATTCTTTTAGAGAATGGTAATTCTCCCCAGAATGCAGTTTGGCTGTTAGAAAAGCCCTTTATTGCCACTGAGTGCAATGTTCAGTATATTGGCCGGGAGACAGATATGCTTAATCGTATCTGTTGTTGATATCCTTCAGTGTCTCATATGAAAGGGAGCTTAACTTCCTTTGTATGGTTATTAACCTTGGATGGCATGTCATTCATGTAAATGTTTATATAGGAAAATGTGTTGAATTAATCTCCTGGAACGGGAATGTCAAGGAATTAAAAGCACTTGTGCAAGTGTCATACACTGACTCGAAAGATGTCTTCTGTTTGTGTCATTGAATTGTGTTATTTTTCAGTGTGTTACATCCGTTCATCCGCTTCTGAATAGACTGCAGATTCTGTCCTTGAGGTGGGGAGAAGGCTAGCAAGACTGTCCTTTCCGTCTAGTATATTCCGACTTCAGACAAAGACTTCAACCTGACAGAATTGTGCTGTGAACAAATAGTTTTCTACAAGGCAATCCTGCATTGCAGTTCAGGCAGCTAAGGCTCATTCCCTTTATGGAGACCCTCTCCTTTTGTTCAGCTAGCCAACAGATCAATCCAACCCTTAACTGTCAATTTTCAAGTGATGATAATGGTTTGTTGAAGTTTTCTTTGTTTAATGCAGCTACTGTCAGTGACAAGATGGTGGCTGTGGTCCTGCATGCATTATTGTGCTCAGAATGGACTTGAATGACATTGACCGTGTCCTTACCAATGTCTTACTTAAAGGTTAGTTTAACCATGTGGAAGAAGAAGAACAAGAACAGTGCACTTAGTCATTCCACTTTAAAAAGGCAATATGGCATGTCACTCTTTAGTAAAGGTATGATTTGTGATAGCGTTGACATTATACCAATCTGTCTTTCACAGCTGAAAGCCCTGGCAGTCTGTTGTTTTCAGACAAAGTACAGAAAGCTTGAGCCCAGCCTTGCGTCCACAAGCCGAGTTTGTCTGTGTATCTAGAAGGTCAGTGCTTGAGCAGGGAGAACAGGAAGGACTATTAGTCTCCCACACACTCTTGTATCTCCCTGACTCTGGGTTGTAAACAGACAGCAAGGCCAGAAGCTCCATGACAAAAAAGCAATGCACACACACACACACACACACACACACACACACACACACACACACACACACACACACACACACACACGCATGATGGGTCTCTTCTCATACTCTGACGTTTATGTTCGGACACAATCTAGTGAGTCCTCATGTCGAGGAGAAAGGGCAGGGATTGCTACTGGGTCGGAGGGCTCCTTAATGCGTTCTCTTTTCCACTTAATGTTTATTCTCTCCAATTGCCATGCATTTAGAGGGTCAGGACAAATGAAACTTTGGAGGCGGAGAAATAAGCTCAAAGAGCAGGGGGAAGAGAAAGATGTAAATGTGTGTAAATGTGTCAAAAAAATAAAATATATATATATACTGTATATAGAGAGAGAGAGAGAGACTGCTCAACCATATCCACTCGTTTGTCTCAGTTTGCATGACTGACATCGGTGAAGAAATTCTTGCTTGCAGTGAGCAGACTACTTCCCCCCTGAATGTTCACCTTCACATCGTTTCAAAGGCAAACCTCCTTCATGTTGCAGAAAGTGGAGCCCTCTGCATTGCATGACTTCTTTTCTGCCTGTTGCTCTGGTCCTTCACACAAGTTCCAGTCTCGAGAGGAGCAAGGTTGAAGCCGCTTTTTGGGATGGGATGTTCCCCTATTTGTGCATCAGGATGAGCAGAGAGGGACCAGACGGCACGGTCTTAACTCCTGTCGGAGACTCATTGTCTGTGTTTGTTGGCGCCGGTCGCACCGTTTTGCACTATTGATCAGGCAACATGGTTTGATGTACTAAAACTGACTCCGATATTTTATTTTTCCCTCTGAAGGACTTTTATCTTTTAAGGCTTGGAAGTAAAGAGCATTAGTTATTTTGCTTCCCTCCAAACCACTGAAGCAGAGACCACTGAAATATGATTTTGGGGTCAGGGAAATTTTTTTGTGGCAGTTAATTAAATTTCCCTACAGTGAATGTTGGTTTATTCCAACTCACTGAATGGAGCGGAGATAGCGATGGAAATTGACCCCGTCACGCTCCACAGACGTGAGTTGATGCCTCATCTCCGTGGTGTGGGAGTCTGCTCGGATGCGTCCTGACCCAGACTAATGCTCAGAAGCTGGCGAGCTGCACAGCGGACCCCGGCCTCCTCTGCCGCAGCCCTTTGTGTAGCCAGGCGTGTGACCTCTGACCTGTTCTCTCGGGATCACCCCAACTCCAAAGCTGCGAGCCACATGGTCACCACACCTCATTAGACCTCCTCTGCATGGCCGTGCTCAATCATGAATGTCCAGGATGCATTTGCTTGTTGGCAGAGATTCAGTCGCCCACGGTCTCGCTGCTTCCACCAAACCCACTTAGCTCCCTGATAATGCCAGCCAACCACCACTAGGCTGTCAGTATGGGAAAGGAGAAAGAGAACCGAATCCCTGGGTTTTCCTTCTTTGTTTTTCTTGCTTCACTTGGCAGCACTAAATCACACCTTCAAGCAGCCCCGGCCTCAATGGATTCCTCTAACTCATGCTCCTTTCCGTACATTGAGGCAGTGTGTTTTTTTTTTTTTTTTTAGAAGACAGATGTTGAAGGCAGGTGAGGGCCAAGAGAACCTTTGATCTCGGCTCTGATGGTAATGCAGTCAGCCGGCAGTGACGGTGTCCCAGCAGTACAGGAACGGGGGCAGTGTTGCCGTTTCACTGATGACTGCTTTGCCCTTAATCTCGCAAGAACTGAACCCCCCCCAACCCCCCCCCCCCCCCCCCCTTCATCAGCATCCTGCTGCTGCTTGTCCTAGTTTGTTTTGTTGTTGTGTGCATTATTCTGGGTAAAATATCCCTCATGCCCTGGAGGTTCCCAGAGGAGCTCAAGGTTGAAGTCACATACCTTACCTTTCTGCAGGCCCTTCCGTGCGCAGTGATCTGATGCTGGGAGACTGCGTCTCACAGAGTTACCACTCCAGACTCTCTGTTGGAGGAAACTGCTTGTCCCCCAAACAGAACCTGGGTCTTATATATAAAACTTAGGTCAGACCTGGAAGTGTGCAAGTGCCTTTTGTGTACCGTTTCTGTCTGTGGCTACTTACACACACACACACATTCCAGACTTGAGAGGATCAAAGTTGAAGCCTTTTTAGGATGATTTATTCCCCTGTTTGTGCATCAGGATGAGCCGAGAAAGGGATTCATGTGCATCTGTGAGGTCTTGATGCCTGTTGGAGACCTATTGTCTGTTTCTGGGGACCACTATTGATCAGGGACGGTTTGTCAGGGCCGAGACCACTTTCATGATCTTGTTGTCAGTCCTTTGAGTCCATAATGGTTTAGTGTTCAAAGACTGACTCGTTTGTTTGTTTTTTTTCCCCTCCTCTGAAACACTCTGAAAGATCTTTTTAGGATTGAAAGTAAAGGGCATTATCTCTTCTGCTCTCCTCCAAACCACCGAAGCAGTGACCGCTGAAATATGATTTTGGGGTCGGGCCATTTAGTTTGTGGCAGTTAATTAAATTTCCCAATGGTGAAATGTTGTTTTATTGGCTTATGGCTGGTTTTTCTCTCTCTAAATTGACTAATTGATCCTGCAGACAATCCTCTACTAAAGACTGCGTGCTTAAAACGAAAAACATTCAATTAGGTGTAGCTCTGGCCTTTGGGGACGTCAGTGAAGAATCTTGCAGTGAAGTGTTTTTCTTTCAGCATAGGGATAAGCATGTGGGGTAAAGTTATCTGGCCTTTGTGTGTGGCTCCCTCAGTACCTTCACAAGGAATTTAACATTTTGTCCTGTGTATTATTAAACAACTTGTGCTGAAAAGAAGGCGTGATGTCAAGAGCCTTGCCAAATTAAATCAATATAACGCTTTTGTGACTCCTTGGCAGCACAGTTCATGCAAGTAAGTGGCTCTGAAATGACTAAAGCAGAAGGTTTGGCAAAGATTTGCGAAGGTGTAGAGCATTTATCCTCATGCTAGGCGCTCCATAGCAGTTAGGCTCCACATTTTATGGATGGTCTTGCTGTGTGGCTTTATCTATCTGGGGGTACATCACTGTGGAGGCTCCTCGACCTAATGTGGAGGCTACCCATGTTCCTGCTGTGCACGGGAACCGTCGTCCGCCCCACATGTTTCAGACCCAGAGTGTTTCCACAGTGGTTCTCCTTGAAAACTGGTGCGAGTCACTTATTTCTATACATGCAAAGGAATCATTTAAGAGACTACCAAAAGTGTAGGAGATGGGGAGAGAATCTATAAGTTATTTATGGAAGGCTGTTTAAATTCAGAGCAGCATGTTGCCAGTTAGCCTTGCTGCCAACTTCAAATTACGAATCCCCTCCAACAGCATGTTCAATGTTCCACGTTTCCATATATTTATCTCTCTTTTTCTAAACTGCTCATTTTAGCCACTGTGATTCATATCTGTCAGTCATAATTTTCCTTTTTATACTTGGGTACATTAACATTTGCAGTTTTCGTATACTCTCCTAAAAATAGTGGAAGTGAAAGAACATCGAGCTCGCAAGTACTTAATTGTTTTTTCTTTAGTCAGAGTTTCAGCGGGCCATTTAGATAGTCGAGGGCGGATGAAACTGATGTCTAATAGCTGTAATGAGAGGCTTTTGGGAAAATAGACATTGTGAGGAAAGACACAGGGTATATCCACTTTACTTGAATCACTTCCAGCGCAATCTGATCATAATTACTTTTGGTGGCATGGAACAAAAGGCAGATTTAGTGCCCCCCCCCCTTTTTTTTTTTTTTATCCTATCTTGTTTCATTTCATCCTTTTGCTTTTCCTGCTCATTTTTTTAAATCCATTCTGACGAGTACATTTAATTAAGCAAACCACGATCCAGACGTCAGATTATTTTAAGTTTCTCATTTATATTAACATCAGATTTTTTTTGTTGTCTGTTCATATGGGTGGGAGTATATATGAAATATACCATATGAATGTATGTATGTATGTGTGTGTGTGTGTGTGTGTGTGTGTGTGTGTGTGTGTGTGTGTGTGTGTGTGTGTGTGTGTGGGGGGGTGTGTGTGGGGGTGTGTGTGGGGGTGTCTGTGCGTATACATCAATGTGCTTGGATGTGCATGTCTTCCCTGTGTTTGGCCTCCTGCTCCTGCAGTGAAGGTTGAAATCAGATTAGCGTTGAGTGGCGGCCGGTCCTGGATGGATGTTTCTTCGTCTCTCCCACTCAGAGCAGTGAGGCTGTCACACTTGCTGGGAGCTTACACGTGTCATAGACACAGTGGGGAAGGATAGGGGGGCACGGTGGGGGGGGGGGGTGGCGGTGTAAAAACTGTTTGAATACATTTATATGCACATTTTTTTTAATCCTTTTTTTAAATGATGTTCTCTCTTGCTTTTCTTTCCCTCTCTCTGCTCTCGCCTTGAAACCACAGCTAATGTTGCTGCAATGTACTATGGGTACTGCATGCTCCCGGATGGCACGTGCTGTCTGGCGCCGCCTCCTCCTGGGATCGACGCCAGTGCATACTACGGCTCTCTGCCCCATGGCATGATGCCACCTCCTCAGGCCTCTGCATTGCCACCGCCCCCAGGGACGACCCCTCCACCTGAACCGATGCCCATCGCCCCCCCCATCCCTGTCACCATCTCAGCTCCCAGTCAGATGTATCACATCGCCCCGGCCATCAGCACTGTGACAAGGTGTGTATGTCGTACCCCACACTCTCCCTCTGTCTCTCTCTCTCACACACACACACGTGCGCACGCGCACACACACACACACACACACACACACACGGACAAAGCCTTTGCTCTGGTGTGCCATCTGGGAAGTACAGATGGAAGGGTGAAGTGGTGCTAATCACTCAGTCCCGCTCACTCTCTCGCTTACTGATTCATTGTTTGTACACTCATGTTATTCCTCCATCTCTTCTTATGTGAAATGTGTTTTTTTTTATTTTTTTTATTACCCAGCACACAGCCCCAAGCGCCGGCCGCACTGCCCACGCCGCCCGCGCCGGTTGCGCCGGTAGCCCCGCTTGCGCCGGTAGCCCTGGTCGCCCCGGTCGCCCTGGTAACAACAGCACCTAAAGTGGCGACTCCTCCCCCCACCATCATCCCCCCACCCCCAGACATACAGCCGGTCATCGACAAGCTGGCCGAGTACGTGGCCCGCAACGGTGACAAATTTGAGACCAGCGTCCGCGCCAAGAAAGACCCACGGTAAGCAGGCTCCTCCACCCCCTGCTTTCTCACGCATCTCACTGTAGTCAAAGGAGCAGAGGGAGAGAAGGTTACTCATGCCCTTTCATTGGATTACATGATTTACATGTTTGACTTTCACCTTGAATTCCAACAACCAGGCATTCTAACATATTGCATAGATGTATACTTTGTTCTGCAAAACATCTGCCAAAGGTTTTGAGTCTTTAAGTTCAAACAGATCCAATGAGAAAAAAGCAGGAAACTTTGAAGAGAAATGAAACATTTAAGGATAATTATTTATTTCTCTAAATTAAATCTTGGACTGGGATCAGAATCATTGTGACACCGCTTAGGTTAATGCTTCTAACATTTAAAGAGCTTGTTCTCGTTTGAAAGCAGATTTAAGCTTTATTGCAGATCCAGGCACCACCGCCTATGCACGAGTTCTTTAATTTTTAGTGTAATTCTACCACATGGCGAGCCAAGAAAGTTTCCCTGTGGTCGCAAACTTGAAACTTCACTTACTTTGACAGAATCACTTTTTTAAAGGGAGTAATTGCGTGTTGCACTACAAATGCTCCTTTGGTCAATTGCTGCATTTGTTCCTTTTACTCTTCGGCTCCCCGATCACTCAAACCCCCCCGCCCCTCTGCCCGCAGGTTTGATTTCCTGCAGTCCTGGCACCAGTTCAACACCTATTACGAGTTCAAGAAGCACTACTTCATGCAGAGAGAAGGGAGAAGTCTGCCAGAGGTACTGTTTCATGGTCTATTTCTTGCCCCAAACTCTTTTTTCTCTCTCTCTCTCTCTCATCCTGGGTTCATCACAGGCTATAGGGTTGATATGATTGTGTTTGGGTGGCACCCATATTCCCATGGAGGTGGGATAGCTTTCATGAGACAATCCATTACTTTTGTTCAGGTAGGTGGAGGGGATGGCCTCCTATAATGGAATGCCAGGCAAGCCCCAATTTCTCTGTCCTGTGTCTCCGAACAGTAGTCCCTTTACCATCATTTGAAGATGACAAGACCTGAAATTTCCGTTCCCTCTGAGAACCAATGTTTCAAAGAAATCGGACATTATGGGGATATAGAAAAGGTCCCGGAGTGTGAAGAGCTATAAAACAACTTACTTCTCACTCAGTGAAACCCCATAGGCAAACACAAGAGCCTACTTGCCACTAAGCCCAGTTTGCAAAACACACTAAGCAAATGGCGGAGTTGTGACATCCAAACGATAAAAGCATATGAATAAATGAGCAATTTGCCCAGTCAGCAGCTAAACAGATATCTCTAAACTGCTATTGGTATAAAGCAGAGATGTCTGTGTGCTTAGAAAATGGCAATGTAAAAAAGGCCTCTGAGATCCACCATGGTAAATCAATGTCCTTGGCGTATGGAGGTTAATGGTGCATTCCAGTTGTAATCGAAAGTCAGAATTTCCAAGATGGCTGCCCCCGCACGTCAACTTTATTAGCACTTCTGTCTTAATTGTGTCACATTAAATCAGTCATACACACCGTACTGTCCAACTTCTATCTGTGGACATGTTGCTATGGTATTTGTATGCGCAAAATACCGTGTAATGCATTGTTATCAACTGGTATTGCTAACATCTGGTAACAATTGCTAACAACAACAATTGGTATTGCATTTGTTTTCCGACTTGTTACTGGAACATGATGTAATTCCCAGCTCAGAGTTCCAAGATAAATGGAATGCACCATACCACCTGATGATGTGTTACCATTTTGAAGATATATTTAGCTTGCTTGTTGAGGGCACAATGAATTGGCGCTCTGGGACATGGAGCATAAGCAGATGCTAAAACAGGGGTGGTTTTCTGTCAAATCCAGGCTAGCGAAGATAGAGATGAAGCTAAGTTAGCCATCTTATTGAAACCAAGGCTACACCCTATGTTTACATTGTACATAACGTTACAGTTTCATTGTTAAGATATGCACTCTTACTCAAATGTAAGTCATTTGAAAGTATTTAGAAAGACAGCATAATATATATATATATTTAGTCGAAAAAAATACACCTGCTATACGTTGGAATAAACACGAGAGGGCGCATTTAGAACAAATATTGGCAAAAACCAAAAAGGATCGAAAAGTGTCAAAATAGGTCAATATTATGGGTCGACCTTTTAACCTGAGGGCTAATGAGACCTGACACTTGATGTAGAAGGGGCATAGTTTGTACTTCTGACATTGTGTGAACGCTTGACTTGTTTGTGCTCCTTTTTGGTTGCGAATATAACCGAGGTGGAGCAATTTAGCTAGCGCGTGTCTCTGTCTGGAACTCGAACCCTGTAACAGAGGAGTGGAGGGGTGCTGGTAACGGTTGGAGCTCTGGTGGCAAAAGGCTGCCTGGCCCAGGGGTTTAGACGGCGTGGGCCTGAAGCAGCTGCAGCTATTTGTGACTGTTGCTGTTCCCTCTTGGGGATTCTCTAGACCGGCGGCCTTACGGGCGGCCGATGAGTGGAGGGGGGCGGGTGAGACGATGCTTACGAGGCAGCATCGCTCTCAGGGCTTTCCCCTGTTTACCTTTTAAACCTCAAAAGCCACCTGTATGCCATTCACAGCTGGACCGAAGAGGCATGTTTGGGAGACGGGCTGATCCAGGAAATGCACTCATGTCTGACAGGTTGAGTCACAAGTGTCTCTCTGCAACCACAGCCAGGCCTATTGTCCGGCCTGTGGACTGATAGACTACATTATGCACACCACCCGCTGCTCTTTAACAGGTTCCCCCTATCCAACATGCCTAACATGTCCTCCTCCTGCTACGCAAGGTATGTTAGTAACATGGACACTTTGTATTGAGCTCTAGCTGTCTGGATGGCAGATTTATAGATTTTATCCAGTGTAGCAGCCCAAAAAGCGTGTCTGCTTGCTGGGTAAGAGGTCGGCAGGTCTAATGGCAACTGTTGACAGGCGGCACCAGATAGCTAGCTAGGGACTGCTCACCACAGGGGAGTGACAGGCCAATCAACCCCCAGGCGTGCTGCAGCTCAACGGCAAATGTCCAAGTAATCTGTATCTGCCTGTGGTGTGCAAGGAGAGGATGAGGCCAAAGGTCGGCCATCATACTTTTCTCTCTCATGTCTTCCACCATGACTTCATCTGAGTCTAAGAGGGAGATGGAGTCAACCTCGTGAGCGGGAGCAGAGGCAGCTCCCCCAAGGGAAGATCTCCACCCTCTACGGCCATCTGGCTAGGAGGAATCAGCGCAGGCCAGTCAGATTTAATTAATGGAAAGGGGGAAAAAATCATCTAAAAGCTTGTTGGGTGGTAGTGAGATTATGGGCCATTTACCTTTTCAAGGAACTCGATGTGCTCTGGCAACGTGTTCTCCATGTGGATGCAATGCTGGCATTCTGCAGGGTTAGCCAACCCTGCTTAAGCATGTTTAAACCCAGGCAGTTTAAACACGCTGCGTGAGAGTCCCCTTGATCAATTGCTACGCCTCAGGAGTTAGGAGTTAGGACACGGACGGTATCTGCAAGCTGGTGTAGATCAACGCATGTTGCAGGTGAAGGCAAAGAAGAGAGTGAAAATAAAAAACCTTGAGGGCTAGCCATGTCCCCCAGCTACCACTGCTAATAGTAAGTGTAAGAGTAAGAGCTACATTAGCAGTCAGGAGAGGGAGAGAGAGAGAACAGCTAAAGGAGTTATGCTGAATAAACTCTGATAAATGAATGCAATGCACTTAAAACCACCACAGCCTGAATCCCAGAGGTAAGCAGAGAGTATGCTAACCACCGGGGAACTTACATGGTTAGCATTAGCAGCTAGATAGGTGGAAATGCTGAGAAGTCGATCCCTACCAGACAAGCAGTTACTACAACGCCTCAGAGAGGAGTGTAAGCTCTGCAATTGGGACAGTTAAGTCGTAGAAACGTGGAGTCCTGGTAAGTAAGCCAAGATAGAAAATAAGCAGAGGCTTCAAGAGTTGAATCATGAGTTCTGAAACGACGAGTTATGATGGAGGTAATGATGGGCAGTGGGTTATATAGTTCATGACCAGGGCAGAGTTAGGCTCCTCCCAAAGGCTTGATTGTAGGTGTATCAACGTCACAGTGACAGAAGGAGAACTGCCCAGTGTGTGCGGGAGTCTAGTCACGTTGCTGGTAGCCACATTGGAAAGCTTTCTGTTTGCTTGCAGATATCATGTTTAACGAAACACAGACCAAGGCCTCTGTTGTTGTTATGTTGGTTTGTGTGTGGCCACATGTGTTTTACATGAGTTAGTTCAAGGTTTGAATGGCTCTCCCTTGTTTGTGTGTGTGTGTGTGTGTGTGTGTGTGTGTGTGTGTGTGTGTGTGTGTGTGTGAGATATCCAAGGTTGTTAGTGCCTCTGTTGCACATCATCACTCTCCACACACATTTGCACTGGAAGGAGGATTTTAATGAGCTAGTCTTTAAATGGTAAATGGACTGCAGTTATATTGTGCTTTTCATAGAGCACCCAAAGCGTTTTACATGTTAATGCTTCAGATATCTACCCATTCACACACAGATGGCGGAGGCTACCATGCATCAGGGGCAGTTGGTGGTTCAGTGTCTTGCTCACTTCGACTCCATTACCTCCTGAACCAGTGAACCACAGTTAATATTTACAGCATGCTAAGGCTAATTATGCTCTTTACTAATCGTTTCTCCAACATTACTCGAACGTTACTCTTTTACTGCTGCATGTTCCTGTGCTCCTTCGCCAGACATCAAAGCCGGCCTCCAGGCGAACACCCATGTCTGATATGCACAGCAGCGGAACATGGCTGAAGGCTTGACTTAAGAGAGCTGCTCTCACCTTGAGTTGCCCCTGCTTTAAAGCCTGATGTCAGGCTCTGTCGGAGGAAGGCAGTTTGGCTCTCAGCATCCCCCCCCCCCCCCCCCCCCCCCCCTCCATCGCTCCCCTGACTGATGGATCCATTTGGATTCTTGATGTTGTGCAAAGACAACATGCACCCTTAAAAGTCATTGATTTTCTTTTTACCATGTTTGACTTTCATCCAAGGACGGCCAAAGTTCCCTGCTACAACCTGTGGCATCAGCTCAACATGTCAGTTTTGATGCAGCAACTGGATGAGCATATGAGTTCATTTGCAAGTCAATTTTCTGGCTGAAAATGATGTATGATAAATTATACCAGTATTTTCATATTGGACTAATATACTTTGCTCTTCTAGTGTTAAGATATGCTATTTTTTGCCATTAAGGCAAAAAAAATGTTTTCCCCCATGTTCAACATTTGTTTGATCAAGCATTGACCTGAAAACGAATTGACACAAACCTCAGAACGGGGCACATTTTTTGCTGTGCCATGTTTTATTAATGACACCCTGTTGTTTGTTAAAGGAAGCCCTATCCTAAAATCCTCTGGGAGAAAAAAACAAACATTACCTTTTTTTTTTTATCCTTTTCCTGTGAAGCTGCAACAGATGTGGCCAAACGTGTAATGGCCGACCCCAATAGCGCTAGCTCCGTGTCGGGGTCTCGAGTGCAGTGCCTTCGATTCAGACTGACGTTCTACACTTCCTCAGTGCACTTCTGTTTTAAAGCACTTAGTTTACTCTGCCATCAATGGCTTGTTTGACATTTATGAAGTCATTATTAGATCCCACCCACCCATATCTCTCACTCTCTCTCTCTTCCCTCTCTCTTCTCCCTTTCTCTCATTAGGGAGTCAGCTCATCTGTCATGTTCACTGACCATTATGGGGGAGATGGACCCCACTCCTTGCTTTTAAAACCTTTTATAAAATAAATAAATTGGCTGACGAGAATCAACTGTCTTCAGGCTCCAAACATAAGCAGGCAGATGTTTAGTTCCCTCGACTGCCTGAAAGTGGCCAGGCTGCCGTAAGTGTCGGAACTTGTGTCCAAGACACACATTCAAACAGAGGGACAATCATGTAGCCATTAAACAAATGGAAAGTGTTTAGTGTCAGGATTTTAATGGCCATCACTCCCTTGGCAGTCAGTGGATTTCTGTATTAACGATGTCATGCCAGGAAGCTGGTTTATCTTCAGACTGGGAAACTGAGTCCACACTTAGATTTGTTCATCGACTTGGATGGTTTTTGTAAACACTTAGATGCTGAGGGATAGGTCTGTCTCGCTACAGACTACAAAAAATGTCTGACCCATGCATCGATCTTTCGGTACATGAACACCTGCATTGAAACAGTCTCTTGGGCCTTGCATCTCCTTTTACTCTGGTTGTGTGACAGAAATGAGGTCACGTTCAATGATCTGTACTCAGATCGGTACACAGAATGTGTTTCTCTACCCGTGCTGTGAGTACAGCGGCATCCTTGCTCTGCTCATGTCCTCTTGCTTCGTTTCCTCTACCCCCCCTCTCTCTTTCTCTCCCCCCCTCTTCTCCACCACTCTGACTCATCCAACTCTTGCTTTCTCTGAGCTTCAGGGAATCCCTCCCTCTCTTTTCTCTGAGGAAAAACACCTTCTTCTTATCAGTCCCTCTCAGACGCTACCGGCTGGCTTCCCGATCCTCTTTCTCCCTTCCTCTCCGTCACAGTCACACATCCAGACACACACACACACACATATACACGCTTTCACACACAGTCAGTCATACTCACTCGCAGTCTAACTCTGTCCCGCAGCAATTCATTGTGCACACACACACACACACACACACTACTCTGTCATCACGTATGAAGCCCTAAAACTGTAGATCAGGGAAAGTGGACAAGGATATAGAGGGGAGAAAGCAAAAGGAGGCATGGTTTGAAGTCACTATAGCTTTACGTGTGCTCTTTCCGTCGGAAGGAATCAGAGAAATCAGCCTGTCTGTGTGAGAATGGATTGGAAGTGAAAGGAAAGAGCGAGCGAACAAGTTTAAAAGAGAAATTCAACAGCAGAGGAAAAACAGAGCGATCTTCAACAGCAGACATTCTAATGTGTGGGATTGTGGCATTTAGGGAAATTGGTGGGGAAAAGCAGAGGAAGGGCATTGTTTGGTCTCGGCGGGATACAAGTGCTGCTCTCGCCTGCCTGCCTGCCTGTGTGCTTATCTCGCTGCATTGCCGTCGTCGCCGATGCCGCCGTCGCGGACGTAATTTATTTCTCTGCCGAGCGGACGGGAGCGTTCCGGCTCAGCGCGCCACACTGCTCATGGTGATCCACTCACCTGTCCAGGGCCTCCCGACGGCTAATCTGGCCAATTTGCTAATTCATTCCACACGCCTCCAAACTTTAATTAGGCATCCGGCTCAATTAAGCACTATGTCAACAGAATAGCGATAATGCCTTCTGTCGACACTGCAAGGCCCTGGCCCGTGCAATCTGTCTCTATCTTACTCACACACACATACACACATACACACACACACACACACACACACACACACACCCACATTCTCTCATATATTTTCTTTCACAAACACACACATACTTACACTCACAGGCATGGCAAAATACCAGTGTTGGTGCACAGACGCCATGCTGGTCTTTGGTGTTTTTTGGCTCTTACTGAGGTGTGAGTTGTCTTTTGGAGTCCTGCGTCTCCCCACTGGCATTTCATCTCTCTCATTAGAATAGTTTGAGCAGTCGGTCAGCGGGTGGGTTGTGTTCAAGAGTAGTGGGTGGCGGGCAAGTGATTCTCTAGTTTCCCATGTGATGCTGTGAACCGGCTTACCATACATTGATTTATCTGTTTTTAAAAGTGCTGCGTGTGTTTTGGTTTTGTGTTTAGTTTTATTGTAGAAGCCATTGTCTTTGTCTTCTCAGAATTGGTCTCCGTTTATAAATAAAAGCTAGTCTGGGACTCTGGGGTCTTTCTGTTTTGGGATTCCAGTTGTTTTTTTGTTTTTTTTTGTTGCCTCTTGAGAAGACATTTATTTTGAGTGGTATGTTTGTGGAAAGGGTAGTTGTCATCGATTTGACCCCCCGTTTCGCCACACACATGCAGACACACCATCTCAATGCGCCATGGAAACAGCTACAAAGTGGTCACGAGGGCGGCAGGGAAAAGAGACCGCCTTTGTAGTCCCTCATGCCTAACTCCCTCAGGTTACCATCTCATGGGAAACCGCATTTTGAAAAGAACCCAGTGACTTGTCTGGATTGCCATGCAAAGTCAAATTAATCATCTTATAAAAGTAATTGATTATTGATTGACTCCTTAGTTGATTTAATGTTGTCGTTGAGTTTTGAGTTCCATACATGCTCTTTAACATCCGAATTTGTGGATTTTTCGGATGACAGCAGAGGCTTACTCATTTAGCTGTTCAATCTGATATTCTACTCTTCAGGCAGTTACCAGAGCCATCCCAGACAAATTCAATCTCTCTGACCAATAAATGGTTACATCATGGTACATAGCATAGCGGTTTCTATAGAAATTAGCTGAAGTTGGATCAAAATGATGTTCTCTTTCAGACACACGTCAGTATTGCAGAGTAATGGTGAGTTGATATAGGACATCATATTAATTGGAGTGCCTGAATGGAGGAACACAATAGCTACAAGGGATAATTCAATATCAAATCAACAGATTTTATAACATTGTCCTGACTGACCATCTTGGATTTAATAAATGTTGAGTCCAATGACATATTTACCTAAAGTATGAAAGAAATCCAAGGTGGTCAGTCGGGAGGCCTCTTCATTTCACATGAAATGACCCAAAGCCCGTTTTAAAAACTGAGCTGTTTGGACAATGGGGAGAAAAAAATCATTTTCATCGTGTTTTGAGCAGCTCAGTTTAAGAGTGAGGCTGATACGGAGGTCACCTACTTTGCTTATCTGGTATGCTGCTTTAACTGCTTTGTCTTCCACCACTCATTGGATACTGTTGTTAATTTGAGTGGCAGATAGCTTTTTTCTGAAACATGAAACATTACTAAAACTGAATGCACAAGGATTAACCGTTAATCATTAACGCCATTATTCTCCCTTCATGAAGTACAGCTATCGCTAACCACATATGCCTGGTTTGTGCCTCTCTCCGAGAGGGAGTAGTTAAACCTTTTTCACACTGCAGCCAGTGCCGTGACTTCATTCTGCAGAGATCCACAGAGGTTGTTGTACACACTCCCGATTCCCTGGTGGGCCGTTGAACGTTTCAGGATATTTGAAGGCAAGCGATTAGAGTGCCCTCAACGTTTAACAGGTCATAAAACTTTCCCCATAATGTAATTAAGGCTTTCTCCCGCCCGTCCTCTCTCTCTCTCTCTCTCTCTCTCTCTCTCTCTCTCTCTCTCTCTCTCTCTCTCTCTCTCTTTTTCTCCCTTTCACTTTGTGTCTGGGAAAGAAGCCTTCGTCTGCTAGGCCCATCAGTGGCATTGAGCCATTCAATTTCCCCTCCTTGGGGAGTCTTTCCCCCACAACTCAGCGAGGAACATGGTCGTTTCAGTGTGTGTGTAGAAAAAAAATCCTTCTCCCTCTCACCGGCTGGTTAAAATGGATCCCTGTATGATCTATCCAGATCAGTACCCTAAGTTTCATCTCCAGGATATTTGCCTCATTTATGAGTCCTTCACCTCGCTTTCATCCGGTGTGATATGAACCAGATCAAGGCCTGCTCCATCGATCACACCAGCGCCTGCATTGGAGACGTGTGCCACTGCTGCCGGTGCTGCCGGCGTCTCCGCGCCCGCAGAGTGGCGCTTGGTAATGGCCCAGCAGTGTCCCCTTTTTAAACTCCCATAGTCATGTAAACAAACAGCTGTTCACCATGGAAACCAGGCACTGGATGGTTATTGCTTTATTGCGTTCCGTAGGTGTCAGACAGCTGCCTCATTGCCATGTTCTCTTCTCAGCTTGGAGGGTAAACAAGACGTGGTAGGGGAAATGTTGTCAGGTGTCCAGGGTGTTTGAAGTTTTCATCTGTGGGTTGTGTCATTACTGGTGTGGTTATGTGTCATTAGTGATTCTGGTGTCAGTTCTAGAACAAATAGTGGGGGAGCCTGCCAGGCTGAACCGCAGACATCGTAAATCATCAATATCATTTACGCTCTCCCTTCTCCATTTCGTCAGTTTCTTCTTTTTCTCTCTCCTTTTTCTCTCTCCATCTCTCGGAGGCTTGTTTGATGGAGAGGGCCTCCGGAAATAAGAGATTGCCCTCGCGCAGAAAAGGAAAAGGCTTTCTGGCCCCCGTCAATGTTGAGTTAAAACCATTGCTCCCCCCCAACCTCCCTCTTTTGGGGGGGGGGGGGCTTTAATGAAAAAGCGGGAAGCTGGGAGCGCACTGCGACTGCGACTGCTTCCAGACCTCAAGGAGGCGGAGGAGCGGCAGCCTGACGCCTCTCTTAGGACTGGTTGGCGCGTTCGGGGGTCCGGTCATGGAAATGCTTAACATGCTTGCCGTGCGTTGTCGGCTTCAGTCAATCTCGATGCAAGCAGGTTAGACCTCCCCTCCCTCCTATAAGTGTAGGTGAGGTGAGATTGTGGAGGTGGCAGGGTTTTTTTTTTTTTTCTCTCCCAACGAATTGAAAACATTCTATTATTCTGAGGTTGAAAAAAAAAAAAAAGAGAAAAGAATAAAGAAACAACTTGTGATGTCTGGTTCACCGCGCGGCAGAAGTGTTGCCGTCACTCCACCCTGCCATTGTGTTAGATGTAGGCTGTCACCGGGTTGTATGCCTGTTTAATGTGTGACATTTCCTTCTCTTGTTTTGTATGGTGTCATGTCTCTCTGTCTCTGTCTGCACAGAACGCTGAGTCCGCAACTCTTTTCTTCTCATTTTTCTTTCTCCCTCCCATTTTCTTGCAGTCTCTCTGGAGTGTTTGGCCAGCTCTGGCTATCTTTTAGCTTCTCCTGAAGCCTGAAAGTTAATTTCTTGAACTTTGAGTTCTTTGAGTTCTCTCAAAGTTGGATAAAAAGCAACAGAATGATGCCAAGCTAAAACCCTAGCGCTAGAAATGAGAGCGGGTTTCAATCAAGGTTAGGTGATCACATCCACATACACATCAGATCATTGGGCAGGCAGCTTGAAATACTTTTGTTGTGTTGGAGTGAAATGTTTGGCTGAAGGCTGTTCTCAGAGCCAAAGGCCAAATCAGAATGAAAATCGTATAATAAAGATGTCCAACGATTTATAAAGATGTCCATACTCAAAGAGCAGACAACTTCTCAAATCTCTCTCTCTCTCTCTCTCTCTCTCTCTCGCTCTCTCTCTCTCTCTCTCTCTCTCTCTTTCCTTCTTTCTCTCTTTCCTTCTTTCTCTCTCTCTTTCTTTCCTTCTTTCTTTCTTTCTTTCTTTCTTTCTCTTTCTCGCTCTCGCTCTCGCTCGCTCTCTCCCTGGGCATGTGTGCGTGTGGTTGCTAAACATGAAGGTAGGTGGTCATCACTCGACACGATGGATGACCACAACCGAGGAAGCGGTTTGTCTTCCCATGTTTTATGGTGTGTATCCACTCTGTGTGTGTGTGTGTGTGTGTGTGCCTGCCTCAGTGTTAGACAGGACGGCAGTGCTCCCGGCGCCCGTGTGTGATTCCGCCGCGTCCCCTGAGGGCCGTCTCTGTGCAGCGGTGCTCGTGTGTGTGTGCGATCGCATTTCTGCCCTCCCTCCACACACACACATCAGACTACCAGCTTTTTTTTCTCCCCAGCCTTGTCACCGTTTAGCGTGATTCATCCTGCCTCCACATCACCCAGGCACGAGTGACTAGAAACCTCTCTCTCTCTCACTCACACTCACTCACTCACTCGCTCTCTCACACACACACACACACACACACACACACACACACACTAGAAACCTCTCTCTCTCTCTCTCTCTCACTCTCTCACTCTCTCACTCTCTCACTCACTCACTCACTCACTCACTCACTCACTCACTCACTCACTCACTCACTCACTCACTCACACATACTCTCTCTCTCTCTCTCTCACTCACACATACTCTCTCTCTCTCTCTCACTCACACATACTCTCTCTCTCAGCATATGGTATAGTCGAGGAACATTACCTAGGCCACCTAAATGAAGCATTTGTACGAATGCTAAGTCATTCACACATAGACCTGGTGTCAGAACTCGGCCTGCCTTGGCTTTGGTGACTAATTAGTGCTGAGAAACTCGACTCCTTGGACAAACAAAGACATCTCCTGCTCTCTCACGGTCAACTCACTCACTCACTCGCTTCCTTTCATTTCATCCCATCCCTCGCTTTCAGTGTCAGTGGCATTCAGCCACGGGCTTCTGTGGTCTTTGAAAAAACGCATTTGTCATATTCTGACGCGTACCTTTCCCTCGTCCTGTCACTCTCTTTCTTGGCATTTTCAATGGCACGCCAAAAAGGTGAGTTAAAAGGCTTCAGCTCTATGGTGCTTGAAGAGATAAACCCGATCCGCTCCCCTTCACAGGTCTCTCTCTCTCTGTGACACATCTCCTTGGTTCCCTCCTTCCTTCCTTCCCTCTTTCCCTCTGATCCCACATCTCTCCGTGGACACGGCAGCTGTTGGCTTCCTTGCCTGGCTGGGAGGGTCCCGATGGCAGCCTGGTGCTCGTCTGGCTGGGCATCAGGACTTCACGAACCACCACCACCACCATTTCCTCAGCAGCGCTGCCTCCCTCTATCTCTCTCTCTCTTTCTTTCTTTCTTTCTTTCTCTCTCCCTCTCCCTCTCTCTCCCTGTGCCAGCGCAGAAACCCCCAGCTCCCCGAGCCGCACAATTAGAGTGTCTAGCGTAGCCATGCTGTTCCAGCCCCCCTTTTGTCCGTCTGATTTGGGCCTTCTTAATGAGCTGTTGGCCCAGCGCTAAGTGGCTGTGTCATGTTATAAATAAATGTACACGCCTGTGTGTTGTTGGACCGCCAAATGCACTTCTTCAACTGCTGAGTGGCCGCCTATGGAGGGGAAGTTTTGTCCTTATGTAACTTGGTACTTTTTCTTTTCCTCCGTCGTTCAGTTTTAAAGTAGCACTCTTTGCCTCTACCTCTACTTCACCTTTCTCTTCCTCTTCCTCTTTCCTGCTACCCTTTCAGTTTTGTTCCTCCTCCTGTCCACTTTGCTCTGCTGCTCTTCAGTGTGATGATGGTTTTGTGCCCCCCCCCCCCCCTCCTATCCATTTTCTCTCTCCTTCTTTTTTCCCCCTTTTACCTCTTCCTCTCTCTCTTTTTTTCTTGTTCTTTTCCCACAGCCTTCAATACTCTGTCTTTTGCTCTCTGTCCTATGCACTTATCTTTTATTCTCATCTCACTATCTCTCTCTCTGCCTCTCTTGCTCTTGTTCACGTCTCTGCTATTCTCCTCACATCCCTTGTGAAGTCACTGTGGGCCGCATTCTGATGTTAGTGCTGCGCTGGGCCGTGCTCTGAGTGGTGTCTGGCTGATCTGAAATCAGCATCAGTCTCGCACACAGTACCTGAGCTTCTGAAGTCCCCAGAAAAAGCACTGGAAAAACATGACTATAAGGGCTTAATTGTGTGTGTGTGAGAATGATTGAGTGAGGGTGTCGTTGTATGGGGTGGAGGATATGTGAGCATGTGCAGTGTGTGGATGGTTCTGTGTATCTGTCCCACTCATTCATATATATATATATATATATATATACACACACACACACACACACACACACACACACACACACACACACACACACACACACACACAGTTTGACTAGTACCCGTGCGGTGTGGTACAGTGGGTGTTGATGTGGGGTAGGCAGGGGGCGCCTTGTGCAAGCGCAGCGCTAGCTAAGCCCCCTCGGAGCGCAGGGCTGGGCGTGTAAATAATCACACTGAGACCACAGGGCCTCCAGCCACACATTCGCCATGATGAGTTTATACAGCACGCCTGGATTAACCAATTCAGCGCAGCACCTCTGGATCTTTGATTTGAACACCGAATGTGTACTCGCTCACTCTCATCCTCTTATCCTCTCCCTCGAGCCCTCTTTCTCGTTGTCTTTCGGTATTTTCACTGATTCACACTCCCTTTTTCCCCCTCTCATTTATTCCCAAAAATGCTTTGTAGGCATGAATTTCCATACACATTGCCAAAGTGGCAGCCCTCTCCAAAGTAACGTCATCAATAACCTCAACTCCTTTCAGCCCAGTGTGAAGGATCATTCCATTCATTATGTCCAAACGCATGGATCACACTGCTTGAAGCACCAGGCCATATTTTCATTAATGTGATCATTTCTTCACTTCCAAAGCTTTTTGTTTCACCGTGCGTGTGAAATATTTAATTGTTGTTTATTGTTGATATGTTGTCTTCTACTTCCTTGTGTTCTGTACTTCACTAGATCTCTCTTATGGCGCTTTGCTTTCTATGTTTTCGTCCAATCGGCTTGTGCTTGCCTCGCTTGTGACTCCCAAATGACTAAATGTAAATGCACGGGGCCTTAAGTTTGACAAGCCCTGTAGCTGCATTTAGGCTTGCGGTTCCATTCCATTCCGGTTCCTTGCTCGCCCATTACTTTACCTTCAGGGTGGCACTGAATGGCACCACAGGAGGCGAGGCGTAGTGCGTAGCGAGACTCCAGACAGGGATAATTGGAGGCCTTTGTGAGAGGACGTCAGTGCTGTTACACTTTCAGCAGACTGAGCTCTTCCTTTGAGCAGTTAATGGGCTTATCACTGCTGGGTAGCTGCTCCTGGTAAACTCCAGCGGGGCAGAGGTGCGTTGTGAGTAAGCCCTTAAGAGCTGCAGGTTGTCTTTTTCTTTAGCCACAAACTGACTTCACCTGTGCACAGTTGGCGGTGGAGATCAAGTCCAGAAGACGAGTATGATGTGCAGTTCGCCCCTTTTATTGTTCTTTTTGGAAATTTGGAGGGCATTGTGCTCCTCTTCCGGTGACGTCACTGGCAGCCGCGGGGCGAGTGGGCCCAGTCCTGAACGAAACGCTGCTGCTGCTGCTGCTGCCGCCTCTGCCGTTGTCTCCGCTGCTGCTGCTGCTGCTGCTGCTGCTGCCGCCTCTGCCGTTGTCTCCGCTGCTTGCCCTTGAGTCGGGACTAGAGGTGATGCGCCCAAATGGAAATGGATGTGCTAACCCTGCCATCTGTGCAGAGGGGCCAAAAAGAACGCTCTGCTCCTACCTGGGAGAGAGAGAGAGAGAGCGAGAGAGAGACGGAGAGTTTGTGTGTGTGTGTGTGTGTGTGTGTGTGCCTGTGTGTGAGCGAGTAAGCAAGCGAGCGCCCTGCACGTGCCTATGAAGCATGCTGTGTGCCATATGACTGGCTGTAATGAAGAAGCTAATGATGTGAAAACACAGCTCTGTGCTTAATCTTCTGAACAATTCACTGACAAATACTGTCACACTCGTTACACACACACTCACGCACACACGTGCACACACACACACACACACACACGTGCAAGCACACACCACATTTCATTTCGAAAAGGGTATGTATGTGAAAGTGCATGCAATCATACACAACACACCTAGATTATTTAGATTTACCATTCAGAGTGCATGCATGTGTATATATAATTTATCCTGCATATCAGCGTCCTTTTGTGTGAGTGTATTCACCTTCACATGCATACTCCATTTCTGCCTGAGATGATTTCTGGGTGCATGTGGCTTCCTGTGTTCTGATCAAATGAAAACAGTCCATTTATCAGCTTCATGCTTGGTCTGTATGGTGCTTCCTCTCAATGTCAGTCTCTGCATCATATATCTCTGTGTGTATGTGCTCTGTAGAATGGTGTTGCGTGAGGAGTGCCATTGCGTAGGATAAGGCGGCTTTAATACTCAGTGAACCAGACATAAAGGAAACATGCATAATACAGCAAAAAGCAGTAAAGACATCTCTAGCTAAACCTAATCTGGCATTTGCTATGAAGGGTGTGTCGAGGAACGACAGGCCTGTTTGTGTTGGTGTGTGTGTGTGTGTGTGTGCGTTATGTCTGTGTTCTTGTGTAATTTTCTGCCTAATGGTGCAAACCCATGACACCGTTACGAGCGACGCGATATTCTAATCCCATGCATTTCAACGGGATCCAATCCATTGTGACGTAGACCACCGTTTTGGGCGACGCGACCGATAAAAGTTGGAGCGATTTTTCCAGGCAGCGGCCAATCAGATTGTTTGGTGTCATCTCTGAAAATGCTATTTCCACATGCTACAACACGCCCACTCAAAGCGATGGAAGCGTATCGCGTCGCTGTCATGGGTTTGCACCGTTAGCGCACACACGCAGAGCACATTAAACATGAACCAAAACACCACACAGGCCTCATTATAACTGCCTAGAGATGAACTTGGCCAAAGCCTAAGATCTCTTCCCCCTCTCCTCTCTGAAGAAGCCCACCCTTCATTATGCACAGCAGGTAGCACATCTCCTCCTATGTTGGGGTCAGGCAGGGGTGGGGTGGTGGGTAGAGGTAGCGCGTGTGTAATCATCTCCCTCGTCAGTCCCTGGCACTTCGTCTCATTTCTACAGTGACCGGGATCAGATGTAATCTGCAACCCTGTGTCCCCTTCCACTCAGGAGCAGAGCGCCCCCCCTCGTTCCTCCTCCATGTCACCCCATTCCTCTCTGCAGTTAAAGGAACCTGACAGAACTGTACAATGTTGGAAGACGTCCACTAGCCACCAGAAACGTTATAGCTACCAGATATATTTTTCATAAAATTTCTTTATAGTCTCTTTTTTTTCATCTGTCTGCCTCGCTTTCTTTCGAACTGTTCATTTTCACTCTTGTCTTTTCCCTCCTCTCGCCCTCCCCTCTCAATCACAGTTAGATATCATTTAAGGGCTTGCAGCGAGAAATGCTGCTACAGAATTACAGAAATGCCCCCAGAATGGAATGTGTGCCCTTGAGGCTTCCTTTATCTGTAGAATGTGATGCATGAATCGACATTCTCTCGGCCTAATCAGTGAATTAATTAAATTGTTTTGCGACAAATGGATAATTTTATTATATGCAGTTCACTTTATGTACTGGTAAAAAGAACACCCTAGTAAAGGCCAAAAGTGCCCTTGTCAATTAAATCCAGGAGGCTTCTTACGCCTTTGATAAGAAAAGTTCATTTCTGACACTGTTTTCCGTGTCTGTTTTGGTCGTGCCAATTTAATACTTCCTCCAATCTCAGTCTTCAGCCTTCCCTCTCTGCATTGCAGACAGTACACTTTGCATTGCTCTGTCTTTCCTTTATCATGCGGTTTCCTTGCCAGGAATCTGGAGGGAGCTTGCTGAAGCCCTCAGAATAGATTACAACATAACCAACGCGTTTGCGATGTTCCTCTATTTTGGAACACAAACGAAGGAACAAAAGTGAAAAGAATCTGGCCACACAGAGAGAAAGAGAGAAAGAGAGTGTGTGCGTTTCCCCAAACTCACCCAAGTTTGCTGCACTCTGCCAGAGTCAGGAGAGTCAGCCTGGAGTCCCTGGGGGAAGACTGGCAGCAGATACTGCTGGGGGGGGGGGGGGGTGTCCCGCTGGGTCCATCACAGAGGAAGCCGGCGCTGAGATGCCGTGGTTTGCGGGCGGGTTGATGGGCCCCTTGAGGGTTACGCTTGCTGTCAGGGTTGCTGGATGGATGGCACTGCCTGCTGCTGTGATGTTCCATTGTTCTCTTGAGAAAGCGTGCCAGAGTCGGCCCGGAACATTCCGGTGATTTTTCTCCCCTCATCCAAGTCTTGGAAAGATGAATGTCGCTGCAGTATGGCTTAAATGAGCCTTGCAGAGCGACCTGTAAGAGAGAGGGAGAGATGGAGGAGAGAAGGTGAGGTAGAGGGTAAGAAATGTCACCCAGTTAAGTCCAGGGGTTTAGGCCAGGCCTGAACTCGCTCTGACTGACTGATAGTGTCAAGGGGTCATCACACTACAAGCAAGGGGCTTCTTATCAAGAGTAGTTGGGAATCCAATGGGACACATGAAAAGTATCAGCCCTAAGCCATGGGACGACCTGCCCTGCAACTGTCTCTTTCATTCTCATCCATCTTTTCTTTCCACTCTTGTTTTCCTGGGGGTGGAAACTGAAAGGTCACAGAGACACTTAGTTCAGTGCCACTCCTCCAGATCTGTGCCATGCAGACGTGTGTGTGTGTGTCAGAGAGAGACGGCAAGGTGAAGAGGGACTTGCATTTGTCTAAACCTGAAGTGGATTGATTTATTTGTCTCACGTCTCCTTTCTCCTTCTTTCTCTTTCTTCTTCCGTCAGGATGGGTCACAGGCGCCGGAGACGGACACTTCAACTAACGGCTCCCCTGACAATCCCCCTGACGAGGGCAGACTAATTAAAGGTAAGCACTGTGGAGCGGAGACGACGTCCCAGCTGCCCTTGGGGGTGTGACACCACCCACCTGCACCTCCACAGGGCTGACTGATCGTTCCACCCCCACCCTTCCCCTCCTAACCAAGCGGTCCTACCTGTCCCCTTCTGCTCTGTCAGGTGGGTGGGGTTGCAGCGGGGGGGGGATTGATCACCGTCCCTGCTGGGTCATTTGTGTAGGATGTCTAGCTGACGGTGTCTCCTTTTTTAAATTCTCACTTTGATGGCTGCAGTTAATCTTGCTGAGGGATGTTGCCACTGTTTGTTTCTGAGGGCGTTATGAAGGGCTGTGTGAAGCTCTCCCTGCGCCTTTCTGGAGGAAGCAAACACATTTCATGAAATGAAACCCCTAGTGATGTTTACTCTGTCTGTAATTCTCTCGTCACATCCTCTTTGCCTTTCCCCTGCTTTTTCCCCTGCACCCAGCATCCTTTGCACCCATCTCCTTCGCCATCAAGGCCAAGGAGAACGACATGTTGCCGCTGGAGAAGAACCGGGTGCGCCTGGACGACGACTCGGACGAGGAGCGTGCCGCGGACGATGCGGCCGAAGGGGGTGCGGCGGGAGGGGGTGCATCAGCCACCACCGGCGGGATCGCCGCGGCAACACAGATGCCCAAGGATCCTGCCACAGCCCTGCCACCAGAGGAGAAGAAGCCCACGCTCACACTGGAGGAGCTGGAGGCCAAACAAGGTACCGCACCCTCAGCACCCGACAGCCCAATCAACAGACAGGGCTCTGCAGAGCCCTTTTAAAACCTTTAACTTCAGCACAGGTTGAGACTGTCTCCTCTCTCTTGCTGTTGTTCACCAATGTCGAAGGGAACCGTGTCTTTGGGGGGCCTTAATTGGAGGCATTTGCATGGAGAGAATGAAAAGGTTAGCCATTAAAAAGAAAAAACCACGCAAGCGCAGCCTGCAACCTGTTTTCCTCTGTCCCTAGAAGCTCAATAAAGGCGCTCCCCTTTCCTCGTCTGCCGAGCGAGAGAAGTTCAAAGCCTCCGGAGCGCACCGGGTCCCCCACCACACTTAATAACTACCTGTCACCTAGAGAAACAGAAATAAATAAAACAATGGCTCCACCGTCCTCATTGTTCTCCTGTAATTTCCCCACCGCTAGCCCACAAGTTGGGCAGCAACTTTTCAAGGCCAGCGTTGAGAAATCAGCCGCTCGAGTTCAGCTGAGGTGTAACTCGCCGAAGTTCTTAATGAGGAGCAGTCGACACATCCTATGGATTTCTTGCTGTAGTGGATGAGGAAGTGGAGAGAAAATGAGAGAAAAGGGCTTTCCTGCAACGCTGCAAAACTGCACCCACTGAATGAAATGAGCCCATTAGCTTGTCAAGTGTCCTTTTCCTCAAAAGCCTGTCTTTCTTATATTCGCTATGACAGGGTGGAAAGCTTGCACAATATTTGCTGTTTTTTAGTCAATTTAAAAACCAGCTCATCTAAAAAAAAAAAAACATAGCAGTTGCATCATTCTCGCTAATGCTCAGACACTTATCTTGTACTCTAATAGTGCCATTAGAGTAGCTTCATTAAAATGCCGTTTTGCTAAGCTAGTTGTTATTTAGGCAATGAATCACAAAGCTGTCGAAAGACAAAAAAAAAAGACAAGAGAGAAAAGTCCCAGACAAGACTCTAATAATCCTCTTCTGAGGACCTGTCCCCAAAAGTGGCAAAGTGGCCCTCCCTGAGACGGTGTAGCTGCGGTTTGGACAGCTTGAGCCTAAATGTCAACACAAGGCTGTCTGCTCAGCACCGTGTGCAGGGCCAGGGACAGTGGCAGCTGACCAACCAGAATCATTTGGTGGTAAACTCAAAAGCTGTTTGAACAGCCTGAGGGATCTAAAGGAGTGCGTGTACATACATTTACTAAGAAAGTGCTCTGTTTTAGGAGAGGTCCTTGATCAGAAATGTGTGTGTGTGTGAGGGAGAGAGAATGAGAACATGTGAGCTTGGAGGTGTGTGTGTGTGTGTGTGTGTGTGTGTGTGTGTGTGTGTGTGTGTGTGTGTGTGTGTGTGTGTGTGTGTGTGTGTGTGTGTGTGTGTGTGTGTGTGTGTGTGTGTGTGTGTGTGTGTGTGTGTTGTGCGCAGTGCCGTATGAGTCCTCCTACGCTAGCTGGCTCAGCAGTGGTGTTGATTAGGTGGGTGTCAATCAGAGCAGCAGCAGGAGCGCGGAGGACGGCACTCAATCAAACCCACTGACTGAAGGAAATGGCCTGGAGCGCTGTGTGCGTGCGTGCGTGTGTGTGTCTGTCGGTCTGTCTGTCTCTGTGTGTGTGTGTGTCTGTCTGTCTGTCTGTCTGTCTGTCTGTCTGTCTGTGTGTCTGTCTCTGTGTGTGTGTCTGTCTGTCTCTGTGTGTGTGTCTGTCTGTGTCTGTCTCTGTGTCTGTCTCTGTGTGTGTGTTTCTGTGTGCAAAATCTGTTCTTTGTTTGGCTCTGGTTTCGTCTATGTGCGCATTGTTTCTTTGGTGTTTGCCTCCACGTTTGCTCCGCATGTGTTTCTGTTGTCTCTGGATGTCTGCAGAAGGACTGGACACAGCCTTAATATTGCAGACGCTAAGAAACAAAATGCTCATGTCCGAAGCCCCACACGCCGCCCACGGGTGTAGGAGAGGCATTGATCATTCCCCGAAAGTAAACAAAATGTATTGACTGAAAAGGGACAGCTACAGCACTCAACCAGCCCCCAAGTCTGCCACAACAAGGCACTCCTGGTTAAACACGGCACTGAGCTTATAACACATGTTTGAGTTTGTGTGTGTGTGTCTAATTGCAGTCAGTGTATGTGTGGAGGTATTTCAAGCTAAGTTAAGGTTCCAGGCACCACGGCCCGGATCTGCCTCTGTCAGTCTGCGGCCTCCTGCAGGTGGAGTTGGTGCAGGTGTCCCGAATATCAGTAGTTACTTCCTGGTTTGGAGCTTTAAAAAGTACTGACTTTACTTAACCTCAGTTGTTAAATCGATCATCTTTAATAAATATATTTTTGGTTATTGCAATCCACTTGTGAACTCCCCTTCCACGTTTTTTATATATAATATTCGACGTGCCTAGAGCCAGGCATTTGTTACATGAGTTATTGTTGGGAAAACGTGTGTGTGTGTGTGTGAGAGAGAGAGACTGCTGTGCTGCCGTCATCATACATCACTCGAACAGTGGAGCTCAAGCTTTGGTCATTCACTACTGCCATGTGTAAAGGGACACGCTTCAGTGAAGCGCCTGCTGCAAGGCCACTGTCGAATACACTAACCATTTGAAGAAC
This sequence comes from Clupea harengus, assembly GCF_900700415.2. Lineage (NCBI taxonomy): Eukaryota > Metazoa > Chordata > Actinopteri > Clupeiformes > Clupeidae > Clupea > Clupea harengus. The sequence goes on along the minus strand of NC_045163.1, from coordinate 5,446,242 downwards.
TGAAAGGAGGACAACACCAACGATTACACAGAAAGTCAAAACGAAGCGACAGTGTGGGAAATATCAATGCGCGGGGGGGGGGCATTGTACATTGCACATTGCACTACGGTTGTTTTTTCTCTCAAAGCAAGGTCTCAAAAGATTGTGCATAAACTCGCGCAAGCGTGTGAAAAGAAGAGCACCCACACAGTTCCACTACTCCGGAGGCACTGGGGGCGGAGGCACGAGGTCCTTGGGTCTGTGCTGAATGATGAGTATGAAAGAGATGATGATCATCGCCATAATTCCCGCGCAGACCAGTGGGCTAGCGATTTAGAACAGCGAGGGGCGTTGATAGCGGCTTTGCCTGCTCTGACCTGTGAAGGTAGATTAATACAATGGGCTGGCTAATTTGCTGCTGCGGCGGCCCCACAGGGACGAGGCGAACGGAGCGGAGTTAGAGGCGCGTCAGCAGCAGCCTCCCCTCCCGCTGGATGAATGGGGCTTAATGAGGACGCCGAGGATCGTACTGTTCGTTGACGCCGTTGTTCACCCACGCGCCTCCCCAGGAAACGGGCAAATGCAGAGCGTGGTCAGCAACATGGTTTTTTGCCCCCTGGTTTTTTTAAGTTGATGAAGCGGTTTTCAAGTGGCTTGAAGAAAAAACGAAAACAGGCCTGTTTGTCGACAAACCTACTCATTAACACCAAGAGGCAGTAGAGAGAACAAATAAGGAATTAAACACTCCCTTTCTTCCCTGCTCCTTCCACACACCCACCCACACACACACACATAGTGAGAGAAGAAGAGTCACCAGTCAGAGTTAGTTTGTTTTCAGGGGCTGTTTCAGAAACAGACAGGCTGGTCAGACCATACTCATCAAGGACCGGAACAAATCAAAGAGGCATGGTGCATCCCAGTAGTCTCTCTCTCTCTCTCTCTCTGTCTCTCTCTGTCTCATTGTTTTGGGCTCATTTTTTTTCTTTTCTTTTTCTCCCCTATAACTCTCTCATTTTCTTTGTCTTATGCTTGCTGTTTTTTCCCCCCACTGTGCTGTGCTTTTTCTCACACTTGAACGCACACACCCTGCACCTCAAACACACACACACACACACACACACACACACACACACACACACACACACCCAGCTCAATTTTTAGTTCCATTCAGCAGTGCTTTATCTGTGTGGCTGTCAGAAAAACAATATTGACTTTCTCTGCCCATATCCCTCTCACTCACTCACACAGACTTTCTCTCTCTCTCTCTCTCTCTCTCTCTCTCTCTCTCTCTCTCTCTCTCTCTCTCTCTCTCTCTCTCTGCATGCGTCCCCCCCTCTCCTCCTTCTCCTCCTCCTCTTGACTGAGCAGTAGGAGTCCAGCTCCGTTGCCTTCACTCCCCTGCTCCCTGTGATGCCTCCTGTAGGCAGGCCTACCGTTAGTATTCCGAGTCCGGATGACGCAGATCGTACTCCTCTCTCCCGGTCTTGTGTAACTTTTAAAAGACCTGTTTCAAAAGTTCAGCGCTCACCTTACCCTCAGCGGCTAAATTGAATCCGTACCTCTCTCACAGTTGACGCCACTCTTCCGCGCTACCCTTGCTCCGGCTAAATTAAACCAAAGCCTTTTTTCCGAGCCGAAATGCTCTGATGTCACAGCGGCCCTCTCCACGTACTCCACGCACTCCACCGCAAGAGCGTTTCACATATAGAGGCACTCGTGTCCGTATAGGATCCCCTCCTGCGTCTCTGAGATGCTTCACTCTGCTGCACTTTAAGAATGCTAAGTCTGAAGTATGCTTGAGTTCCACACTGCACTCTGGAGTCAGCGTGTGTCTGTGGCTCGTCCTTCCCTGTGTGCATCCACTTTATTTGATGGAAGAGCCAGCGACTCCTAGACGTGTGTGTGTGTGTGAGTGAGTGAGTGAGTGAGAGAGATGTCTCTTAATTCTTTGTGCTTTTGTTGGTCTGTAACAGTGAGTGCTTCTCTGATTCTGTGTGTGCGTGTGACGTCTTTTCATTCTTATGCCTTTGTTGATGTGCACATAAGATGTAACTCTCAATTCCTTCTCTTTTTCTGTGTGTGTGTGTGTGTGTGTGTGTGTGTGTGTGTGTGTGTGTGTGTGTTACAGCCAAGCAGAAGCTGGAGGCGCGTCTGGCAGCAGCAGCTCGGGAGAAGCTGGCTCAGGCCTCCAAGGAGTCCAAGGAGAAGCAGCTGCAGGCTGAGCGCAAGAGGAAAGCCGCTCTCTTCCTGCAGACGCTCCGCGGCCCAGACGCAGACGGCAGACGGCCCGAGGAGCCAGCCGCACTCCCTGAGGTGGGTTTCTGTGTGTGTGTGTGTGTGCAACTTTGAGAATTGGTTGCTGTCTGTGTTTGGTTTGGATTTGTGTTGGTTGGTGTGTGTGTGTGGGGGTGCGCGGGCGTGCTACTTTGAGCATGTGTTTTAACTGTGTGTTTAAATTGGGTCTGTGTCTGTGATTTTGTCAGTTAAGGAATATATGTCTAAGTGGATTTGAATGATGCTAATGTGTATGAGCGTACGTGCATTTTCACAGTGCACACATACCTGCAGACTTATAGGTGCCTTATAGCGCCTCTCAAGCATGAAGTGAAATGTTTATCCTCCTTTTAGAGAACTGCTCTGCAGTCAGTTTTAGTCAGCTGCTCTGCAGTCAGTTTGTCTAATGCACTGGAACCAGTCACAGTGTCCCTGAAGTGCCAACCTGGACCATGTGACTCTGAGGCTTAACACAGAACAATATTATCTAACACACACACACACACACACACACACACACACACACACACACACACACTGTCTGCCAAAGCATTGTGACTCACTTCTATCAGTTTATTTGCCTGAAAGGTGATCTCCCATAACAACAGGGCTTGTTTGCCAGACATAGCCTCTTAGCGGCGACATAATGGATCATTAATTGAAGTGTGATTTTCCTCAGTACCGAGATTTTCTTGGCTGTTTTTGTGCCAAGATGGAGGCCAGCGTTTTTTTTAAATGAAGTTACATTATTGATTCTGCAGAGAATAGAGAGTTCCGGATTCCTACCAGCACATCATCAGCGATAACTGTCTGTCAGAATTGCTTTCTTTCTGGGATGCACATTGATCTGTATGTATATTGGTGCGTGTGTGTGTCTGTCTGTATGTGCGTGTGTGTGTGTCTGTCTGTGTGTGTGTGGGTGCGCTTACCCTGAGGAGCAGTAGCAGACAGTGTGCCTCAGCAGAGAGAATGTTAGCAGCTATCCTTCTGGACCTGGGAGACGTGCAAAGCTTAATTGGTGGAACTGACTGTAATAAGGGCTCCAAGGCTGTCTTTCAGTCTGTCTGTGTGTGTGTGTGTGTGTGTGTCTATGTCTTAGTGTGTATGGAAATGTATGTATTTACAAAAATAGGAGTTGAATGCCTCTGGGAGACCCTCAAGGCAGAAGAGCATCAATCTCACAGGACTGTGTCTGGGGGCCGTCAGATCTCTGCTTTGGTGCACAAACCCACACCACACCAGTGCCAATGAGGAAAGTAGCACTTAAATAAGCTTGGAAATGAAGCCATGCATGTGGTCTTGGTTTCTTTTAAAGCAACTTTGTCCTAAGAGAAATGACTGTGCTTTGATTAGTGCATGTTGTAGCAGAGATTGTGTGTGGTCCTCAGACACACACGAGCACACACGAGCACACACACACAACACACACAACACACACAACACACAGGCATTCACAGGATGTTCCCCCAGGGTCATCCATGTGAATAAGATGGCTGCCTTGTTGTGGTCAGCAGTGTCTGTGTGTTGCTTGAGCCTGCAATGAGAGGTAGGGGTTGGGAGCATTCTTCAGAGCATCTTCCTGTCGCACTTTGTCCCTCTCTCTCCCTCTCCTTCTCTGTCTCTCTCTCTCACACTTTCTCTCTCTCTCTCTCTCTCTCTCTCTCTCTCTCTCCCTCTCCTCGTTCTCTCTCTCTCTCTTTCTCTCTCTCGGCTGGCTCTTCGCTGTTCCGGTCTCCTTAGCCCCGCTCCACATTAATGAGGTCAATGGAGTGTGAAATGGTGAGGAGAGGCAGGCCCCCACAGGGCTCACACCTGAGCAGACACTAGTACCTGTAACCAGCCCGGGCCCGCTGCCGCTCCGCCCCTGAGGTGAACATCAGGCCTCAGCTGGCGCCCACATTAATATTAATAGACACCCACGCCAGAGCCCGAATTAAATGCAAGGTCCCAACCAGCGATGATTTGACATCCTTGCAAAGAGTGTACTTGCCGGGAAAAGTTGAAGCCAGAATTAGCTGATGTCATGTTCTGCGGAACTTCAGCATTGACTCGAGTGTTTAGCAAGGCAAGGGGTCGGAGTTCTATACTGCTCGACTCCTGTCGCTGTTTCTCTCTCTCTGTACCAGAGTAAAGGACTGCAACCATCAGGAAATTTATTGTATTATTGCTCTGTTCTTTCTTTGCGTGGTACAGTTGTATCAGACTTACTGATGGGTACAGTTTAAGATCATTAAAAGAAGATTTGTTTGGCCCCTGGTCTATGCGAGTAAGGATGGCTAGGTCCCAGGTTGGAGCCCAGGCGTGCTGCTTTACAGTGCTGTGCTCCCTCCACCAGCTGGAGACCTCCAGAAGGGAAGCCCATGCTTGCCCAGGAGTAGCCCCTTGGCAGGTCCCTTCGCCTTGCCTGCTCTTCATTTTGCATATGTGCCTCTGCTGCTGCCATCCACTAAGTGGCTCGGGCCTCTCTCCGTTGATGTAACACTACAAGGCTCTGTTACTCCTGGCTTTGCCACCTTCATGTCTATCTTTAGAGCAATCGCTTTTCCCAAGAGTGAGGGGACCCCCCTCCCATCCCCCTTTTTTCTACCCCATGAGTCAGCAACATTGTTGAACAGAAACACTAATGATTTAGGGAGGCTGGGAGTGGTGTTTCATTATCAATTTTCCAGTGCGATAATTGAAGCTGCCACAGAAGGGGGCCTGATGGGCGAGGCTAGATGCTACGTTTGGTCCTGTTTTGGAGGAAGGGGCACAACTCATGGCATTGAGGATGATTCAGGGGGGGGAAGAAACAATGCTGAGGGGAACAGTAACACGCCCCTGCCCTCCTGGAGCTGAAGGGATGAAGAGGGGGAGAAAAGGGAGTGCACCAGCAGAATGGAGCCCCAAGAAAGGTATTACTCCCACAATAAAAACAGATGCCTCCACTCGTCCGTCGGCAAATAGAATGTTATTTACTTCAGACACACCACTAGGTCGCTGCCACAGCCTGTGATCCTCCCCCGATCGATTTAATACCTGCGGACGGAACATTTACTGGCCCTTTTATGGTACCGGGGAACAGACCATAAACCTGCTTTCCTCGCAAGTGAAGCATGCTGAGAATGGCACCTGTATGCCTCTTTTGAAGACACCAACATGGATGACTGCACTCCGGCTGACTCTCCTTCATGTTATTACTCTCTCTCTCTCTCTCTCTCTCTCACCACCACCACCTTATGTGCTTACCCCTTGTTTCTTTGTCCCCCCCCCCCCCTTACCACCCTTTCATGGTTCCATTGAATTTTCCTTGTGAATTTATTGCCAATACAGAACAGAGGCCAGTGTCGAGAGCGTGAAAGACAAAAGCTGCTCGCAAGTAACAGGCCAATGTGCGCTCACCAGGTCCACGTCCTTCACGGAGGAAGCCTTTTAAGTGGAAATAATCCCCCTCGCTCACAAGTATTTGATCTCCTCCAGCATGCCGCCACCGCGCAGGTTAAATACCACCAGGCAGATCCCTCTTATGGCGGCCCAAGTCACGGGGCCGGGGAGATGGATCGTCATCTGGCAGCAGCTGGTGCGGCGTGCAGGCCTGTCACAGCAGTTTTGCCGCGCCGGCCTCTGAGGAGTGACTGTGCCGCAGAGATAGGGGAGGGATGTGGGAACATTGTTGACTTGGAGGGATGTGGGGGGTGGTGGTGGGTTGGAGAGACTTATGCGGTTTCCAGTAGCCATCAGCACCTTTTTCTGCTGGATTAGGCCCGTGGTGCCGCAGAAGCACACTACGTTGCTATACGCAGCGCACTGTTGGGGTGTTTGAAAAGAATTGTCTGAAATGATCAATTAGCGCTTCATTTGGGTTCCTTTAGTTCTGTTGGCCTTTTGTTCCATGTGTCTTGACATAGTAATGTGATTTTTCAGGGTGCTGAGAGATGAATAGGAGTCCTGCGTTATGGGCATTAGGGGAGAGTGCTTCTCCGAGGGTAGTCGGGAAAATCCTCCATTGTCCGAGGCTGAATGGGGCTTCTGTAGCGAAGGGTTCCTCTCTGCGCTGTCACCTCCTTTATTGTTGATCTGTGGTAGCTTGCTGCCCTGTGTTAAGTACAGTGTGTGTGTGTGTGTGTGTGTGTGTGTGTGTGTGTGTGTGTCTGTGTTTGTTCAAGCAGCCATTTTTTTTTGTGGCGCCAGCCCATTTGAGAAGGAGAATCTGCAGTCATCATTGTTTGAAGTGTGCCGTATTGACAAAAAAGGATTGTATTTTGTTGTTGTTGTTGTTGGTGGTGGTGGTTATTCAGTTTTTTTCAACAGTGAATTTCTGTATGTATATGACTCCCCCCAGTTAGAGTGCATCGGGGCAGAAAAAAGCAGTTCAGACCTCCGTCGATAAAGTTGCCCCAGGAATTCACCTGAAATGAGGGGGAAGTGCACAGAACCGACAAGCAAGTACCCCTGTGAGTCATCAGCCTGAACTGCCAGAGAAGTACAGAGGACGTCCTAGAGCCTAAAGGAGAGGGAGAGGGAGAGGGGGCAATGAATCCATGAGGTTGCTCAACTTCTTTGAAGTTTTTTGAGGTCCAAGAAGTCAGCGGCCTCTGCTCCCTCCCTTCACTCCTCTCCTCTGCTCCCTCCCTTCACCCCTCTCCTCTCCTCTGCTCCCTCCCTTAACTCCTCTCCTCTGCTCCTTCCCTTCACCCCTCTCCTCTCCTCTCTTCTGCTCCCTCCCCTCCCCTCTCCTCTCCTAATTGTCCTGCCTCCTACGTCTCACCTTTCAGGCGGTCCCCTTGAGAGCAGAGCTACAGGACGCTAAATATCTGAGAGTGAAAACTCTGGACAGTTTCATAGTTGACTTTTTTTCCTTTTTTTTTGTCAGTGAACGGTATCTGCTTCCATCTCAGTGCACAGAACAAGTCACTCAGCATTGTTCTACTTCAAAAGGCTTTGTTTTCCGGCTGACCATGTTTCAACTCAATATTTTATTTTCATAGTGCTTTTTTTACTGTGCTCCTGGTGCAAGGCACCGTCATAAAACTGTTGCCCAAACCCCCCAGAGCAGGCATATGGCAACAATTAGCGTTGCTCCACTGTCAGATCGAATCGGCCTAAGCAAGGTGAGCAAGGGTCAAGCAGCCAATTCTTCCCAAGTCCAGTTTGTCATGGAGAAAGTCCAAACCATAGCCAGTATGGATTCTTCAACATTGTTAGACAACTGTAGTTTGGCATTTCTCAGCTTTCACAAGCTGTCTCAAGATTTTGTCAAACATTTTAGCAGCTTTGGTTGCTAACAGCTTCACTTGATGCATAGCAGTGCACATACGAGTAGCTTGTACCTTATGATTTCATGCCGTTTAGTCATGAGCGATGGCTGGAGAGACCACTGTTTTTCTCGGATGTGCAGACACATGTATTCCAACAAGTTCCTGTCTAGTCTTGCACAGCATGTGACCAGGGTTTTGCCATCGTGAATGTCACTCTTTTGTCACAGGCTGTAGTCTGACGGTGACTGCATCTCTGAAGGGATCTATAAATGGTATGTAATTCCTCTCCACTCTCCACGGCCCCTGCAGTGTTCACTGAACGTTTTCACCTGCATGTGGACATGCTATGACATTGCTGGTTATCCATGTGAGAATGAACTTTGTGTGTGTGTGTGTGTGTGTGTGTGTGTGTGTGTGTGTGTGTGTGTGTGTGTGTGTGTGTGTGTGTGTGTGTGTGTGTGTGTGTGTGTGTGTGTGTGTGTGTGTGTGTGTGTGTGTGTGTGGTATGCTTTTGTGTGTGTTCTCTCTAGGGTGATGGACCTCTCACACTGTGTGTCATTTAGGCCAGACACATCAGTGGGGGTCTGCAGAGCTCTGAGCAATACGTGCTTGCCTTCCTTCTAATGACTTACGCTGGGCTACACACAATATGCTAACCTCTCTACATGCATGTTTTTTTTTGTCCTTTCTGGTCAACTTGCTCGTGTGAAATGTGTGCATGATTGATGGACATTGTGAGTTCCACTCAGGCTTGAAGATTTTCCATTTTTTTATCCATTTGAACATCAGAAAACCAAAATATAGTTGTTGTTTTTTTGTGCCTATCCCAGTTAAATCTATTCTTGCATTCAGTGCAAGCTGTCAACCCAGCACCACATCAGCTTTGAAGTTTCTCCTCCATCTTTAATGCATAATCTTCAAGCCTGAATACATGAAAAATGTGATGGTTTTATGGATGGGTGCACCAGAAGTTTGCCAAACTCCTGGAATAGAGAACTATTTGGTAGGCGTAAATCCCTCTATGTGCAGTTGTGGTTGTTACACATTCCACAATCAGTCTAATATATCTGGCATTGGGGAAGATGTTTTTGAAGGACCCATCTCACTGATCACACTTGATCTAACGCACAAGAGAGTTGACAATAGTAGGGGGAAAAGGAGACTGTTGACAGGGTCCAATAGGGCACACACACACGAGGGTCACATGGAGATTGGAGAGTTTAAATGCTGGTTTTGTGCCCTCCATTTTGTATTTGTGTACCCAGATTTGTTTTACATTGATGCTAGACACACTGCTCGCTCAGTGTAATCACAATGGTCACATTTTCCAAGGCAAGATGGAGTACTTGTTGCTTCTTCTGTCCTCTCTCTCTCTCTCTCTCTCTCTCTCTCTCTCTCTCTCTCTCTCTCTCTCTCTCTCTCTCTCTCTCTCTCTCTCTCTCTCTCTCTCTCTCTCTCTCCATCCTTACTGTGTCTAGTATATTCCTTTTATCCATCTCTTTCTCTTTCTACTCAGCTTTTCTGGAGACCAGCTAATATGTTCCCGAGAGACTAGCTTCCAGTGGCATTCCTCTGACGAGGGCCACCAGGATGTTATTTCTCTTGCCAGAACAGGCCAATCTCTTGAGAGCCCACAGCCCAGCCATCACTAGAAGACAGGCGCTATCTGATCTCACTCGATCAGTAGGGCCACTTTTACCCACTTTTACACGGTTGAGAAGTGACAGTCACAGAAAGTTGCACGGAGTTCTGTACAGGTGGTGTGTACAGGGATATTTGTAACGTTGATGGGTGGGTGAAAAGGTGATTTTAAGCGATATTTGTTATTTTTATTTGCAGATCTGTAAATGAGACGGTCGGTGAGTTCCCTAGCTGAGATTGAGAAGTTAGATCTAAGCGTTCTCTCCCTGTGTGTGTGTGTTTGTTTGTGTGTGTGTTTGTGTGTGCGTGCGTGCGTGCGTGCGTGCGTGCGTGCGTGCGTGCGTGCGTGCGTGCGTGCGTGCGTGCGTGCGTGCGTGCGTGCGTGCGTGCGTGCGTGCGTGCGTGCGTGCGTGCGTGCGTGCGTGCGTGCGTGCGTGCGTGCGTGCGTCTGCGTGTGTCTGTCTCCTACATAACATAATCCTCAGCTAAAACCCCAGATCCTGCTACAAGCTTAACACGGATTGAACAGCTTACAATTAAAACAGCCGACCCACTGCCTGCCCTCCCACCTACGCATGCATACTCATATATATATATATATATATATATACACACGCACACGCACACGCACGCGCACGCACGCACGCACGCCACCCCTCTTCACCCAGAGAACTGAGAACAGAGAAAAAGAGTGTTTCCAATCAAAGTCTGGTGTGAAGCCTACAGTGACTTTTTTGTCTTTCCTTCATTTCTCTCTTTTTTTTCTCTTCGTCTTTCTTTATGAGTCTGTTTTTGCACTCTTTCAGTTTTCATCTTGTTTATGTCATTCATGTGTTTTAGTGTGGAGGACTTTGAGGAGTTTCTCATTTTGGTATGGCATGGGAGTCTAATGAAAAAGGGGCCAAGTCCAAAGAGTATTTCTGGTGTGTGTGTGTGTGTGTGTGTGGGGGGGTGCGGTGCTTGAATGGGAAACAGAGCCCAGGCCTGCTTGCTGTTAACACTCTTCTGTTCCTTTTGTCATGTTCTGTTTTTTACGTGAGCAGACGTTATTTTTTTTTTATCAGCCAACAAAATGGGGGCAGAAACTCTCAAATAGCTGGGAGTCAATACACCCTGAGGAAACGGGGTCATGTTGCACGTTCCCCGAGTTCTATCACGTTTGTGCCAAATCTCCTGTGTCTGGAGGTTCCACACTCGGCTCAACGGGAAGGAACATACAGTATAGAAATACGAAACGCTCACTGCTGGCCCTGATAGCCTGACCTAAATGGAACAAATTGGAGTCGGAAAAGTTGCCTGTAGATTGGAATTTCAGCAAAGCTTTTTGTTTTCACAGAGGGGGGTTTTGCCACAATCGAGGATGTAGGCAGACGCTATATTTAAGTGGTCTGCTGTGTCCTTGTGTTCTTATTGACTTCACTGTAAACAGGCTCTCTCTTGTTCTGCCTTGTGCGTGTGTGTGCATACTTATGTCCACCTCGCTGGTGTGCATGAATATGAGTTGGTGCGTGTGTGTGTGTGGGTGTGTGTGTCTGTATGTTGTCAGATGAGACAAACTTCATCTTTGAAAGGCAAGCGCATTCTCCAGGGAGATGCCATTCAAACACCTACCAGCTACAGCAACAGACCCACAGAGGTTACGCGTGTGTGTGTCTGTCTGAGTGAATTCTATTTATGATGTATAGCATGTCCACTCACACCGACCTGCCAGCATTTAAATGTGTTTGGATGTCAATATGGCTTTCCCAGCGGTGCCTCCATGGAGCAGAGTGAAAGAACCGATCCCTCCATCTCTGCATCCTCCTGCGCTGGTGGAGAGTGTGAATCACACATTAGCCACAAGCTGCACAGCCAGTCTGGCCAGTCACACACAATTTGTCCGTTGAGTAAACAACCTCTGTATTATTGGTAAAGACATAACTTCTCACCTTGAATTGATGCAGTCTAATTCATTCCTGTGTGTGTGTGTGTGTGTGTGTGTGTGTGTGTGTGTGGAGGGGGGGGGGGCTTCCAGACATGAAATCTTCAGTCTTCCCTTCCATCTGTTTGGAGATGTAAATTGGGCTTGGATTAGGCATGTAGCATGTTGCCACTACATGCTAGAAGCTATGGCTACAGTATGTATGCATGATGCGTGGCACAGGGCTGTTAGTGTGTGTTTGCTCATGGTAACGTGTCTGCCTTTCTGTTTCTCTTTCAGTCTCTGTCTCTCACTCAGTCACTCACTCAATCTCACACACACACACACACACACACACACACACACACACACACACACACACACACACACACACACACACACACACACACACACACATTTTCCCCTCTCTCACTTTCACATTCTCTCGCTCTGAGGCATGATGCCCAAGTTGGCACTAGAGATGATCATGGGCACACATGAGAGCTTGCGAAGATGGGTGCCATCAAGGGATGTCCTGAAGTATATTTCTCTACATTTCTCTGTCTCTCGCTTTCACTCAGTCTCTCTCTCTCTCTCTCTCTCTCTCTCGCATGCTCGCTCTATCTCTCTCTCTCTTTCTCTCACTGTTTTACCTTTCAGTCTTTCTCCTCTCAATATTTCACCTCAGCTTGTCTGAAGTAACACGGCAGTAGAAACGGGTCTGTGCTGCATCTGATGTGTTGTGAGTTTCCCCTCTCTCCTTCTCCCCCCTTATGCCCTGGCATGCATGAGTTTTGAACTTGGAGCTAAAGTGCGCATTGAAAGAGAATTGTTTGTGTGTGTGTGAATGCGTGCGTGCGTATATGTGATGTGCAGCTGTGTATCTTGAGGTGCACCGTTGTGCCTCTGCAGTCTCGGAGCCTGAGGTGTGTGCACGTCATTGTTTGATGTGCCGTGCGTGCGTGTGTGTGTGTTCGTGTGCGTGCGTGCGTGTGCGTGCGTGTGCGTGTGTGTGCGTGTGCGTGTGCGTGTGCGTGTGTGTGTGTGTGTGTGTGTGTGTGTGTGTGTGTGTGTTTGAAGATATTGAGATAGAGAGCGTGCCTGTGGGCCGCTGAGCCGCCGCTCGTGTGATGTGTGCTTGGCTTTGTAATTGATTGGACTCCTTAGCCTGCGCTGTGACACTGCTTTCTGAGGCAGGCTCTCCTGTGAGGGCCCTCACACCCCCAGTCACCAAGACAACCTCTGTCCTCCCCTGAATTATAGGCCCATTTATTATCCTTTATTATGTCTTTCTTTCTTTCTTTCTTTCTTTCTTTCTTTCCTTCCCTCTCTGTCTCTCTCTCTGTCTCTCTCACTCTCATGCATCCAAGAGAAGCTGGTCCAGAGTGACAGGCGCAGTAGTAAATAGGGTTATTTAACACACTTATCTGTATGCCCCTTATTGTCCTTATTGGCTATTAAATAATGAGACTAATGCTGTAATACAATTGTAATGAAGAAAACCTGTTATAGTTGTATGCTCGTAATAACAGTCTCGTTATTTAATAGCCACGCTAAAGGAAAATTTTGATTCGATTCAAAGGGTAACAATTCAGTTATAAAACAATGCAGTTTTTATATATAAATACAAACACTCAGATAGATTTCAACTATGCTTTCCTTTAAACTTTTAATAAACACCTGTTTTGAAGTATTAGAATTCGGTACATTATATTAAAAGTTGTCTCTGCTGAAAGAAGATTACCCACCAGTAGGGCCATGTCTAAACACTAAATATTTTACATTATAATTACAATTATAGAATTAACCAGTTATAATTACAGAAATCCTATGTATCTGTGTTAAATACATGTAAAATCTACTGAAAGATTCATAGATTGTAGTTGGCTATTATGACGACGGAAGTGCTAGCATGTAGGCTAAGTATTAAGCTAAGTAGCAGAGCTATGTTAACTAACTAACGTGTAACTGTACTTGGCTAGCATTACAAGACCCATTGGATTATGTAGATGCATCATGTGTTGCCAGTATCTGGAAGTTAGCTTTTTCCTTCACAAATATGGGCCTATATGTCGCAGTGAAATGATTTGTTTACATGTTCTCTGCCAGTGCTTTTCATTCATCATTGCAACCACACTCTGCAGTGAAAGGCTCTTTAAATTCATTGTGTTGGCATTAATATTTCTCAATGACATTTTTTAAAATCGCTATTTCATTTTCCTGCATTGATGCAGAATCTTTCACTTTCGCAACCCGATGCATTGTAAAAAAAAAAAAAAGCGATAGTTTTCCCCAACTCTATTATATACACTCACTCATACACAAAGAAACGGACAATTATTTGACTGGTATGTATAATTTCTCCAGCACACACACACTTTTCCCTGCCTCTCCCTCCTAATTTGGATGATGGGTTTCATGATTACCCCAAAGTTAAATAATCAATGCCTCACCAACAGATCTATTGCCATGTTGCTTGGCGGGCTGTGAAATTCGTAAGAGGCCTCCCAGTGCTGTGAGTGCCTCATCAGCAGCCCTAGAAAGAGATAATCATTGACCATTTTGTTCTTAGAAGAGCATGATTGTCATGCTACTTTTCAATGGCACGCCAAAAAGGTGAGTTAAAAGGCTTCAGCTCTAATCTACGGTGCTTGAAGAGATAAACCCGATCCGCTCCCCTTCACAGGTCCCTCATTCTCACCAGCCAGTGAATGATGTCACTCGCTCTCGCTCTCTCTCTCTCTCTCCTCCCACGCTCTATCGCTTATCCTTTATTCCCTCGCTGGCTCAATCGCCCACTCATTTCCCCCCTGAGCTGCGCTGTGACGTCTGCGTTCCCGAGGTTGCTCTGGCCACCGCCCGACCATATGTGCCCGCGGTTGCGGCCGCTGGGACTAGCCGTGCCCCTTGTGCCTTTTAAATCCTCTCGTCAGATCACTCGCTGACCCCAATCAAGAGCGCCTGATAGCGAGAGAGAAATAGCGATTAAAAGTTGTCCATGTCGCCACACGTACGATTCACACATACATGCGCAAAAGACTGGAGTGCTGTTTGCCTCTGTCTGTCTTTACAAGACTGCAGTGCTGTCTGCACCTTACTCGACTTCACTTTAACCATCTTAACACAACCCACCGTACACACAACGAGACCAAAATGGCCTGATAACTTCTCTGCAAAACTGGGTTGTTTTTTTCAACTAGCAGTTGCTCTCGATATCAACAGGCTGATATGTTGCTGCTGCCTGCAGTGTTCAGCCAAATCAGGAATGGCTGTTTTCTAGTCATCGGCATCACTTCCAGTTTAATTAGTCAGCCGCAATCCTCAGCAACCCAACAGTCTTCACAAACTCAATCATGGGGGTGTGCCCAAGATTTCCTGTCATAGACACTGTGAACGTTTGTCACGGCTTGCTGTTTTCCTCACAAATACAGCTTCTCTCATTCTTTTAAAGTGGACCTATTATGCTTTTCCATTTTTCCCCCCTCCCTAGTGCGTTATATAGCTTTTTGTGCATGTAAATGGTCTGCAAAGTTACAAAGCCAGAGTACACGCCAGAGGGACAGACTCCCACAGAAACCGATTTTCTCAGCTGCCTGAAAGGCCTGGTTGGTTTGGTTGGGTTGATTCAAGCCCTTTTCCTTTGTTACAAGATGACACAATCTCGTAACACAATTCTTCCTATCTCATATCCACAATCCTGGCTGATCAATGAGAGCACACTGGGCTCCTCGGGAGGTGGGGGGCTTAAAGACACAGGAGCTCTAACAGAGCATTTCAAACAGAGATGTACAATATCCGAAAACAGTACACTTGGAATTGGAACATTGAAGCGTGGAAATCTAATGAGCATAATAGGTCTTCTTTAACAGGAGAGCAGTTGGACAGCTTTTCATGGATGTGTGTGTAGGTACACTGGAATTCGTCCATTGTGGTTGACTTTAATCAGTAACTTGTCTATGGGTTCCCCCGGAAACTACGTCAGGTTTTACCTGTCATAAAAATGTAACCTGATGCTTTTCTTAACCACGCCCACCTGAGCGTGGATAATAGCCGCATCTCCCCAGATGTGACTCCTCTTTTCTCTCTGTCGGCGCCCACCTGGCCAGGACCTCTTCAGCTCTCCCTCCCGGCCTCGACCGAGGAGCAAGCCTCTTTGACCTCCTCACACCGCGTGAGCACACCGTCAACCGGTGAACAACCAACTCTCGTTGTTCTCACTTCTTACGGCCGACACACGCCTAAGATTTCAGTCACCGAACTGATAAGTGAGACGCAGTAAGTGTAGCGAAAGCAGCTAACAACAGACCTGCTAGCTAACTCCACACAACGGGAACAAAAGGCAGACTGCAACGTTCTGAGCGATCAAATCCTCCGACCTAAACTGCAGGGACACAGACATCACAGCAAGGACAACTTTCTCCAGCTACGGACGGTATCATCACTTCTGCTGTTTCAACATCGGACTCGCCAGTACGACCCTTTTCATAAAGGACTGGTAACTCTGACATTAACTGGGCATTTTAGCTCTCCTAGCTATTCACAACCTGGCTAAGCATAAGACTGTTTACATGCCATTGTTCATGTGTTTCATATGTTTTGTTTACTGAACGTAACTGTGATATATATGTTCATTGTTAGCTGGTAGTTGGCTTCGCCACACCATCTAAGGGTTATCGTTAGGATTGCTTCTCAGACACATCGAGTCTTGCATGCATCACTAACCATTTCCCTCTTTCCTAACATGGCACCTTAATCGCGCACGATTACACATACATTGGCCTTCACATAGCCTCACACGCGAAGAGAATACTCGAACTTCGCGCTGCACATAGGCTCGTCCTTGTTCACATCACATGTATGTTCGCGTACGTGCACACACATGCACGCGGAACTACGGTGATCAGACAAAGGAACACACACACACACATTCTTTCTGGCGCGCTCCTAACAGCGCAACCCCGAGCTCACCAGCTCACACACATCCCCACATTCCTTCAATTCATTGGTTAGTTACATTTAGCTAGATTACATATTGTGTGTTATTTTCTTATCATTGTGTGAATAAATACTTTGATTTATATACGCTGGTTTATTTAATGTTACACAAGAATGGACGTTGCCAACCTCTTCTATTCAGAATTCTAATGACCTTCAACTATACTATTAGTAAGGTAACTTTGGTTGTAGTTATTAATTTAATTATTAATCAGAGTTACAAATTGATAGTATAATATATTTTATGAGACTGATATATTTAACGAGACTGATTTGTGGATTATCATTATTTTGACCACGTGGAGGACACTACACTTTGTGTGGCGCCCCCTAGGTGTTCAACTTAATTGATCTGCCTTTGTGTTGAATGGTTGATGCCTGTCCAATCGGGTGAGACTACCAACATATTGTTGCTGTTGCAAGGACAGCACCAGTGTGTCTTGGTGGCCCTCGCAAAGACGGTATCACAATTTACACACAATTGCACCCACATTCACCCGGCTCCTGCTCACAGGGTAAGTTACCTACATAGTCTGGTACTCCCATGTGAGGCTGGTACCAATTTCACCTACATAATTTGGTGCCCTGTGTGAGGATAGTACTGTTGGCAATCATTCATATTTGTGCAATATTAATGTCAGCTTAATTTCAGGCCAAATTCAGAATTTTATATTCTAGTGTTAGACTAGGCAAATAGTCATAACACTCACTGCCACTAGTCTGTCATAGGACTAGGCACTAGCTTTACTTAGAAATAAGTACAAAGCTTTATATATCAAATTGAGCTCACAAGCTATTTGATATTTTATTAGTGAACCATCACTTTTTCCAGATCTTGGAAACCTTGGAACTTGCTATTGCTGCTAGCCATTCAGGTTAAACCTACTCTGTAGGAATTGTGAATTTCTGTCCAGCATTTGAATACCACGTATTCAATGCAACATTGTCAAGCTGTCAGAATTAACTGTGCTAAATCTTCTGCTTCCCTTTTTAACTAAGTCACAGCGTGCCACCGGCCCTGTGAAAGAGAGCTTGTACCTGACTGTTACTGCCTTGCATTCCAGCCAGTGAAAGGAATAGAGACTGAGAGAGAGCCACAGCGTGCTACCGGCCCTGTGAAACAACTTGTGCACCTAGCTGTTACCACCACGTGTTCCAGCTTGAGTCTAGCCAAGGTAATATGCTGACTGTTACTGCCCTGCATCTCAGTTAGTGTGCCCAAACTTTTATGCCCACTAGAGCCACTAGATGGTGCTGTAGCTATACCACAGTCACTGGAAGCTACCCCTCATAGCGTAGGTTACTACACTTTAGGTTAGGCCAGTGTACTGCTCAAGTCACACTGCAAGGTGTCTGCCACTGCAACACTATAGCCAAACACCTAAGTTCAGTCCTACTTTACCCTATTTTAGCTTACCCCTACAGCTAAACATAACGATGGATAACCCCTGTGTAGAGCAGTTTTATCTCTTCCGTAGCGCAAAGCCTGAAACCCGGCTACGCTGAACTCATTAACAGTTTGAGTTTCAGTGAATGCAGGAAGGAGATAGACTCTCTACTAAATAACAGGTATGATGCACAGACTGCATCCAAAGACCCATTGCTAACGTGCTTGCTCCTGAACTTTCACAGGCAAACCAGCCTTGCCTTTCAGAGCAACGCAGCATTAGATAGGGAGGTAGAATACCTTAAAGCGCAGAATGCTAGTCTCCTCCACGAGGTACAGACAGCTAGCAAGAAAGCTATGCGCTACCTAGGAGACCTACACTCAACAGAGTTAGAACTCTGCTTACACAAGGAGGAGCTACTCAAGGTTAGGTCAGAATACCCTGCCCCACCACAGTCGTTCAGCCGATGTGAGTCAGGCTACTCTGATTCACACTCCTCCCTTGATGAAAGGTCTACCCCTCCTTCATTCAGATGGGAACACTTCCCGACTGACCCTCAGTCCTTGGGAATGAAGTCAGCTCCTCCACTGAGAGACCGAGGTAACAGCCACCTGACTTCCCATCTGCCCCTAACAGACACTGAAGAAACAGGTAGTTTATCCTCCAGTAGACATACTGCCCATACTCCTCAGCCTCTGATAAATAACACATTCGTCCGTGCCCTTCCCTCCGAAGGCAGGACTAGGTCATGTCCAGACTGTTCAGCCTCCTCTCCATACAGCCACGAGAGTGAGTACCGCTGTCCAGCATCTGCCTCTCACCCAGAGAGAAGCACATTAGCATGTGATAGACATGTCCGTTCCCATGCTAGAATTACCTCGCCTTCTTCAGAAAAGACCTCACAGAGTCCCCGTCTAGAAGTGCTTGAGCTCATAGCTAAGGACATTGAAATGTTTGACCCAGACAACTGTGATCAAGACATTGACGATTACGTTAGGGAACTAGACATCAACATGACTGACCTACCCAACGCAAACCAAAGGGAGAAAATTAAACTCATGTGGAAAACTAGCTCTAAAGCAGTCCACAAGTTTATTCAGGCACAACCTCCCCGTATCAGAGATGATTACGCTGAGCTCTGTCATGCTTTAAAAGAAGAATACTCTTCTCCTGCTGACGAAATCGCATCGTTGGTTGCTGCCTCCCAAATTAAACACTCCCGTCGAGAACACCCTAGGGATTTTTATAAACGTTTGAGACATGCATACTTCCAGGGCAAGAATGCACCAGGCTTAGAAGAAAGTTCCACTTTCAAGTCTCTGTTCTTGCGAAACCTGCATCCATGTGTGCGCACTCACGTTTCCCTCAGGACGCATCAAGGTAACCCCTCACTGAATGAGATCAGGAAGATGACACAGATGGCTTGGGAAACTGTTGTCAATTCCAAAGAAAGGGGAAAAACAACTGAGCCTGCCTGCTCAGATACCAGAGCGTCTCCCAAATTCACTGCCTCACAAGTTCACCCTCACTACAGATCAAAGGGGGGTGACAAACGGCCTCATAGGGACACTGAGCGTAACCGCCATGTCCATCATCAGCGTCGTAATGGGAATACATCCCCTAGAAGCAGTAGAAGGCCATATTCAGAAATAATGGCCCAGAAACATGACCTGCCCCTAGATTCGTCGGATGATGACTACCGTTACACTGACCGTCTCTCAGATCATGGCCACAAGGCCCCAGACAGTGATAGTGCCTCTGACTGCCCCTCTGACTATGGTTACCCAGAGCGTTACACCCCTGAGCCACGAGTCAGGCGAGTCAGGTTCGTTAAGAACTAACTGTCTGCCAAACAACACAAGCCACCCTGCACTGACAGTAAGACAACTGCTTGCTCAGGGACCTCACTTTTCTTGTAGTTGTATAGGCCAACTTGGATTTGTTAGCGACAGCAGCAATTTCCATTATTCTGAACTGGTACTTCATTTAAACCACTGCAGTAGCACACTAGCTTCATACATCCCAGACAAAGCTAGTCATGCACATGTCCACATCCAACACAAGGTTAGGACATTACCATACTGCTA
This sequence comes from Clupea harengus, assembly GCF_900700415.2. NCBI lineage: Eukaryota > Metazoa > Chordata > Actinopteri > Clupeiformes > Clupeidae > Clupea > Clupea harengus. The sequence continues at coordinate 5,426,741 of NC_045163.1, read as the reverse complement.
CACAAAACCATGATACAGCCATTTGAGCTTTAAGATTTTGAGAATATGATGACACCCTTCCGCAGCAGAATCTGCCTGAAGGACAAAAACAGCAAAGGCTGCCAAGACTAGTCAGTCACTAGCCATCTACTAGTCAGTATTGTCATCCAATCTATTGAGTGGTCCAACAAACACACTCTTGGATTCTCCAGCAATGGCTTTATCATTGTATCAGGTGCCACTATCTCTGCATCTCAGCCTAACAAGTTGACATCACTAACATTTCCTATTCTCACTAACCCTGATGAGTAGATGACCCACTGGTTTATTTGTTGTATGCTATGTCATTGTCATTACTGTTTATTTGGACCTTGTCTTTTGTAACTTAATGATTTTGTACCTGCTTAGCCAGGATAGATAGTATCAACAAATGCCCAGTACTGATGTTACAACTTTGACTGTCTGACCAAAGAACTTTTCCCACACATGGACTATGTACAGTTGTGCTCACTGGATCACACATCCGGTGCAATCCCGTGACCACAGGGGGGATGTAGGTACACTGGAATTCGTCCATTGTGGTTGACTTTAATCAGTAACTTGTCTATGGGTTCCCCCGGAAACTACGTCAGGTTTTACCTGTCATAAAAATGTAACCTGATGCTTTTCTTAACCACGCCCACCTGAGCGTGGATAATAGCCGCATCTCCCCAGATGTGACTCCTCTTTTCTCTCTGTCGGCGCCCACCTGGCCAGGACCTCTTCAGCTCTCCCTCCCGGCCTCGACCGAGGAGCAAGCCTCTTTGACCTCCTCACACCGCGTGAGCACACCGTCAACCGGTGAACAACCAACTCTCGTTGTTCTCACTTCTTACGGCCGACACACGCCTAAGATTTCAGTCACCGAACTGATAAGTGAGACGCAGTAAGTGTAGCGAAAGCAGCTAACAACAGACCTGCTAGCTAACTCCACACAACGGGAACAAAAGGCAGACTGCAACGTTCTGAGCGATCAAATCCTCCGACCTAAACTGCAGGGACACAGACATCACAGCAAGGACAACTTTCTCCAGCTACGGACGGTATCATCACTTCTGCTGTTTCAACATCGGACTCGCCAGTACGACCCTTTTCATAAAGGACTGGTAACTCTGACATTAACTGGGCATTTTAGCTCTCCTAGCTATTCACAACCTGGCTAAGCATAAGACTGTTTACATGCCATTGTTCATGTGTTTCATATGTTTTGTTTACTGAACGTAACTGTGATATATATGTTCATTGTTAGCTGGTAGTTGGCTTCGCCACACCATCTAAGGGTTATCGTTAGGATTGCTTCTCAGACACATCGAGTCTTGCATGCATCACTAACCATTTCCCTCTTTCCTAACATGGCACCTTAATCGCGCACGATTACACATACATTGGCCTTCACATAGCCTCACACGCGAAGAGAATACTCGAACTTCGCGCTGCACATAGGCTCGTCCTTGTTCACATCACATGTATGTTCGCGTACGTGCACACACATGCACGCGGAACTACGGTGATCAGACAAAGGAACACACACACACACACATTCTTTCTGGCGCGCTCCTAACAGCGCAACCCCGAGCTCACCAGCTCACACACATCCCCACATTCCTTCAATTCATTGGTTAGTTACATTTAGCTAGATTACATATTGTGTGTTATTTTCTTATCATTGTGTGAATAAATACTTTGATTTATATACGCTGGTTTATTTAATGTTACACAAGAATGGACGTTGCCAACCTCTTCTATTCAGAATTCTAATGACCTTCAACTATACTATTAGTAAGGTAACTTTGGTTGTAGTTATTAATTTAATTATTAATCAGAGTTACAAATTGATAGTATAATATATTTTATGAGACTGATATATTTAACGAGACTGATTTGTGGATTATCATTATTTTGACCACGTGGAGGACACTACACTTTGTGTGGCGCCCCCTAGGTGTTCAACTTAATTGATCTGCCTTTGTGTTGAATGGTTGATGCCTGTCCAATCGGGTGAGACTACCAACATATTGTTGCTGTTGCAAGGACAGCACCAGTGTGTCTTGGTGGCCCTCGCAAAGACGGTATCACAATTTACACACAATTGCACCCACATTCACCCGGCTCCTGCTCACAGGGTAAGTTACCTACATAGTCTGGTACTCCCATGTGAGGCTGGTACCAATTTCACCTACATGTGCGTGTGCGTGTGCGTGTGCGTGTGCGTGTGCGTGTGCGTGTGCGTGTGCGTGTGCGTGTGCGTGTGCGTGTGCGTGTGCGTGTGCGTGTGTGTGTGTGTGTGTGTGTGTGTGTGTGTGTGTGTGGTGCCCCTACGCCTTTGTCTGTGAGCTTTTATATGACAGCAGCTATGATGGGGATGAAGTGTTTGCTGCATGCAACATGAAGGGTGTTGCTGGTGCTCGAGGCAGAAGCACTGTGGAGAGTTGTTTTGTGTCTGTCTGGGAGCCTTAAATTGGATGGTGCATTCTGTCATGACACACACGCCTTTCTCATTGGCATTGATCTCCGCCATCCTGCTGCACATATCCTGGAGACCTTGGAGACCCGGGCCTTCCCACAGTATTCACTCTGTTCTCCAATCAGCAGACAGACTGTTGCTCGCCACTCCCCTCCACTCAACGAAGGCCAGGCCGTTTCATGTGGGAGCGCTGGCTACGGGAGCAGGCAGATGAGAACACTCTTGTGGTGGCCTTGACGTAGAAGCCACACACACACACACACACACACACACACACACACACACACAAACAGACGCCTGCAACACACAAGCTAACAAGTGTCGTTATGTCACAGTGTCATTCATAGGCCTGGCTGCAGGCTCTCAGAGTGTGTGTGTGTGTGTGTGTCTACTCACTCACTCACTCACTCTACAATACAGACATCTCTCTTTAGTGGGGTAGTTGAGGAGAGTGTTTCTGAGCAACTCTAGAGAATAAACTGGGCAGACCAGAGGTGATGGCCATTTAGAGCCAGCTACGGCCCTGTGGAACTGGCCAATCAGAGAGCTCGGTGATGGCCATTTAGAGCCAGCTACGGCCCTGTGGAACTGGCCAATCAGAGAGCTCGGTGATGGCCATTTAGAGCCAGCTATGGACCTGTGGAACTGGCCAATCAGAGAGCTCGGTGATGGCCATTTAGAGCCAGCTACAGCCCTGTGGAACTGGCCAATCAGAGAGCTCGGTGATGGCCATTTAGAGCCAGCTGTGGACCTGTGGAACTGGCCAATCAGAGAGCTCGGTGATGGCCATTTAAAGCCAGCTACAGCCCTGTGGAACTGGCCAATCAGAGAGCTCGGTGATGGCCATTTAGAGCCAGCTGTGGACCTGTGGAACTGGCCAATCAGAGAGCTCGGTGATGGCCATTTAAAGCCAGCTACGGTCCTGTGGAACTGGCCAGTCAGAGAGCTCGGTGATGGCCATTTAGAGCCAGCTACGGTCCTGTGGAACTGACCAGTCAGAGAGCTCGGTGATGGCCATTTAGAGCCAGCTACGGTCCTGTGGAACTGACCAGTCAGAGAGCTCGGCCTGCTGATGGATGCATTCTTTCGCTCTCCTTCTGTATTTCTTTTATTTATTCTTTTATTTTATTTCTTTTTTTTGTTCCTTCCTGTTTTTCTCTCTCAGTAATTATGGCTTCCTTAAACTCTGCCCCCTGAAAGGAATGTGAACAGATTCTATCCAATTATGCCTGTGATGACCAACAATGTGCTGAGATTAAACTGCACATGCGCTCGCATTTGAAGGAGGAAACCTATTCCCTTAGTTAACCTGAAAAAGTCATAATTTGCGTCCATTCTGTTGGAGAACTGGGGGTGAAGTGTCCCAACCCAGTCTTAAACCTGCCACACCAAGTTCAGCAAGCCAGGTGAAGTCTGAAAATATATATAGTGCATTTCATTCTGTGGTTCGAGACATTTTGTCAATGCAGTATCAGAAAATCTGCCAGATAGGCACTGATATATTACAAAGACCTTTGATACAATCCAACATTCTCAGAAATGTCAAGATTATCAAAATGAGCCTTTGTGTCTGTCTGTCTGTCTTTCTCTCTCTCTCTGTCTCTCTCTCTGTCTCTCTCTGTGTGAGAGAGAGGAAGTCAGTGTTGGGCACAGTGGCACCACCCACTGTCTCTGGCACAACCTGTCTTCTAGTGCGGTGGTGGTGTCATGGTGACAAAGAGCTGGGAGACACTGCTGACCTGTAGCTCCTGGCTACACCCCCCCACTCTCAGACACTCAGCTCTCTCACCCTAAGTCTGTTTCTGTGTGCATGTATGAGTATGATATTCACAGGCCACTGTTACGCTTGCTATCTCCTGAGTGCAGGCCTTAGCCACCGGACCCTCTTGCTCTCGCTCTCTCTCTTTCTCTCTCTCTCTCTCTCTCTTTCTCTCTCGCTCTTGTTCTCTCTTTCTCGCTCTCTCGCTCTTGCTTTCTCTTTCTCGCTCTCTCTCTCTCATACTCTCTCTCTCTCCCTCTCTCTCTCTCTCTCTCTCTCTCTCTCTCTCTCTCTCTCTCTCATACTCTCTCTCTCTCCCTCGCCCTCTCCCTCTCTCTCTCTGCCCCTAGGGGATTAGACTCTTAAATGTCAAGTTATTTATATTCCCCCACCCCCACCCCCCGGTCTGTGAGAGCATAGCCAGACGGCCAGCGCCACTGCTGCGACCCCCAGCCCATTCTCATTATCTGCCATAAGCCAGACTCAGGAATATTTAGACGTTTCACTTATCAAACACCAACTCATCTGCTGTTTCCCTTTAATATTAAATAGTCTCCTCTCTAGCTTGTATGAGCTTGCATCTTGTCACATATACACTCTCTACTGCTATGTCACCCACTACGACTGGGGAAAATCATCCTTTTTACGATGCATCGCAATGCGAAAGTGAAAGATTCTGCAACAATTTTTTTTTTTATGCATGCCGGCATAATGAACTTGATGTATTCCTTAGAACGCATTTCACTGCAATGTGTAGTTGCAATGACGGATGAAAAATGAATGTATAGAAAACATTGCCAGTACATGCTACTTGTAACGTTGCACATTCTTTAGGGTCTTGGAATGAACAAATTATTCCACTGTGAGGTCTAAATTTGTGTATGAAAAGTTAACTTTACAGATACTGATACAGAACACATGTTACATCTACACAATCCATTGGGTCTTGTGATGCTAGCAAAGTACAGCTACACCTTAGTTTGATTATATTTTAAATGCATTTTACTGCAATTGTGCGGTTGTCACACCAGTGAATAAACACATACAGTTAATATAGCTCTGCTACTAGGCCTAATGCTAGTAGCCTACTTGCTACCACTTCCTGTGGTGTCATATTAGCCAAATACAATCTATGGTTCTTTCAGTAGATTTTACATGTATTTACCACAGATACAAAGGATTTCTGTTTTAATGCAGTGTAAAATATTTAGTGTTTAGACATGGGCCTACTGATGGGTAATCTTCTTTCCGCAAACAGACAGCTTTTTATGTAATGTGCCTCATTCTAATATTTATAAAAGCTGAATTTCTGTTCATACAACATTGTGATGTTGGATAATCATATTTATCTTATCTCTAATGAGAGTTGTTTTTGTTATGTAGGAAAGTAACTGAATTATCATATAGGCCTATTAGGAATGCAGAATTAGTTTTAATGGGAAAACAATTACATTTTCATAGAAATACAATGCATTACAAAATAATTTGTGTTTAATGCTGGGTAATCTCCTTTCAACAAGTAGACAGCTTTGTTATGTGATTTAACTTATTCTAATATTTTTAAACAGCTGTTTAATATAACGTTTAAAGAAAAACAATCTTCAATTGCATCTTCAATGCTTCAAATCTTAATTGCTTGTATTCATAAATATAAAACATAAACTGGAACAGATATCGTGATGCATCAACAATCGTTTTATAATTGAACCATTGCCCTTTGAATCGTAATCTAATAGTGAGGTAAAGATTTATACCTCTATCACACACACACACACACACACACACTCTCTCTTATACAAACACACACATAGTTTGTGTTGTGTTCTCACTTGTCGTGCGTATGTATGTGCTCCATTTTCATTTTCTCTTTTCCCTCTTGTTTTCCATCTTGCCCTGAGCGAAGGCTACTCTATCTGGTGCACTCTCAGACTTTTTCTTCCACGTGAGGTGGATGCACGCTCTTTTTTTTTTTTTCTTCCTTCTTTTTCTTTTTTTTTCTTCCCCGAGACTAATTGGGCCACCTCTTTAAAAATGTTCCGTTGAAGACATTGTGTCCTGGTTCTCCCCGAGACTCATGGGAGATATTTGACCTGGCCTCCATGTGCAACACCAGATAATGACAAAGAATCTTGCTACTTATTCTTTCTTTCCTTCTATTTCTCCCTCCCTCGCTCCCTCCCTCATCCCCTCAGTCTCCCTCCCACTCTCTCATACACACACACACACACACACACACACACACACACACACACACACACCCACCCACACATTATTATGTATGCCAGGCTTTGTCCTTCTCCTTCACTGATGTTGTCTCCTCTTGAATATAATGGACATTATTTTTGCTCCAATCCTTTAAGAATGAAACAGTGAGCTGAACGTCACTTGGATGGCGGGAGTGAGCTGGGCATTGATGTGAGGCTAACGTGTGATGTGACTCCAGCGCCGGAGCCCACTAATTTAACCAGACGCGCACATATTGAGCCAATTAACGGCAGCAAAGGCAGGCCAATTATGGCTCCGGCCAGCGCTGCATTGTGTCGCACAGAAACCAATATCGTCCAATTAGAGGAAGAGGAACAGGGGGCGGGGTAATTATGACCCTCTGAGCCATAGGCCCAGCAGCCAACAGGGACGTACACACTCACACTCTCAGGTCATCAGAATGACCCATTGCCCTTTTAGAAATACACACACACACACACACACACACACACACACACACACACACACACACACTGCCCAGTCTTTTCTTTCTGCACATGCACATGCACACACTGGCAGATGTGTCGCCTCAGATGGCCAATCAGAGAATACAGAAATGGAGAAATGGAGGTGGTAAACCCTGCTGTGGAAATGCACACACACACACACACACAGACACTGAGTCAGTCCCAGCTGGAGGGCTGCAGGCGATATTGGATGTTGTCTCTCTCTGAACTTAAAGGCAGTTGGTGCACTAATGATTTAGGCAGGTGCACAGATCTGGGACGGGATTATGGAAATCTGCTTCTACCACTCCCTCGTTGTGTTTCAAGTGCTCTTTTTCCTGCCCTCTTGTCCCTCTCTTGTTTAAGGGGAAAGAAAATCAAGAAAATCTTGTTTCTTTGGATGCTGGTCGATATTTGGGCTTCAAAGCGTCGCACTTGAGTCTGTTGTCTACAAATTGTAATTGTTCTTCCCACTCAACCCCTCTCTCTTTTCCCCCTCCCTTCCTTTCTCTCTCTCTCGCTCTCTCTCACCTTTTCTCTTACTCTCTGTCTCCTTTTCTCTTACTCTCGCTCTCCTTTTCTCTTACTCTGACAGCCAGAGGTCATGCCCATGGCTGCACCTGCCACCCTGCTGTTGATGTCCAGAGTGCCTGCTCTGCCCACGGAGTACCAGTCCAGTGAGGTGCCCGCACCGAGGACCAGCGAGGCGCCAGCGTCGACCTTCTCCGTACCCGCCGCCGTCTCCTCCTCCTCCTCCGCCTCCCGCGGCCCGGCCAGGCAGCGCGAGAGAGAGAGGGGAAGGGACCGGGACAAAGAGAAGGAGAAGAAGAAGAAGAAGACGCACAAGAGGAGGTCAAGGACGAGGTCGCGCTCCCGCTCCAAGTCCAAGTCCAAATCCAAATCCAAACGTGGCTTACCCAGTGCCTACCGCCGGCTCAGGAGGACCAGGTGTGTGTGCGTGTTTGTGTGTGTTAGTCTGTTTTGGTGAGTGTGTGTGAGTCTCGTAGGTGTGTGTTTCTTTCATGAGTTGTGTGTGTGTGTGTGTGTGAGTGTTCCAGCATGGAAGTGTATTCCCGTCCGTGGTCCCATGCACCCTAGTGGTTTCATCCACACTTCCAACAACCAAACATCTCCCCAAACTCATGCAGCACCACCCGCACTGCCACAGAACTCTAACAAGCAATGTTCTTTATCAGTGCAAACTCTGTTCCTTTCCAAATAGGCTCTTAAATGATTTATGCTGTGGAATCTATATCTGCAGATATGTTTTATCATAGCAGGCAGCTGGCCCCATCTGTTGTGGGCTCCCAGCGGATCTTCTCACTGATTATGCACTCCTTATTCATCTCATCCCTTCTTTTTAGATGTTTTCTTTCTTTCTTTCTTTCTCTCTCTCTCTCTCTCGCTCGCTCGCTCGCTCGCGCGCTCACTCACTTTCTCTCATACAACACACACATACACATATACACACACACCACACGCTCTGAGAAATCATGTCCAATTTATCATCAGCTGCTGAACTTGCAGTAATTGCAGCCGTCTCATCCTGTCGTCCTGACAGCCCCTTAATATCATCTCTGTAGATTGAATCATTTCTACCCTGGATTTTAAATCACTTACAGGGTGAATTAAAGACTTAGATTGAAAGCCACCCTACCCTAAACTTCCTCCTCCCCCTCCCTTTCCTTGTCTTCCTCTCAGTCACTCAACCCCCCACAGCACACACACACACACACACACACACACACACACACACACACACACACACACACACACACACACACACACACACACACACGCCCTTGAAGCTGTCCGTCTTCGAATGCACTTTTCTAGTGTGCAAGCTTGCGAAAAATTCTTACCATCTTTTTTGGGAGAGTCAAATTAACTTGCTGAAAGGATTCCCCCCCCCCCACCCCCACCCCCATCATCAGTTAGATGATGTGTCTCCCCCACCCAGGGGGATGTACGTTTGTGTACACACATACACACATTTAGTGTGTGCCTCAGGTACACACATCCTGGGTGTTTGAAGCCTCTGTGTAAATCTCTAATCTGGGTTCAGGACATCGCCCTGAACATCCCTCTCCTCCTGTCTCTCTCTCTCATTCGCTGCTATTTCTATCTCCCAGGAGGAAGCTCCGTGCGTCAGTGGTGTCTCCGCCATGTCATATTCCTGTTGTTCACAGGGTCTCACACTCTTTTTTACACTCTCACTCTTCCACTCCACTGGCTCTCTCTCTCCCTTCTTCTGTCAGTACCTAATGAGGGTGTGATAGTCAATGACTAACATGTGGGTGGCAGCAGTTCCACCGAGGTGACCTCATACGCCCCAGCTATGGCATTACCAAGCCATTAGCATACACACACACACGCACACACAGTCCTTTAAGTTGAAATCGTTAACAATTAAATGCCTCACAGCAATCTGTGCTTTATTCTCCCTCTCCCTCTCTCACACACACACACACACACACACACACACACACACACACACAGACAGACACACACACACACACACACACACACACACACACACACACCACACACACACACACACACACCACACACACACACACACGCACCTCTATTATCATTTCGACCAGAGTCATTTGCAAGTCTGTTTCTCAATGTTTTCTCCAATTACACAAACCCGTATACACACACACACGCACACACTCACACACGCACACACTCACACACACACCTAAAAGCCATGGCATTCCTATTGAGACTGAGTAATTACTATAGTCTGCCCAGTGAGTGCCTAGGTTAGGTCATGTCACCACTGCCCCTTTGAGCTTTTCTTTAAACGGACAGCATCCAACACACAAGCATACACACATATGCACACACACAAGCATACACACATATGCACACAAGCATACACACATATGCACACAAGCATACACACATATGCACACACACAAGCATACACACATATGCACACACACAAGCATACACACATATGCACACAAGCATACACACATATGCACACAAGCATACACACATATGCACACAAGCATACACACATATGCACACAAGCATACACACATATGCACACAAGCATACACACATATGCACACAAGCATACACACATATGCACACAAGCATACACACATATGCACACAAGCATACACACATATGCACACAAGCATACACACATATGCACACACACAAGCATACACACATATGCACACAAGCATACACACATATGCACACACACAAGCATACACACATATGCACACAAGCATACACACATATGCACACACACAAGCATACACACATATGCACACACACAAGCATACACACATATGCACACACACAAGCATACACACATATGCACACACACAAGCATACACACATATGCACACACACAAGCATACACACATATGCACACAAGCATACACACATATGCACACACACAAGCATACACACATATGCACACAAGCATACACACATATGCACACACACAAGCATACACACATATGCACACACACAAGCATAAACACATATGCACACACTACACACACACACACACACACAAGCATAAACACACACACACTACACACACACACACACACACACACACACACACACACACACACACACTTAAACCGGGACTCTGCCCCATTACCTATGTTCAGAAATGTTAATTAGTGGCCTTGTTCCCCTTCAGGTTAAAGGGGGTGTGAAAGACAGTGGCTCACGGTTATTGTGCGTGTGTGTGTGTGTGTGTGTGTGTGTGTGACGGAGAACACACTGATATCCCTCATTCCTGGTTGTGGTATTCCAGCCCAGGCGGTGTCATGCCGTGATTATTTCATTTAAACACTCCACTGAGTAGGTCTCCCCACCCTGTTCTCTTAATGGTGCGATTTCAGTCCTGCCCCCAATTAGACTTGGGTCACCTTTTTTAAAAAGCTACCCGAGACGGCTAGCCTGTGGAAGGAAACGCTAGAACTCCATGCCAATGAGCTCGTCCCGACAGCAGGTTTGTCGAGGTAATGAGGATTGTGTAGTCACTCGTAGAGATTATCCAACAAAGGCGAAGCTTGAAGTGGCGTGGCGTAGCGTAGCGTACCCTACCCTCCCCTCAAGTAGGTTCTTAGCATCGACCACGGGAACTCATTTAAATCTGGTTGGATATGCAGCTCAGTGGGAGAAGGGGGGGCAAAGGTCACATTTTTGCTAAATTAATCAAGGATGTTCCCACTGACACCCATTTCACGGAGTCTCTCTCTCACACCACACACACACACACACACCATCGTGAGCAATTTTGGCTGATACGCCACTTCAAAGCCAAAAGGCCTTAAAACATTTTCAGTAAAGGGAATTTAAGTGAAGAAAATGCTTTGCTCTGAAGCTGTGTCCTCCATACACCTGTATGCCTTGTTTGGTGTGTGTGTGTGTGTGTGTGTGTGTGTGTGTGTGTGTGTGTGTGTGTGTGTGTGTGTGTGTGTGTGGCGGGTGGGAGAGCTCACTGGCAGGGCAGTGTTTGGTGTTTACCATTAGAGTCGAAGAGAGGCCAGTCCAGCAGTTTGCTTCAAAGCAGAGGGTGAGCAAACTTGAACTGCATCCTGGGTAGAGGGGTCGTAGCCATGGGAGCAGGTGTGTCAAAGACTGTTAAATTGGGATGGGGGTTTACGGAGCCCTCCCTCACGCCATGAGGCACGCATACCAAACACACAGAGCGCTCGCTCCAGTCAGAAGTGCCAGGCTTTGCCTCAGGGTGTCCAACTTTTCTTCTGCATATTTTATGGTGGTGTTTCTTTTCCCTTTTTTTCTCCTCTCTCTCCCTCTCTCCCTCTCTCTCTCTCTCCCCCCCCCCTCCTCTCCCCTTTGCTTATTCATCTCATCTCATCTCATCTCTCTGTGGCTTTTGGACCCTCTGCCTCTGTTCTCGCTCCCCCTTCTTATCTTCCTCACTAACTTCCTGTCTCCCTCTGTTATCTCTCCGTCTCAGGTCCAAATCCAGGTCTCCAGGCAGGAGGGAGCGGAGGACTCGCTCGCCCGAGTGGCGGCGGGAGGAGAGAGAGCGCGAGCGGCACGGCGGCAGCAGCACTTATCGCCTGGACAACAGCGCCGGCCTGGGCAGGAAACGCTCTCGATCAAGGTGAGCAGGAGAGGGGAGAGGGGAGGGAGGGGGGGAACTAATTAAGAGCTGTGGTAAGCTGCCTATTGTCTCACAGATACACATACACATATACACACAAACACACACAATCAGGAAATGGGGGATTTAGGGAGTGTGTATTTAAGCACCAGGGGTTGCATGAGTGCGTAGTTCTACAAATCAAGAACTCGTATTCTGACTCGTAGAACTTAATTGCTCGAGTACCTGGGGGGTGGGGCAAACTAATTTAGATCTGTGGTAAGCTGCCTATTGTCTCACGTACACACACACACACACACACAATCAGGAAATGGGGGATTTAGGGAGTGTGTATTTAAGCACTAATGGTTGCACGAGTGCTAGTTCTACAAATCGAGTACTCGTATTCTGATAAACTGGAGTGCTTGGGTACCTGGGGGTTTGGGGTGAGGGGGGTTCGTGCTGGAGGCGTCTAGCATCAGTTGAAAGCAATGCAACTATGACTGGGCACAACGCATACAACTAACGCTATCATCATAAAGATAGCACTTGGTCTCACCTCACACTAGGGGTCCCCAAACTATGGTGTAGGGGTGCAACGGTGAGCAAACTTCATGGTTTGTTTATGCCTCTTGGTTTTGGGGTCACGGTTTGTTTATGCCTCTTGGTTTTGGGTTTCACGGTTTGGTACGTTTTCGGTACAGCAGGGGGTGTCGGAGCAGAAAATAATTGTATTTTTATGAATTTATTTATTTTTCATTTACACATTCAACAACACGATTAACGAGCGCTGAATGTTAATAAAGAGATTCAAGCACTTTCGAGGTTTAGTTGAACTCGCCTTACGCTCATTCAGCCATATAATTTAAACTAGGATGCCAAAAAATGCGAAAGGGGATTTTTCCCGATGCTCCTAGTAAGTGGACACACACACACACACACACACACACACACACACACACGCACACACACACACAGACCAATGCAGTATGATCACTCATGGTGTCTGATCTCTTTTTCTCTCTCTCTCGTTTCTTTCTTAGTCTTCTTCTCTCCGATATCTCTCCCTCTGCCTCTATCTCTGCCACTCTTTCTTTCTTTCTTTCTTTCTTTCTTTCTTTCTTTCTCCGCACTATCAAACCCACCATCTCAATCAAGACGCAGGAGCTGGTTGTTCTGTCGTGGAGTGCGGTTTTGTCAGAGCAGACATAAATTCTCCATCAATTGTCTGCACCTCTGGTGCTGCTCTAAAGGGTCTAAATGTGCTTTATTAAACACACCAAGCATGGATTGTGCAGGATGCCTACCACAGTGTGTGTGTGTGTGTGTGTGTGTGTGTGTGTGTGTGTGTGTGTGTGTGTGTGTGTGTGTGTGTGTGTGTGTGTGTGTGTGTGTGTGTGTGTGTGTGTGTGTGTGTGTGTGTGTGTGTGTGTGTGTGTGTAGTCCAGTCCAGTCCCTGCTGGCAGGCTGCTGTCGCAGAGCCCCCAGAACTCATATGCTCATCCCATTAGGCATGCACTTCCACTCTGTCCCTCTATACCTGCACTCAGAGATGGAGAGAGAGAGGGGGGGGGGATGGACTGAGGGGAGAGGAGGGGAGAGGAGAGAGAGAGGAGAAAAAGAGGAGGAGGAGAGGGAGAGGAAGCAGGATTAGTGGTTACAGCCTGATCACACTGGAGCCACGGCAAGCTGGCACTGTCTTATGTTATGAGTGGTTTACCCAGTAGGACACACACACACACACAGACACACACACACACACACACAGAGAGAGAGCCATGCTGGACTCCTCTGTCCTGGCTAAGTGAACTCTTCCTGTCGGTGCACTTGGCTTGAGCATGAGCATCCTGTTGTCATGGAGATGGTTTACCTGCAGGAGACCAGCCACGAGCCTGCTTAAGCTCACTTAGACCGCTGGGCCAAGTCATGGACGGACGCCATGGCTCTGCGTGCGTGTGTGAGTCTGTGCGCGTGCGCGTTTGTGTGTGTGTGTGTGTACATTGGAAATGCTTCGAAGCTTTAAACCACCATGCTGTCTAATTCCAGATGTTGTGATGGAATACGTCCCTACACTATCGTCATTTGGCATTTCTTGTGTAAAGCCTCTATGCATCTAGGCTCTTACTCAGTGGAGCATGATCAGTCTTATTGTGTGGATACGATCCCACCTTAAAGACACTGAGGACATGTAAAGAAAATGACAAGAAATGTCAAACGTGGGGGGCGCCTGAAGGTCTCTGTTAATGGAACAGAGAGGAGAGAGCAGAGAGAAAGGAGCAAGTATTCACCTGCTGTGTGTGTGTGTGTGTGTGTGTGTGTGTGTGTGTGTGTGTGTGTGTGTGTGTGTGTGTGTGTGTGTGTGTGTGTGTGTGTGTGTGTGTGTGTGTGTGGTGGGGGGGGGAGGGGGGTGGCCCATTTGTGTGGATCCTGTATGTGAAGTGCATGTCACACAGTTGCTTTTGTTGTTGTGGTCACACTCTCCTGCCATGCTGTGCATCAGTTTCTCACCACAGCCCGCTAGCACAAACAAACACACACACTCTCAATCTCACCCTTTCTCTTTCTCCCCAGGGTGCCCTAATGGTGCTAATATGCCACCTCTTGTTGTTCGCTGCCTCCTTTATTGTCCTTTTTTATCTTTGTTCATCCTCTCTACCCCTCTCCCACTGTTTGTTCTATTATCGTCCTCTTTTTTTTCTTTTTGTCCTCCTTTCCTGCGTTCCCTCCTCCATGTCCTCTCTGTCCCGTTCCCTCCCCCATGTCCTCTCTGTCCCGTTCCCTCCCCCATGTCCTCTCTGTCCCGTTCCCTCCTCCATGTCATCTCTGTCCCGTTCCCTCCCCCATGTCCTCTCTGTCCCGTTCCCTCCTCCATGTCATCTCTGTCCCGTTCCCTCCTCCATGTCCTCTCTGTCCCGTTCCCCCTCTGTCCTCTTCTCTGTTTCTGTCCTCTTCTCTTCTCTCTCTCTCTGTCTTCTTCTCTTCTCTGTTTTTCTTCTCCTCTCTGTTTCTGTCTTTTTCTCTCTCTCCTTGTGTATATCTATCTGAATCTCTCCCTAACCCATTCTAATCTGTCTTTCCCTCTCTCCTCTGCTTTGTCCATGTATCTATCCATCTCCCTGCCTTTCTTTCTCCATGTTCATCTCTCTCTCTCTCTCTCTCCAGGTCGCCTCATGAGAAGAAAAAGGGTAAAAGCTCACGGACTCGGGTGGTGAAGGGCTCCTCTCGTTCTCCCTCGGCCTCCCCGGATCGTTCGGGGGTTAAGAAGCGCCTGAGCACCCTCTCAGCCAGCCCCTCGCCAACCACCAGCCCCACATCCAGGTACACACACACACACACACAGGCCGACTCACACCGTACTGCACCACACACACACACACACACAGGCAAACTTGCTCTCAGGAGTGACTTACGTAAGAAAAGAGCTTCATCACCAGGCCTAGGCTCTTTTTGGGGCACTTTTCTGTTTCACCAACCCTAGAGGAGAGAGTTGAGGGACACACCCTAAGATCCTCTCACTTCTCTGACTCACCCATCCAAACGAATGACCCCAGTCTGGAGGTGAACGTGTGTGGTGAGCAGAGCAGAGCAGAGCAGAGCAGAGCAGAGCAGGAGCTCAGTAGAGGTTCAGCATCTCAAACCTCCAGTCAAAGCAAAAGCCCCTCCCCCCCCCCTCGGATAACTCAAACCTCCTCACCTCATGTATTCGGCTGGTACAACCTACTACAGCATTATTTTCTCTTGTGTTACACACACACACACAACCACACACACACAACCACACACACACACATCTCCATCTCACTCACCGTCACACCAACGCCTAGCAACACCTCCGACTACCACGCGGTTGAAAATGGCTAGCTCTCCCCCATAAAGCGCGGCAGTGGCGTCTGGGAGCCGTGCGACAGCTTGACTAATGGCCTGTTCAATAAAGCATGAAAGGCCTCGCCGACACCTCAATACCGATTTAGCTTTTTCACCAGCGGATACCAGACGGAAAAAAGAGAGATGGGGGAAACTGGATGGGGGGAAAAAAAACACATCAAGCTTCTAATGTTTTCTGATTTCCTTTTCTCTACCAGTGTTATGAGATTTTTCTTCTTTTATTTTTTTTTTTTACTCATACACAAGAAATCCACAGAATATATGAATTTCCGAGCGCTGTAGCGGAATGAGATATTCTAATGGCCGTAGTGTGGAATGACGTGAGCTGTCCAGAGAGAGAGAGAGCAGAGAAAGTTCCGGCTATTGTCGAAAGTTTGCTCCAAACTTCATGCCGACTCCTCTGCTCCCGCTGCCCTGCTGCCGGTTGCTTTCTTGTCTGTTCCAGCAGGCCGGTGAATATTTCATACATACATCCATAGTTGCTGTGGTGCTGACCTATGTTTGGGGACTCCACACACACACATACTGTCATTCGTACTCATGCACACACTCATGTACACACACACGCCCACACACACGCCCACACACACACACACACACACACACACACATATATACTGTCATGCGTACTCATGCACACACACACACACACACACACACACACACACACACACACACACTTCTAGTACCGCACATCGTCTTACACACACTAACAAACCCCTATCTTTCAGGCGTTCCTCCAGCTCAGCAGATGGCATTAATACTGCAGAAGACCCTTCTCCCACAAACTCAGACAGACGTCCAATTTACACGTCCTCTGCTCACTCGAGTCTTGCTCTCTTCCTCTCTCCTTCCCTCCCTCTCTCCTTCCCTCTGCAGGGATGGCTCGCAGGAGAAAGACAAACAAGTTTCGTCAGCCATCGTCTCCTCCGTCCAGTCCAAAATCACTCAGGTAGGTCTGCTGTTTGTCCCCTTTTCCCTCAACACACCTGACATTTGCTCAGTCTTTGTGTGTACCTATACTGAGACAGAGAGGGAGAGAGGAAGAGAGTTTGTATTTGTGTGTGTGTGTGTGTGTGTGTGTGTTTGTGTGTTTGAGAGGGAGAGAGCGGGTGTGATGTCCAGGAGGCAGGGGCTTGTGTTCGTCATCGGCTGTCCACAGTTGACTGCGTTTAGATCAGATTGCACTCAACAGCCACTGGCCGTCATTCAGTGTGACACCAGGGTAGTTGATGCAGACTTATGGTCATGTCCTCTTCCCCCCAGAGGCTCTGTGTGTGTGTGTCTGCCATCACAAGACTCTAATCCTTCAGCAGGATCTCATTTAAGCCTGGCTGCACGAGTGTCACAGATGGAATGCGAGATACAGTTTTTTTTCCCTCCATTCTTTTGCCATTTCTTTTCTTGTTGCCCCCCTTCTTTTCATCCTCTTGATCACCTCCGCTAGCTCAGTAGCGCGTGGTGTCCGCAGCGCCACCAGAGGCATATGGCCTCCATCTCCGTAAGCTAACGTATGCTAGCAGACACATCACAGTTGCCCTCTGGCCTCCATCTCCGTAAGCTAACGTATGCTAGCAGACACATCACAGTTGCCCTCTGGCCTCCATCTCCGTAAGCTAACGTATGCTAGCAGACACATCACAGTTGCCCTCTGGCCTCCATCTCCGTATGCTAACGTATGCTAGCAGACACATCACAGTTGCTCTCTGGCCCTGACAACCTGCTGCTGCCCCAGCTCATGACGGTAGGCAAGGCGGTTCAAGGGTGCCCCAGGCATCGGACCCAGCCTCCACGCAGACGTGCCAGGCAGCCCCGAGCCTCCCCCGGTCCACATCCTCCCCTTGTCTCCAGCCCCCCCAGGGGTAGCCCTGATGCACTGCTGTCGCAAATCGATCCTGACACACTTGAAACTGACCAGGTTGTCCGCGGGGCCGTCGAGAAGACGCAGGCCTAATGCGAACCAGCAGCCCCTCCCAAGGACGAGAGTGAAAGCACAAGAGCACGCCTGCCTACACACACACACACACACTCTCTCTCTCTCTCACTCACTCTCTCACACACACACACACACACACACACACACACACACACACACAGACACACACAATCTCTCTCACACGCACACCTTTCCTTCAGGGTTTTCCTCCTACCGAGTGTGGGGCCTCCTGAGGGTGCTGCACGAGGCTGTGAGCTGCGGCCCTCCCGAGCGGAGACCAGGGGCTGGTGTTTGAGCTGCAGTGCGCGTGCCGTGTGCGAGAGCAGTGTTTGATCCCTGCCTGAGAGGTATACTCAGTGGACGAGAGAAAGGGGGAGGGGTGGTAAGTGGAGGAGAAGGAGGGATAAAGGAAAGGGCAACAGAAGACTGAATTGGAAAAATAGTGAACAGCAGAGGAGAAGAGAAGAGGAAGAAAGGAGACGAAAGGAAAGGCACTTGGTGTTAGCTGTGTGGAACACTGCACCTGCCACGTTCCGTTTCAAAGGGCAGCGTTAGCCGTTTGCCGTTTGACGAACATAGCAGTCACCCCACCCACTCAACACCCCCCCCCCCCCCCCCCCCCCCACCTCTCCTCTCCCTTTAAAAACCTCCTGTCAGCTGAACAGGTCCTGGAGGGTTTTTTTCTTCTCTCCTCTTCAGCAACTTGTGTTCCTCCCTTCCTCCCTCATGTCCCCGCACCCTGTTAATTAGCATGTGTGTTGCTTATAATTGAATAGGAAGAGTGATGGAGAGATTGAGAGAAGCTGCTGACTGACAGATGACTGATGGTCTGATAATACAGTGCAGTGTGTGTGTGTGTGTGTGTGTGTGGGGGGGGGGGGGGGTTGGGGTGACAAGTGTGTGTTAGGGGGGTGCCAAGAGTTGACTGGCAGGTCATTAATTTGCCATCAGTAGCTGAACACACTACTGTGTTTGTGAAGGTGCACTGGAGTGGTGAATCACTTGTCACAGGTAGAGTGTGTGTGCGTGTGCGCGTGCGCATTGTGCACATATGTCTGAGCCTAAGAGGATCTCTCGCCCAACTATGGAAAACTTTACCAGAGAGAGACCAGAGAGCTGTGGAACCTCAGAGTGTCAATCCTTCAGCCTCTCTGTCCATCAGTCTGTCAGTCGTTCAGCCTCTCTGTCCATCAGTCTGTCAGTCCCTCAGCCTCTCTGTCCTTCCATCTGTCAGATCCGTGAGAAAGAAGTGAATTCCTAGAGCTGACTTATTCCAGCTCTCCACTGTAAACAGCCCCTTTCAGGCCACACCAGTGCGTAGACAGTGAAGCGCGCTAACATATTCCTGATGGCGCATGAAATGAAATGCCTTGTAGATATGTGGCCGCCGGAACGTTCCCCAGTCCCACTGGTTGATAAAAGGAGTGATTTAGAATGAAGGGGGAAGTATGGGAGGGAGCCTGTGGCCTTTTTTTTGTTTTGTTTTGTTTTGTCTTGTGTTGTTGTTTTTTCTTTTTTTCTAAGAACAGAGTACTGTGAGACTGCTAATAGGAGAGAAGTGGGATGTTGGTCCTGTTATCTACAGCAGTGGAAGACTGGTCTGCATAACAATAGGCCGGTGATTGTATTGTTTACAGCTGAATGCTTCTGCGCATGGACCTCTGTCTGTGCAACATTAAAGACGTATTTATTGTGCAAATGGGCCTTTAACAGTGAGATACGTACAGGGTAATTAAATGAAAGTGGGCGTCCAAGAGCGGCTCCGCTAACTACCACTGTGGAAACTGACCCCAGAACAGCGGATGTATGGATGTGAGAGAATGCGAGTTGTAGGTGGAAGCAGCTGGCATTCATGCGATCAGAGAGCGGCACCCCTCAGCCGTGATGAGAGATGAGAGACCACAAACTGCAGGGGGGAAAAGGACGCTTTGAAGGGACCGGTCATATTCACCTCTCTGCCAGGAATTTCAGCACATGGGTGGCCTTTTGAGAAATGGACTTGTTCAGTGACCGAGTCTATTACAGATCACATCATCTCCTCTCCTTGACCCTCTCGTGTGGGGAAATAAGCTTTTCGTGGTGTATTTATGGCCATAGCCGCGGTGTATGGTCTGAGTCGTAGGGCTGAAGACGACATTACTCATCCCCGTGAAAATTCTCTGTGTGTGTGACAGAAAGAGTTAACCCCAAGCCTTGTGTTGTGTAATTATGAGTAATTAAACTGAAGCTTGTGTGTAATCCACTCAGGTCAAGTGAGTTGGATAGCTGTGGTTGTGTTTCATTATGCCTCTGTCTGCCGTTTCCTTTGTCTTTCTCTCCATCTCTCTCTCTTATTAACATTTGCTTCAGATGAGGATTCTTTCTGTTTATCAAAATCACCTTTCTCCTCCTCCTCCTCCCCCTCTTCCTCTCCCTCTCACTCGCTTGCTTCATTCCGCGTCTGTTGTGAAAAAACAGCTGATGGAGTTATTGCTCTCAGAGGGGTAACCATTGGCAACTGCGCTTTAAACAATGTCCAGATGTTTTATGGGGTTTACAGAAGGTGTCCTTGGCCGGGTGCCGCACTTTTGCCGTCACCATGACACAACTCTATTGTCAACACAGACGCGCACACACACACACACACACACACACACACACACACACACACACACTTTTGAAAGACTGCAGAAGTTTGCAGAACATTAAACTTTATGGTTCTCTTCCCTCAAAGTATGTCTATGGGAGTCCTAAGATGCACTCCTGCAGCTCCTGGAAGGGGCTCAGAGATTTAGCGACTGCCTTTAGCGTCATCTCCATTGATTTTTGTATGGGCTTGTGCAGCTCACTAGCTAAGCTAAAATCTGACTTTTCACCAATACAAATGTATTTAGGTGACATTGAATGAAGTATACATTTTTGTAATTTCTGGATTTGAGAGTTTGTTCCAGATCAATTTTAGATATGAGTAACTATCTACCCTGTCCAGTATCTATAGCCCCATATTGCCCTGCATTCTTCGAAAAACCAGGAAGACCATAGTTAACATTATTCACCCTCTGTCTTACTATGCTAGGAAGAAAAAGTACATTATTTCTGAAAGGGAATTTTCCCTACCACAGGGACAATTGACCACATCAAACAAAACCTCATCCAGTATACTTTCAATTTTAGTTTGAACTATGTTGATACATTGGTTAAACGCATTTGCTAGTGAAGCATTAATCCATCAATTGAGATGATGGAAAACCGCTTTGGAGAATATTCAGAACTTTGACTCCGATGGCATTGTCTTGAGGCATTGGACACACGATGCTTACCGTTCCGTAAACGTTTTCGGCCCCGTGATCCCAAAATATTTCTGAACTCTCATATTCTGGATCCCCTGTTCTCCCCACTTGTACGTATAGTCTCTCTGTCTCAAACAGACACGCACTCACCGCTTGAAATAAGGTGGCACCGAAAGAGAGCTCGCTCAAACAGCACTCGCCCACTTCAGCTCCTATCCTTTGGACATTCTCCTTCCAGTATACACGCACCCTTTTGTTTGTTTGTTGTTTGTTTGTTATTTGTTTGTTTTGTCTATTCGATTCGAGACCCTTTCTTTGCTCAGCTCTGTTTGTCTTTCCCCCTCACCACTCTCAAACATCTGCACGTGGGGGTAAGGATTGAGTGTGCAAGAGACGGAGAGAGGGAGAGAAGGAAGGGGGGGGGGGGGGTGAGGAATGTCAGAAAGCCTAGGGTTAAGTCTTGTGGTTTTGTTTTGATGTAGCCTGGCACAAGCCCCCACTCTGTTGGGCTGAGGTGTGTGTCAGCTGTGGTTGGGAGCTCTTTAGTGAGACACACACACTTAGACACACACACACACTCAAATACACACACACTTTGCAAGATGTTAACTACATAATTTATGTGCCACGACATTGTTTTTGTTCTTTTCTAGCCGACCGGCACAGGCCTAAGTTCACCATTAGCTTCACTTAGACACACCATTTGTTTTATACATAAACACACAAACACACACACACTGACATACTGCCACACACACACACAAACAAACACACAAACACATACACAGACATACTGCCACGCACACGAGCAAACACTTCTGGGTTCATTCTGTGAGTGCTGTCCAAACAAAATAGTCAGAAACGGTAAACACGCTCAATATTCATTGAAACTCTTAGAGATCGCAGCGAAAAGAGAGAGATGCCTTTCAAATGATTGTGTTTTTGTCTGTTTGTGTGTAGTGTGTGTGTGTGTGTGTGTGTGTGTGTGTGCGCGCTCTTAGTAGTGTGTCAGCTCCTCGCAAAGTAAACATGAACTTTCTGTGTAAAATGAGGTATTGGCTGCTGCTTTAATACCAGTTCAGACGAGGGAGATAAAAGGAGAAGCCCACTGGACTCTTTGTTTTAATCATTCAGTTTTGAGACCAGGGAGGCAGAGAGGAATATGTGATGTATGCAGAAATATGCTAATAAAACAAGGGACAAACAGGATCCGGCTGGAGGGGAGGTGGATTACTAGTGGAACACAAGTGGAACAGAGACTCATGTGTTACTGAAGACACCCCCTCCCTCCCTCCCACCCTCCCACTGCTAATGCATGACGCGGCTCCTGGGCTCCCTGCAGTCTAATGAAGTATACTGTATGCAGGTACCAGTCTAGTGAAGTATACTGTATGCAGGTACCAGTCTAATGAAGTATACTGTATGCAGGTACCAGTCTAGTGAAGTATACTGTATGCAGGTACCAGTCTAGTGAAGTATACTGTATGCAGGTACCAGTCTAGTGAAGTATACTGTATGCAGGTACCAGTCTAGTGAAGTATACTGTATGCAGGTACCAGTCTAGTGAAGTATACTGTATGCAGGTACCAGTCTAGTGAAGTATACTGTATGCAGGTACCAGTCTAATGAAGTATACTGTATGCAGGTACCAGTCTAGTGAAGTATACTGTATGCAGGTACCAGTCTAATGAAGTATACTGTATGCAGGTACCAGTCTAGTGAAGTATACTGTATGCAGGTACCAGTCTAATGAAGTATACTGTATGCAGGTACCAGTCTAGTGAAGTATACTGTATGCAGGTACCAGTCTAGTGAAGTATACTGTATGCAGGTACCAGTCTAATGAAGTATACTGTATGCAGGTACCAGTCTAGTGAAGTATACTGTATGCAGGTACCAGTCTAATGAAGTATACTGTATGCAGGTACCAGTCTAGTGAAGTATACTGTATGCAGGTACCAGTCTAATGAAGTATACTGTATGCAGGTACCAGTCTAGTGAAGTATACTGTATGCAGGTACCAGCTGCCCGAGGATACCACTCAGGGGAGCACTGAGGCTTACATAGAATTTTCCCTGCTTCCCTATACATATGAACATACACAAATTGAAACATGCACACATTCTCACTCACTCATGCACATGCGCACACACACACACACACACACACACACACACACACACACACACTCACATACTCACATCCTCACATCAGCGTGATCCTCATACAGAGGGATAAAGGCATTCAGCTGTCACTCGAGAGCTATGATGCCATTCAAGGGAGGTGGAGGTGGGCAGTAGACGGGTGAGTATGAGCGAGTGAGAGAGGGGAGGGGAGTGTGTGAAGCAGAGCAGGAGTGCAGTGTGCAGAAGAGAAGATGGGAAGAGATTAGGCACCTGGAAGAACAAGGGAAAGGAAAACAAGGGGGATTAAGGGGATGTAATGGATGCAGTATGCAGATGAAGAGCTTGTGTGAGAGGGAGGCGATTGGGAGAAAAGAGAAATGGAACAATAACCCAACAATTGTTTTGTGTGAGGGAGTAGGCAGGAGAGATGATATTCTAAACGTCTTTCCTAAGCTGGCCACCCTCGTCGTTCGTCCCGCTGTGTCCTGGCAGGAGGCACTTTTCAGTTCACCTGCCCAAGTGTGCTCTTCTCCTAGCAGGCATCAGCGTGGTGTGGAACCCCAGCCCCCCGCCCAACCCCCACCCTTCAGTCCATGTCTAAAAACTCTCCTTCCTGACCCGTGTACAGAAGAGGGCGTACGCTTTGTATTCCGACTGGCCTTTAGGAACAGCTGCGGTCCTGCTTGACTGGACGTACAGTGCTGACACTGACACACACACAAACACACACACACAAACACACACACACAGAGGCTGTTTTTACCAGAGTGTTGCCCTGTGAAAAGCCCCTCCTCTCTGTCCCTGCTGCCATGGAGGCACTGGTGCTATGTGACGGGCGGAGGCCACAAGGCCTGAGTGATGTATATGGAGACGGGCGCCATTTCTGGAAACAGGAACTGTTTGACATGCAGTTGGGGCTTTGAAGCCAGTCTCTAATTATACACGTCTTTGTGTGAGCATCTGTGTTAGATAAAGCCTCTCTCCAATACCCACCCCCCTCCCCCTTTTCGCATTGTGCTAAATGGTCATCTTTCTCTCATTTGTATTTCAGCACTTAATGTTGTATTCATTGGGCGCTCCAACCACTTCATCCCCCTCTCTCTCTCTCCCTCTGCTTCCCTCCCTCAGGATCTGATGGCTAAAGTGCGGGCCATGCTGGCTGCCTCCAAGAGCAACCCCTCCTGAGGACCCGCACCACTGGAGATGCCTGCTGTGCAACAGGAGAAGTGTTTGTGAAGGAGGAGAGAGCTTCAGAACAACCGTCCTCTGCCTCACCACCAGAATAAAGGCATCGACAACACGCACACACATGCGCAAACAAACACACACATACATGCACACACACTAGTGGCCTTCGGCAGGAGAGTGTGCCCCCTCCCCACACACACACACACACACACACACACAGACACACACACACAGACACACACGCGCACACACACACAGCCTGTCTGCAGGGAGGGCAGCCAAGGCCCCCAGTTTGTTTCATTTGCTTTAATGTTTTTATACCCTCACGTTTCATCCGTTTGGGGTTTGGTTGTGTTGACTTTCTGATTTTAGCATTTGTAGTTTTTTTGTTTTATTTTCACCACCGGGTTTGTAAGTTCTCAACTCACCTGAGCCCCCATCCCACTGGGAGGAAAATGGCCGCAGGTAGGAGCATAGCAGATAGGAGAACCTTGCTCTGCAGCCCAGGGAGCTGAGGTCTGTCACTTCAAGAACAGGTGGAAGCAGCGTTCATCCTACACGGAGACCATTTCGACTGTCCTTCACCCCCTTTAAAATCAAACACTACGCCAGGGGAAATGCATCCTAACACTATGCATGATGTCTCTCAAAGCAAAGAAATGGACAGCAAGCAAGAAACTTTTAAGGAAGTTAAAGTCATTTGTGGATGTACCTGGTGAGTCTCGCTAAAGAAGTGGATGGTGGGGGGGGGGAAGCCAATTTCCTCCAATCTGATGACTGCCGTTTCTTGTGTAATTGGCACTGCAGCCAGGGGCCCTACATTAATGTCCTTCTGTGAAGGATTGTATCATTTGGCATGCTTTCTCTTCCTATCTCCTTTCATTTTCTAAGCAGGTCAGGTTTTGTTCTCCCTCCCTCCATCTAAGTTCTACTGCCATCTTTTTTTCCTTCTGTTTATACAGAACTTATTGCGCAGATGCTTTCTATAACATGAAGTGTTAATAAAGATTTGAATGGTAAATAAAAAAACGTTGCTTGGTTGTGCAGTCATTGGTTGAAGATAAAAGTAAAAGCAATTCATAATGTTTCTAAAGTGAAGTTTTTAAATTCTTCACTCCTAATTAACATTTATGAGTGCCTCTACTTGTGTGACGGCAAAAGATTTTATTTCCAACTGAATATCCACAGGCCGTTTACGCTTTATAATTTCTTAATATTTTCCCCTAATATGTATAAATGCCAATTAAAGTCTCAAAATGTGTTCATTAGTTATGCCAGTAGCTATGTCTGGAATTTTAAAAGCAACTGGGAATATGGATCCAGTCAAAGTTGAACTCCAACCCTGATAAACAGTTCTCGTGCTCAGTCTGATTTCCATAATGAGGAGATGTGAGACAGAGTGCAAGGTGACTAGAGAGCACGGCGCGGCGTGCTACACGAACGGCCATGTTTGAAGCCTCTGCCTCTGGAGGAGTCTGTCGTGTCTGTGACGGTGAGAGCAGCGTGTTGAGCAGGACGTGCTCTCCCCTGAGGGGCTGCAGCAGTAGGCTGGCTGGCTGGCTCTCCCTGGGGATGCGGTGGTGCTGGTGAAGGAGGAGAGAGATCCGGCTGGATCTGTTGGCTCCCGGGGGGGGACCCAGAGCCCAGCGCTGCCTCTGTCAGCCATGCTCTGGTTGGACTGCTCCTCGGAGGCCTCTCCTGAAATGTGACGTCTCCCTCCACTCTTCTGTTTCTTTCTCTCTCTCTCATCTCTTAACAGAATGGTATCATCTTGTCATTTGCTTCTTCTCACTCCTTCAAGTTTGCTCTTTGAATTGTGCTCTGTGAATCATCTTCCCTTTGTTGCATATTCCCCCACCCACCCCCCCTGCCTCCCACCTCCTGTCCTTTGTCATTCTGCGTCTGGGTACTTCTCACATTTCTGTTGGTGTAATTTCCCCTCCATCCATTATTCCATCTATCCATTAGCCCCAACAAATATGGTGTCTGCCACTCTGAAAAGGCTTTAAATTGATTATAGCTGGCAGAGGAGTAAACCTCGGATAAACCATTAAAGTTTAGTTACAGAACAACAGCACTTTGGGTAGTGCTGAGAGCTTTTCATTGATTACTTGTGGGTTTTTCTTTTTCCTCTGCGACTAATCGCCCTCATCAATGTATTTCTCTCCTTGAGGAGCCCAATTACGCCATTTAAGATGCCCCGGGAAAGGAATGAAGTGTGTTTTCATCTACAAAAAAATATGCTCTCTTAATTTCATCTGTTTGTCCACTGCTGGTCCATAATTGCACAACTAATCGAAATGCTCGCATGCAACGAAATGCGCGTCTTAATGGGCCAGCACCAAATGATTAATAGAGCTGGCGTTGTATTTCACATCTGTGTGCCTGTAATTTATTCTGGAGACACACTGTTGAGGAATGTCATAGTTTTTGGCTGCCAAGGCTTGGTTTGATTGTTATTCATTTTTCATTTTGGGCTTGGCTTGGTGTGGTGTGGTGCGGGTGCCTGGGCCTCCACACAGCTGTGTTGCCTGAGTGGACCCAGAGATATGGGGCCCTTTCTCTGCTGGGTGAGTTAGAGCCAAAATGGCAGCTGTGAAAGGAATGTGTTTCTCTCACTCTGAAACTGTCTTAGTGTTCGCCAGGCAGGAGAGGCGAGTCCTCAAGGCCTCGTGCCACGGAGAAGCTAGGTATTGTGTTCCTACATAATCCTCCATTGGCTTTCCCATTGGTTTTTCTCGGGGTCAGTGACATCGGAAATCGCCGCCGTCCGGAATTCGATTTTAAAGCGATTGGATCAGCCTTGAACAAATCACTATTGACTCGCGGCATAAACACTTCTTTTTCAAAACACAACACTTATTTTTCACCTAAATCTATGCCCTTGCCTTGCGTGTGCCAGAACACCTGGGACTCCAAACAGCTCTCAATTGAGCCGCTTCCAGACTACAACCAGCAGACACCAAGCCAAGACATGGTCTGGCTGCGCCAGAATAGTCTGGAGATCTCTACCATTTGTCCTGGAGGATGGCTTGCTGCCATCTTGTGTGTCTCTCTCTCTCTCTCTCTCTCTCTAGCTTTGTACCATTCCCTCTTCTCCGGCCTTCCAACCTCCCATCCACTGTTCAATTCTGTCATTGGCATCATTACCCCTAGGCTGCTCTCCACACACCATCCCTCATCTCTGACACGCTGCTGCCAAAGTGAGTGTTGCACAGCCCTTGCGCAAGGTCCAATTCTCAGACATAGCCCAAGGTTGAAATCTATAGATCCTATGGTTAATTAGCTAATTGTGTCAATTAAGTTAGTGGGAGTTTTTAGTAATAATGGGGGTGAAGGAAGGGTTGGTGTCGCGCTTGACTCGTATTGCATTTCTCATTAGGGTCCAATCACAAAGTCAGACCCCAGAGCCTTTGAACATCTGTGATATCCGTTTAGGCTTCCTCGGGGACCGGCTGACAGATGACCGCTTTAAAGTGTGGGCTTGCATCTTTAAAAGGTTCCGTCTTGAGAAAGCAGAGAAAATAAACAGCGTAAAGACTTCTGACTCGGTAATCTGACCAGCCTTCCATTAATGCAATAACTTGCTAGTGGCCGGCAGTGCCTTCAATCACAGGTTTATGCGCAATTAAAATGTGCCACATGACATTTGCATTGATTCCTCTCCAAATGGCTGCCCGGCACACTCAATTTCATTAGCGGCCGTCAGCTCCGGCCATTTCCTCCGCCTGTGTCAGGCTGCGGGCACAAAATGTGTTCTGTGTCCGGCCAGGGTGGGGAAACTAATCAGCTCGAGCACAGGGGGCGGCGGCGCTAAGGTGATTTGTTCATTTTTATGAGGTTTGAAGGGCCGTGTCCTCAGTCAGACACGCTTACAAGGGATGCTCGCTCGCTTACGACCTCTCGTTCACTCGCTGTTGTTTTTATTGGTCGACTGCTGCAGCGGAAGTGACTTACAGCTCGGTTGGTTTGTTGTCCAGCACCACAGCACAAAGGCTGTGGTTTTTTTTTTTGCAAATGTATTCCAAGTCCTGTAATATAAATCTGGTCTATGAATGGAGGGGGAAAAAATATTGTGACTGGAAATAACTTCAGTTTTCTCCATTCATTTTCAAGTCTGTGGCTTTTGGCCCACCAAATCAAAAGAGGAGGTTAAAGCGGCAAGTTAGCAGAAACGAAGTCTGGCTCCAACTCAACAACCACTTTTTAAAAGGCAGGAACTTTGTCAGATCACTAACCCCATTTGATGTGGCTGAGTTGGATGATGGCTGACTCTGCCCATTTTATGTGCGCTGGCAGA
>NC_045163.1:5330487-5392987 GCF_900700415.2 Clupea harengus | reverse complement strand
CTCTCTCTCCCTCTCCCTCGCTCTCTCTTGACTTCTCCCTCCCTCCCTCTCAAGCACCCTCATTTTCATTTGAGCTATTCTGAGATGTGATGTGTGTGGGTCCCTTGAGGCCGAGGAAGTGCATATGTTTGGGAAAGGATAAAGGCGTGTGGAGTCAGGGGTATGGGGGGGGGGGGGGGGGGAGGTGCACCCGGACCACAGTAATCCTCTCTGCCTAATTGGTCATTGTGTGGCCGTTTGGAGAGCACCATTGTTTATGGGAGAGCAAACTCCCCCTAGGTCTCAGCTGGATGAGGAGGGCTTTTCATTGCTCTTTATTTTTCAGAAGCTTGCCTTTTTCTTCCTGTTGTTTGTGTGTGTGTATGTGTGTGTTTGTCTGTGTGTTCTCCAGGAGGTTTCAGAAGCATATGCAAGTATTGTTGTGTGTGTGTGTGCGAGCGTGCGTGCCTGTGTGCGTGCGTGTGTGCGATTACGTCTATCTTTGTTTAGGGACATCAAAAAGACAAGCAACAAGAGGGCCCTGGGGGGAGGCAGTCTGAGTGGGTTTATGAGCCCGTGTACGGCACTGACCAGAGACAGGAAGGCCAAGATTGAGTGAATCAGTAAATGTGTGTCTGCGTGTGTGTGTGTGTGTGTGTGTGTGTGTGTGTGTGTGTGTGTGTGTGTGTGTGTGTGTGTGTGTGTGTGTGTGTGCCTGCCTGAGGACACCTAGAGAAGACAGACTACAGCAGGCCCAGGTGTGTGTGTGTGTGTGTGTGTCTGTGTGTCTCCGGGCAGTGGTATAATTTAAATTCTGTCGCCCCTGTGCTGCATCACCCCGGCTGCTGAGCTTCGGTGTGGCTCCAGACGACACGTCCCCACTGCGCCGCTGTTTCTGAATGTTCACTCTCTCTCTTCAGGGGCTGTGATGTGGTCTTGTGGAGGCAGCAAGCAGATGGCTGTCACTCAGTCCCACTCCAGAGCCCCCCTCCTGCCCTGCCACTGCCCTCTGCCATGCCCCTCTGTAAGCACGGAGTGAAGGGCTAGCATGGGACCGTGGATGGGACGAGATAAATGTCACCTCTGACAGCTATGACTGTGTTGACACTGGAGCCAATTGATACTGTCACCATTAATATTTAGCACAACATACTGTGGAGACTGTCTCTCTCTCTCAGTCCTGATTGCTCTGGCTATTTGTGTTTGTCTCGTGTTGTCGTTGTAAACTATTCTGGCAAGTCGGGCAGATTAGAAATTCTCTTTTACGGACCATTTTCTTTAATTGCTCGCTGTTATGGGCCCGCAATTAAATAATTATGTAATAATTAGCATCTAAGTGAAGTCTCTCTCCAGCACAACGTGTGTGTGTGTGTGTGTGTGTGTGTGTGTGTGTGTGTGTGTGTGTGTGTGTGTGTGTGTGTGTGTGTGTGTGTGTGTGTGTGTGTGTGTGTGTGTGTGTGTGTGTGTGTGTGTGTGTGTGTGTGTGTGTGTGTGTGTGTGTGTGGTTGAGACTGGCTGCAACTGAGGGGAATGAGAAAAGAGGAGAGTTCCAGGTCTAAGTGACACTGCTGAGCATCACGCGGTGGGGAGAGTCCATACTGCAGACCATCAAAGGTTAGAATGTGCTCCACGCTTCACAGATTAACAGCTTTGCAGAGGTGAGAAAGTTAGAGGGAGATAAGGGAGGCAGTGCTAGATAAACTTTCAATGTATTTGCATTCAGTGTGAGTACAGTGTGTGATATACTCTCTGACATGTAATAGAAGCATGCCATGCGTCACTGATTATTCTCACTGGGATACCGCAGATACACAGATTGAAAGACAGTGTGTGTTCGTGTGTATATATGTGCTTGTGTGTCTGTGTAGGGGGATAAAGATGGACAGACAAAGGCCCTCCTTCAAAGGAAATGCATCTTTGCCAATAAAACATGAAAGCCACGTGTCCTAAGGATGCACCATGCCCCTCAGATTAATTCTGCGTATCAGAGGAAATAAATTGAATGTGTTTTATCGGCAGCGAGAGAATAAATAAATTTGCTGCATGGCCCCTGCCTTAATTACCAGATTAACCATTTCAGCATATATTGCAGAGTGGTGAGCGGGAGAAAGAACGAAAAAGCGAATTAGCCGGCCTCTCCACTCCTCTCCACGCTCTGAATCACCCCATTGCTCTAATTAGATTTCAGATGAAAATCACCCAGCTGGTCAGCTAAGCTTTAGCTCTCTTTCATTCACACCCACCTCTATACACACACACACACACACACACACACACACACACACACACACCTATGGCACTGGTCTGGAAAAAGTCACTCTCAGCACGCTCGCTACAGGACACGTCGGATGTAAATGTTTCCTTCATTTTCCTCTGTGAGATGGGGGGGGGGGGGATCAGTGCTAAATGCTCAAAGTTAGCGGTGCTCCTTCAGACCGCCAGTGAAATGGGATCCTGCTGCTCTGAAGTGGATTAACCGCCTCGCAGCAGGTGAGTTTCATTTAAACAGAAGGCAGGGGGAGGGACGGAGGGGATCCTCCCTTCCTAATTCAGACACCAAATCCAATCCCATCCAAGCCATTCAGGCTCATTTGTTCACTTAGCGGTAGCGTGTCTTCATCTTGTCTTTATTGTCGTCCTGGGAGTTCTGGGGGACCGGCAACAAGCATTATGGGATGAGGCCTTTCCTGTTGACCTTTAACCCCAAGACTATGCCTAAATATCCCCTGGGTCTGCCTTCAGACACAACCCCCTCCCTTCTGCCCTCTGAAAGCTTTCCGTAATGAAATTTCATCCTGTTTGTGAGATCCCTCCTCCAACACCCAACCTGCCCTCTGTACCCCAATATCCCACCACCCGCAGGCACCATCCCCCCTTTTGTTCTCCCTCCCCCTGTCTCTTTTCCTCAGTCTCTCACACACACACACACACTCGCTCTCTTTCCTTTTCTCCGCCTCCCACTCCCTCTCTTTATCTTTTTCCATTCTGATATTAGTCCCTATTACTAGTTAAAGCAAATAAACAGTAGAGGTCACGACCTGTCTGAGCTCCTTACTGACTGGCAGGTGAGGTCTGCTCTGCCTCCCGACGGCACTAGCAGCAGGGCCTGTCTGAGCCGGCAGTAGCTCCGCTAACCAGAGCCAGAGGGTCTCACTGGCTGACTGACTGCCTGGCTGCAGTCACCTCACCTTTAACCGCCCCATCCCACCTTCTCCAGAGAGAGGACAACAGCGAGCGGTGACACTGGAGCCCGGTGTTTGTTCTGGGAGGGCTGAGCGCTGACTGTTGTTGCTTCGGAGCGGTTCTTGTCTCGCTCCTGCTGTGCTTGGCCGTGCGGGCCGGCCTGTGTAAACACACATGGGAAACCCATCCGAGAACCCGATCTCCATGTTTTGCTTTTGCTTAAATGAGCGTGTAGTATGTTTTGTCTCGGTTAAGGGGTTACAGGGCCTGTGTGCCTTGTACCACACTGGCCCCTTTTTCGTACAGGTAATTGGACAATAATTTGGCCGTGCTGTTCGAAATAGCTCTGGTGATTGGCAAGTTGAGTATTATACATTTCAGATATTTTTGGAGCACTTGGGGAGGAAGCGTGACTTGCAGAGGGTTTTTTTTTTTTTTTTGCTGGTGGGGAGGGCTGTCGGGAACAGAGGTGCTGTTGTGTCCCGGTGGTGTGCGGGGACTGCAGAGAGGCCGGGCTCGAGGAGGGTGGAGGCGGTGAGGGGTGGAGAGGCACTGAAAATGAATTTTCCACATAAGAGCCCAGCTGAGGGTCTGTCCGTGCTGACAGGACAGGCTGCGAGACGACTCTCTCTGCAGTCTGAGTGTGTGTGTGTGTGTGTGTGTGTGTGTGTGTGTGTGTGTGTGTGTGTGTGTGTGTGTGTGTGTGTGTGTGTGTGTGTGTGTGTGTGTGTGTGTGTTAAAGTAGGCCCTTCATGCTGTGTGTGTAAATTATGGCTATGGATGGTGTGTGGGACATGTTTTTATAATATCTGGATGTACAGTATGTGAGTGGATTTGATATCCATGTCTGGTCTTGTGTCTGTAATACATTTGCGCGTGTGTGTGATGGCTTTGTAATATCTTTGTGTGTGTCTGTGTGTGTGTGTGTACTCTCTCTCTCTCTCTCTCTCTGGTGTATCTGCGTGTGAGCGTAGATGTCTGCTGAGTGAGTGTGTATCCATCTGTGAGGGCTCTCTCTGGAGGGTGTCTTTGTGTGTCGCAGAGCTCAGTCTGATGTCCATGTGTGGATGTGTTGAAGGGCTGTATGAGTGTATGTTTGTGTGTATGTGCCTCTGTGCGTGAGAGTAAATCTGTCTGGTGTGTGTGTGTGTGTGTGTGTGTGTGTGTGTGTGTGTGTCTGGTTTTATTAAAGGGTAGTGCCATGTGTTCCTGTTCCTAGTTGAAGTGCATGTCAGGGTCATGGCTGGGTTTGGGTTTCCTGTGGGGATTGGGGGGTGCAAGTGTGAGGGTGGTCTTAACAGTTGCGTGTGCGTGGGCGTGTGTGTGTGTGTGTGTGTGTGTGTGTGTGTGTGTGTGTGTGTGTGTGTGTGTGTGTGTGTGTGTGTGTGTGTGTGTGTGTGTGTGTGTGTGTGTGTGTGTGTGTGTGTGTGTGTGTGTGTGTGTGTGTGTGTGTGTGTGTGTGTGTGTGCGCGCGCGCGCGTGTGTGTGTGTATATGTGCGTGTTCGTGTGTGTGTGCGCGTGTGTGCATGTGTATATGTGCGTGTGTATGTGTGCTTGTGTATGTGTGTCTGCATTAAAGGTTGAGCTCACCATTCTGTTCTTGTGTGGTGGTGTGTGTTCAGTGGCATGTGGTGGGGCCCCATATGATCTCACACGAACAGAGGCATTGTGGGGGGTGGTGATGGAGGGATGGTCAGAGGGCCACACACAAAACAGAAGGTGCATCCGGCTCGGACCTGTTGGCACCATGCAGCACCTGTCCTGCCTCCTGCAGCGGGCCGGCTCTGTGCATGACCTGACCCGACCTGATTAAAAGACATGAGATCAGCGCTTTAGCTGCATAAGAAAACATCTGCTGGGGGAGAAACAGGCCAAGACAGGGCCAAGTCGTGCTTTGAGTCAGGAACTGTTTTCCAGAGGCGTGGCTCAGCACGGTCGTCCCAAAAGTGACCGCACTGTCCCCGGAGTGTTCTTGACGTGCTAATGGGCTCCGTGCCTGTGCATGAGTAACTGTTGTTCGTCCCCAAGTGTTTTTTTCTGTTAGAAACCCCCCACACATCCACAGAAGTGTTGTCTATAAATATCACTGGAGATCATATATGAAGCCTGGTAATCCAGAGCCAGGGGCCATCACTGTCTGATCCTCTGCAGAACCCTCTAATTGGAGAGAGAGAGAGAGAGGGAGAGAGAGGGAATGGGAGGTTGCTAGGGCGAGAGAGAGAGGGAGAGTGGGAGGGAGTGAGAGAGGGCCTATGATTGCACCACGCTTGAAACAGGAGTGGGGCCGTGAGTAAGAAGATGTGGGGACGGATTACACAACTTCATTTTCTTTTTATTGTGACTGTGAGGCAAAAGAACACCAAATGCACCCTTATGAGGCACAGATTGTCCCTCACTGCACAATGGTGCCCAAAACCCAAGTGAGTTAGATGGGTGGGGAGCAATATGTTTTCCTTTTATAGACATGCTTTTGTTTGTATATGAGAGAGTGAGGCGGGGGGGGGGGGGGGGGGGGGGGTAGAGAGAGCGGGAGAGTGGGGTAGAGAGAGCGGGAGTTGAATCTTGAATGTTTGAGTGCGGTGCTCAAGCTCTCAGTGAGGTAAACACAATTACAGTTTGAACATTTTCACCGGCTTTTGTTGCTCTTAATGCGCTTGGCTCATAGATGCAGCAGGCTGCCTATTAGGCAGAGAAATGGATCAGTCTCCCTGGCTCTCATACAGAAGGCCCCGTGAGACCCTTGGCCTGGCCATTGTCACAGAGCTCGGCCCAGCCCAGCCAAAGAGCCGCTTTGTCGGTCAGCCGCCCGGGCACACAACCCTTCCAACGCCTCAAAACTGCCGCACCCCCCAGACCACTAAATCCAATACATTGTTCTGGAATTTTCCAAACCTGCCCGTGTCCCTGGCAGGGGACGGGAGATCTGGTGGGCGAGGGTTGGGAAGCCAGCCGTGACTCTCAGACAGGGGCTAAGATGGATCAGCATGGTCAATAAAAGCTGCCTGAATACCAAACAACCAAATGCTTTCAGGAAAGAAGTTTTTTTTTTGTTACATATTCAGAATCATTCTCTATTGTTATATAACCCAGACTTGAACCAAACCTATTCAGGGATAAGCGTAGGTGCTCAGTTCTGAACCCACAAACACAAAGCAAAGAAAATGTCTCAAAGTCGTGGTTTTTGTTTAGCATAAGAATTCTCCATTTTGGGTCACAAAAGTTAGCATTCCTTTCCTCCCCCCATTGGTTACACTAATAACAAAGACCAGTCCTACTCAACATAACCACGGCCGTGTGGAAGCAGAATAGTTATTGGTTGTTGTGGCTCATTAGCCTACAGGAATTACAGACGCGCTTTTGTGTTGTGCTTTACTGAAGTCTCTGAAAGCCCTCCAACCTCTCTTTATTTGTGCACTGCTGTTCCGAGATCCTTGCTAAAGTGGATAAAGCCGGGGCATAAATGTTTAATGCCCGTGCAATGGAAACTCGTAAGAACTATGTGGGACGAAACTAACAATTAGAAGACTTTAAAAAGACCAGGAACATTCCGTATCGGGGTCCAAGAAGAGAATTATATGCTTTGCATGGGGTTGCAGCTCTCCGCATGTCCAGCTGGATGCCTTCAGACTTAATGGACGTAGGCCTGATACGGCAGCCTCTAAGACTAGTCATGAGTTTTGTAAAGATATTACAACCATTTTGTCCTACAAACTTACACATTTGTGCTCCCTCACAAAAGAGAGACAAATCAAGGGTATAGAGAGAAAGAGAGAGAAAGAGAGAGAGAGAGAGAGAGAGAGAGAGAGAGAGAGAGAGAGAGAGAGAGAGAGAACAGATGAGTAAATTGACGCATTGTTGCCACTTACCAAGTGGCCCAGTTCCCTTCTCCCCCAGAGACTGACTACATATGTCTGTCTTTTCTCACTCGCTTTCTCCCGAATAGACTTCATTCCCTCACCACATGAAAAAAAAAAAAAAACGATGTTGGCTCAATTTCGCAATGATTTCGATCAGTCTGTTAAGGTCTGCCTGTAAAAAAAGAGAGCAAAACATCCTCCTCAATGTGCAAATCACAGGGGAAGGTTATAATGACACGAAGTACTCCAATTATTACATCCCCAGTGGAGCAGCGCTTACTGTTTCTGCACCCAGGGGATTCTGGGTAAGGGGAAGCTGAGCGCGAGCAGCAATCAACGGCTGAATGCTAGGGAACTGCACGCTGCAGGGCTGCTGTGTCACTCGACAGCGGGACAAACTCTTGTAGAGTTCTCTGTGCCCGCCACGGTCTCTCTGACAATGTCATTACAATGATGTAACACCTGTCGTTGGGTGTCGTGACACCACAGTCCTGCCAGGCCGATCGTGTTGCAGTGGTGAGTGTTGCTAGGTAGATTGTGATACCACGTTTCACACTCAGGTTGTCTTTTCAGAGGTTTTTTGTTTTCAAGCATGTGACCAAAACCAAAACGTTTTTGTTTTGTTTGTTGTGAGATACAACCCCTTCACACTGTGCACTGTCACTGTGACTACACTGAGACTCACCAAATGTCGTGGTCACAGGACTAACACGAAGGTCAGGTTTCACACCACATTTTCTAAAATGTAAGTTAAGAAGCCTTCTAGAGTGCTGTTTCTCCAACCATTCATTTCTCCAGCGGACTGCAGAAACCACTGGCATCTGAACCAGCTAAACCGCTCTGATTTGTGGTGGCCCTCACCTCAGCAGACCCTGGTTGGGGACCGCAGAAATCCAAGCACACTTTCTTCAACCGGTGGAATAAAGGTTGACAAAAAAATAAAACTCTGACTGGAGTTCTCCAGTTCTTAAGTCACTCCGAAGCCTTTGTCTCCAAGGACAGGACTCTTGTTCGGAATGACCTGCCTTCTGTGTCTTGACAAAGCTCCTCGGAAGCATTCTCTGGACAACCTTGAAGGCGAGCCGAGCAAGTAGCATAGCTAATCTCCTTGCTGTGGTCCTCTCTGTGCGAGGTCGATTCTGACGTTGCCAGTTTGCGTCAGCCATCCATCTACGCCACAGGGTTTAATTTAGTTTACCTGTTTCCCTAAACCTCAAATGGTAATGCAATCAGAAAATAATGATCAGGGGTTGCTTGCATTGTTGGATTCCATGCTTTTTTTATTGTTTGTGTTTTCATTCTGCCATTCACTGAGCTGATTAACACATCAGCTCACATGAAGTAAGTGACTGCACCTACAGGCACAACCAGGGAGTTTAACAGCTGACGGATGGATCAAGGATGTCAGGTGGAGGTATTGTACACTGGATGACACAGTGCGGATTCAACAGATCCTTAGCTCTGTTCAATGTGACCCTCTTACAGCTGAGGGGAGCCAGAAATGGAGAACAGTGTACAGTGAACAACCAGGCAAATTGAGTTCATTAGAAAATGTGCTTATGTCACTTGTGATTTGTGAGGAAGAGGCACTGCTTCAGTTCTCTTCTGATGTCCTTGAGACATGAAGAGAGAAGGGAAAAAAAACTGACTCTGCTCAAGTGCCAATAAGCTCTGTCTTCTTCTTTCTTTCTTTCTTTCTCTCTCTCTCTCTCTCTCTCTCTCTCTGCTGCTTTGTCTTGTCTCTGTATGAGGCTGAGCACACAGACCCCTTAACAATGGTACATGTTTTGGCTGGTATATGGGGTGAAGCCAAAATCCGTTTCTCTGATCCTATTGATGTCTCGGCTTAGTTTTAATTGCGGAGGTAGTTATTTGGAAACGCTGCGTCTCTTTCGGATTTCATCACATTCCCCCCAGCACCGTAGCTGTGAAACGTGTCACCATGGGGAGAACGGCATCCTGTGGCATGTTTTTTTTTTGTATTTATCTGCGCCGATGAATTGTAATCTGTGCTGAATAACCTCAAGGTCTTTTTCTCGGAGGCCGCAGCGCTTTGTGCTCTTGTCAGACTAAAGAGTAGAAGCAAGCGTTCAACCGACTTTTTAATTTTTTTATAGGCAGACAGTTTGAAACGAGTGTGCTCATCATTATCATTATCTGTCCTGTGGCAAATAACACTTGTATCCTCTCTTCCCACACTCATACATGAAAAGGAGAGAGGGAGGGACAGAGAGAGAGAGAGAGAAAGAGAGAGAGAGAGAGAGAGAGAGAGAAGTGGAAGGGTGGCCTTAGATGAGTCCCGGGTGTGTTTGTTGTTTTGTTTTGCTTTATG
This sequence comes from Clupea harengus, assembly GCF_900700415.2. Taxonomy (NCBI): domain Eukaryota; kingdom Metazoa; phylum Chordata; class Actinopteri; order Clupeiformes; family Clupeidae; genus Clupea; species Clupea harengus. The sequence continues at coordinate 5,383,635 of NC_045163.1, read as the reverse complement.
GCGGCATTAGTGGTTGACATTCACAGCTGAATTGTTCCAGAGCTGAATTGCGCGTGAGGGAGGCTCTTCACCTTGCAAGACCAGCTTTCTAGGGCCATCGAGGGGCGATACATACACACACACACACACACACACACACACACACAAACCCTGAGCAGGGGAAGGGAACACAAACACGCCCGCGCCCTACTTAAAAGGGGAAAAAAAGGTACTTCCACAAGTTCCTCCCTCAGATCCATGCATTTGAAATAGCCATAAAAAAAGCAAAACTGGAAAAAAGGCTGCGGGTTTGTTGTGTAGTTTACATAAATATTGAATTGTCTAATTAACTGTTCCACAATACCTCAATTAGTCACACAGTGGGACACCTCTGAGAGGCTGGTGCTCTGCTGAATGTAAATACTCCATACTTCCTCTTAGAATTCCACATAAGTAGCGAGTGTCAGAGAGACATTTTTTCTGTTGTCGCTCTACGCTAATGCCACCGCTGCTTATCACAGCTTATGTGCAGCCTTGGCCACAACACCTGCTAAGCTAATCCCATTGCAGAACCCTGGAGCTGATTTTCATGATTGGCCATCATTATGATGCTTGGCTCTGTGCCCCCGGCCCTCAGGGTGCTGATTTAAAAGATATCTATCCAGGGTGAGAGAGAGCAGACACCTCTTTGATTCTCTGTGAGTTTTTTCAGGGACAGACTCGGAGATGGTCTGTCTGCTTTTCTGGCCACTGAGATGGCAGTTTAAATATCCATCGCACTTGCTTTTGCAGAGAGGAAATGGTGCTGGGGAGTTTTTATTTAGTTCACACTCTTTATCTTGTTCTCTGTAATTTCTTCTTCTGCGAACTTTGAAAAGTAAGAGCATACTATTCTCTTTTTCCTGCGGCACATCTTTTTGGCGTTGGGTTTGGGTGGCAGCTGGTGGAAGAGGTTTCAAGCAGTTGTGGTGATTCGGTAAAGCCACATTAGCGCTGTCGTCTAAACCATCTGTTTTCATCCACTGGCAGACTGATGAAAAACGGGCTAATTGGAGTTCAGCGCCTACCAGCACAGCAGAGGAGACTCGCTGTCCTACGCCATGCCAAGAGATGGAGGTAATGGTTGCTCTTCACCACACACACACACACACACACACACACACACACACAGTTGTAAACAATGTACACAATGTACACACAGACAGAGTTATACCACTTTAAGGCAAACATCTCCACCAAGTGTAATTACAGAAAAGTTTGCGGTGGCGTCTGTGTGCAGTCACAGGAGAGAGAGAGAGAGAACGAGAGAGGGAGACTGAGAGACACAACAGTTCTAAGACTAGGGAAAATTAAAATCACGAAGATGAAAATCCTCAACCCCACAGCAACCTTACCTTACCTTACTCTTCTCAGTACACACACACACACACACACACACACACACACACAGACACACACAGAGTATGGCAGAGTAACCCCCACATCCCACAAGCTCATCTCCCTCTCCCTGTGACGAGCCATGGAGAACCACTGATCTTCTGAGCAGCACATGCTCCCCACACTGCTCTCATTAGATCCCTTATGCGCTCCGCAGCGGCAGCCCGCGGCCCAGATCAGATCAGCGCCGCTGCCGATCGCTCGTCACCGATTAAGCTCACAAAGGGACGGCCATCCGGAGGAGCCATTGCCATGGTCTCGGCAGCGGCAGCCTTTTCATGTGGAAAATTGCACACCCAAAGAGGCTGAGCCAGGAGAGAGGCGAGCAAGATGTGACAGCCCGCGGCATCTGTTCCTCTGGGATGATATCTCATCCACACACACACACACATGCTCACACTCACACACATGCTCACACTCTCTCACACATACAGATGCAGTGTTCTGTTCACTCCAGTACACCCACACACACACCCGCATACACAAGTAGCTGCACAGTATAGGCTGTTTACTCCAATACACACACACACACACACACATTCAGATGTACAATATAGGTTGATCATCCCAATGTACACACAAACACACACACTAGCTAGATCTGGGAGGAGAACCAACCACCACATGCCACATCATGTTTTATGCACACAGCATGTGTTGGCAGCTGAGCGCAAAGTCATTAGTTTGGAATAATGTATATGAACGAGAGCACATCACAGGGACGAGAGAGGAAAGAGAGAAAAAAACAAGAAGGAGGGGAAGAATGGAAAGCAGAGAGCGAAGAGAGTCAGTGCGGAGGGATGAGAGGAGACACTGAGCACAAGAGCGTGGGGAAACAGCTATAGGACGTATCGTTTCCTCTCTCCCTCGTGTTTCAGGCCTGAGTTTGTTCCTTTGGATGGATGGAGGTGCAGTAATCAAGAGAAAAGCCCCCGCTCTCCTCACCCCCACCCCCACTCCATCCCGTCTCCCTCTCTCCTCACCCCCACCCCATCCCGTCTCCCCCAGCCGATTTCCCGCCACCAATCCATAGGCTAATTAATAGAAAGCTTTGAAAGGGTTACCCCCCCCCCCCTCCCTGTCTATAGGGATGCATAAATCAACATCACTCTCTTCTTAGCTCCCTCTATAGAGTCGGCTTCAGGACACGCTCCACGATGCAGACACACCCTGTCACTCACACACACACGCACACACTCACACACACACACACACACACACACACACACACACACTCACACAAACACACACACACTCTCACACACACACACACACACACACGCACACACACACACATGCCGAGTTCTAGCCCTGCCACATCGTAGCCCATTAACCAAATGGATTTAGTGAAGAGGACGGGTGGCCGTACAGGAGATATTCAGATGGAATGATAGAGGGAGAGTGAAGGAGAGAGAGAAGGCAGGAGACGGGGGAGCGGAAGGCAGCCAGAATGGACATTAATGGTCCCTGCTGTTCTGTTCGTTAGCTTGGAGGAGAAAAAGCCACTCTGGCTTAACCAATGTTACGGGGCCGTGCGCACGATGAAAAGGCAGTGAAAAGCAATTCATGAAGAGCAGAGGAGAAATAAATACTGGCGAGGAGGGCCAGGCTCAAGTTAAAAAAAACAAGCTGGCCAATCCAGTTAAATTGAAAGACGCAAATTCCAATGGATCCCTGCTCATCTGAATTAATCCATGCAGAGATTTACGCGCTGCTAATAGTTTAAACGAGCAGAATTGATGCCCCGTCCTGCTGTCACAGCACACACTCATCCAGCTGCCCTTCAAATATTGACAAGATGTTTTGGTCACGTTTCAGCGGAAGTGCCACAGCAGCCTCTGAAAGCCTTTAAATATAGTGTAGCATGTGTCTCTGTTTCAGCCGCTATGAATAGAGGTGTATTTCGGACGGGTCGACCAGCAACCCTGGGGTGTTAAATGGAATGCTTAATGGAAGTGTCACACTGCCTGAGCTTTGTCAGGTTTCACCCAATGGAGAGGCTGGGTACACACACACACACACACACACACACACACACACACACAAACACACACACACAGGGAGAGAGGGAGAGAGAACCACAACAATACATTTGGAAGTACTGCACAACCTGCCACATTCAGTGCAGTTGTTGAGTGACCATACATTCTCTTAATACTTGCTCAGTTAGTTTCCCTGGTGTTTTGATACCCATCCACTGTAAGCAGCTGTCAACACACACACACACTCACCAAGTACTCTCTCACACACATACAGACTGAGACTACCCTGGCATCTCTCTCAGAGGCTCTCAGGCTCGACAGGTTTCATTACTTTGACCAGTCAAAAAAAAGTGTGTGACAGAAATACACAGCCATGTTGAATTCTTTTCACTTTCACTGATTCCACTCGAAGGTGGGATCAGCAGCTCAGCTGTCATCCGGAACTCTTGCAATGTTTGCCAATGTACTCCTCACCCTCTGGCAGCCATCACCTCAGTATGTACTATGACAGGACCAGAAGGGTTTGGTTTGTTTACTAACACCTCAGTATGTACTATGACAGGACCAGAAGGGTTTGGTTTGTTTACTAACACCTCAGTATGTAGTACTATGCCAGGACCAGAATGGTTTGTTGTTTACTAACACCTCAGTACGTAGTACTATGACAGGACCAGGGGTACGTTCGTCGTAGGATTGAAGCTAAGTTAATCAATTGGCCTTTTAGCCCGTTAAGATTAGCGAGCTGATTGAGAACAGCAAATATCGGTTCGTTAACGGCTGACCCGCATCCTAATCATGTGGTTAATTTCAAGCAGGCTAAAGTTATCATGGCATTTGCGCGTGCACGTCCTACTTCAAAAGGCAGGAAAGGTCGATCACCAAAACCATGATTTTCTAACGGTATAATGGTTCTAAACTCAAAGAAAAGGGCTCTTTTTTTCTCCGCTGGCGAGTAGGAGATGAACATGAACGCTTATGAAGAATACAAGACCAAAATCATGTCAAAATTCAACACCACCACCGCTGTGAGAGCAAGGTGTGTTGGGATGTTTATAGGGTGATATCTATGTATGAATACCTGACGGCAAGTGTCAGCTGGTACAGAGGTTACCGCTACTGGTTTGAATCTGCATGGTTGCTAGTTCAAATCCCCTCACCTCCTTCCTCGATGTAGTTTTACATTTCCTTGGAAGTCGTTTTGAATAAAAGCGTCTGTTAAATGACTAAATGTATTAATAACAAATACAATAAATTGAAGCAGTGAAAATAAATTGTCTGTATTTCTCTCTATTCTTATCATGAGTCCACCGTAATCATTTTCTACAATAATGATATGCTATGGTGTACTAATAATACTCATATAATTATGAGTGCTTTGTTCTCCGCATCACCGACACTACAAAAATGTACCACTCGCAAAAAAGCGCAAGACAGTCAATGTGGTGTTTGCAATAAATGACTCGAGAAGGTCTTGTAAATTAATGATTCCTTGTCGGGTGAATCAGTAGCGCTCATACAAGAATAATGGATCTTGGTGATCGCAAAGAACTCTCTCCCTCCGCTAATCTAACTCTAATATCAGTCCTTGGTCAATGGGATCCCTCCTTTTTCCGGTGGTGTGGCAAGCTTATCCAGCTACACTTAAGTTAGCCTGCCCTGGAGCAGGTTAGTGCTAATCGATATGTAACTATGGTGATTTATCAAAAGTTGCTTCCACGAACCAAAAAGAGGGGCGTTTTTTATCTTAGCCTGAAAATTAGCTCGCTAAACCGTTTAGCGAGCTACGACGAATACCCCCCAGAATGGTTTGGTTTGTTTACTAACACCTCAGTACGTAGTACTATGACAGGACCAGAATGGTTTGGTTTGTTTACTATCCAACCAGGTACAACAAGGGTCTACCTGTCAATCCTCTGCTCTCTCCAACGCAACATACTGTACGTGCTCTCAAGAAGAGACTTTGGAGTGAACACTGGTTGGAGGGGACATATTTGCTTTGGAGTTTTTGGAGAGTTGAAAAATAGCTTGATTCTGCTATAATCACTAATTAAACATTAAGAGTGCTGTGTTATGGTATAATCTCACTTGTCCATCAATGCATTTGAATATGTTGAATTTATAACTCTACCCTAGTATCAGCTTCATGCTTTCTCCCCCTGTCTTTTGGTGCAACCTACCAGTTATGTCGATGGACAGCAGTAGTGGTTGGTGCATTTAAGTAAGGCTCCATTGTCAGGCTGGCCTGATTTAGAGAAAAGCTTTGATTTAGAGCCGGTTCGTTATTTATCCCCCTCTGCGAGGCTATGACTAGGGGAGGCTCTTTGATAGTAAAAAAGGCTGTGGGTCTACTGGACTCCAACAGTAAATCTGCTGCCACAGTCCCTCTCCCCTGCCCATCCCACCAACAGTCATTATTCCCATTAGAAAATCGCAGCACAGCACTATCATCCTACAGACAGAGGGGAGAAAAATTGGCCCGAGTGGCCAAACGCCACCAGATTCAGACAAATGGCCACGGGACGCTAATGGTAGCAGCAGGGAAGCTACTCAAGGGGCTGGAGTTTGGAGAATGCTGCTGCTTTTAAGGGTGAAAAACCACAGCAGGTTACCGCAGCAACCCAGAGCCATGGCTGTTACCACAATTCCCATGTCCGGCTCATTTTTCCTCCTTAAAGTTTTGTTCTCAGACATCTCTATGCGAACATCTCTCAGAGGTATCTGCCGGGCTTAAGAAGTTGGGCTGTAAGTTAGGAGTATAATTGCTGTGGTTTTGAAGGCATTTACAAGATTCAGCATTGTGCAAAGTGCCTGTAGTGCTGGTGTATGGATATAAGAACTAACAATTCATCGAGGTGACAGACTCATTTGTTTTGTTTTTCTCCGCTACTTGCTCAGACGTATTGTGTATTTTTGAAACAATGCTAATATTTGCACTTTCTGGAGTTTTTCAGTAAACATTGGATGTGCTCCTGGTGCCGTTGTATTGTTTTATAACTCCAGAAGTAGATGGCTACCTCTAGGTACTGTAGAAGTGCATGGTCAAATAATAAGTGTTGAGAGAAAACAGATGTGTAAGCTGTTTCGAAGCTTGTGTAACATGTTTTGGAGCTAAAATTAATTACATTTTTTTTCCAGGACAAATTAAGCAACAGACTCTGTTTTTTATCTATTAAACTAAATGGGATTTATTTTAAGATTGCTTACTGGCTGGGAGCTCTGGTATCATTAAATTATAGTGAAAATGAGAGGAAAGACCTCAGACTGCCAGGGCTGTTAATCTTCTGGGGTAGTTGATCATGCACATACTGCACACTGTGACCCGTAGTCTGGATTAATAGGGACCGCATACCCAATACATGGATAGATAGTCTATTTTTCTAATGTTGGATTATCTCATCATGACAGTATTATATTTGTCTGGCCATGCTTAATAATACTGGCCATGCTTAATACTACATGTTTATTCAGATGCTTTAATCCAAACCAACATACATTACAGGTACTGTATCCTCTTGGTCAGACCAAACCAACACACATTACAGGTACTGTATCCTCTTGGTCAGACCAAACCAATGACCCAGAATGGTGTTGAGCAACGGAGTACCTATCTTATCTAATCTTTAGCTGTCCATAAATCCTCCATGAAATGAAATATTCTGAAGGAAACGATTGAAAAAAACATGCTTTTCATCTCCAAAAATTCACCACAAAAAGATTCTGACCTTAGCTTGAAAATGATTTCCTTTAGAGTCACAAAAATATGCACCTGCTCTATGGTCACTATTATGTGCAATTACCAGTTAAAAGGCTCAGCTATTAGTCATAATTCTTTTAAAAGCTCTACAGCTTTGTGTGATGCCTGTACTGCGCTTTAAAAACAAAATTGATGCAGGATCCTTTGAATTGTAACTCCACAAACTACATAATTTTGCTAAATGCAAAAAAGTGTTCAAATGGCTGAGAGGGGGGGGGGGGGGTAAACTCCTGTGAATGATGGGTCCCAATAAGACTCACACGCACGGGTGGTGACACTTTAAAGTGGACCTATTATGCTTCTCTGTTTTTTTTCCCCTTTCCTTTAGAGCGTTATATAGCTTTTTGTGCATGTAAATGGTCTGCAAATGGGGGAGGAGGACTTAAAGACAGAAGCTCTAACAAAGTGTTTCACACAGAGGGTGGAGAGAGATCATTGAAGCATATCAATTTATTCTAGTACACCCCAAAAAATGAAATTATGAACACCGAAAATGAGCATAAGAGGTCCTCTTTAAAGTATTTGTTAAGAATCTATAGGTCACTGTCCTCAAGGCTATTAACTCTCCATCATTACAGCAGGTTGTCATGTAACTGGTCCAGTGATTATCCCACTTCCTCTGCCATAAGCTCCGTCGAGTGCCTGGGTTACTGGAGACCAATGCAGGCTCTCAGGTCCCCCGAAAATCTCATTCAAATGCAGTTCATTGTGGGTGATCCTTGTGGGTGAATCCTTTTTGAGGTATCGGACTGAGTGAAACCACCACATCGATTCATTTGGCTCAGAGGCCCACTCTCTCTGTCTCCAGCCCTCCCTTCCCTCAGCCTTTAAGTATCCGGGAATGCCCCTCTCCCTGGGGGCCATTGGTGGAGAGTGAGAGGTGGTATTGGAGTTCAAGGGAGAGCAGGGGCCGTGTAATGGTCTGAGTTTATTAAAAGAAATGGTATGTCAAAATGAGACTCTGGTCCTAACCCAATGGGGCGCCAGTGATGTCTCCAGGCCCGTGTGGCTGAGTGGAATGGGCTTTGCGGGGGAGGCTTGGGGCTTATTCGGTGGCCATTTGGAGTGGACAGGAATAGATTGAGGATGAATCAGGATTTATTGTCTGTCCGTGGGACATCTTCGCAGTGCTCGACGATAATGCAGCATGCTGATGCAATGAACAGCCTGCTTTTTTTTGGAAGCTATCAAAAACAGAAAACTAATTGGAAGCACTCCCAAGAAAAGAATTAAGGATGGCAGGGAGAGAAAAATAACATTTGTGTTGGATAAGGGAGGTGTAGCTCGGGGAGAAGTGGAACGCCAGCCTGGTCTCTCTATTTCAAGGTTATCGCACTTTTCCAAAACCGCAGCACTGACGATAAGGGCTTGGATCTGTCCTCATATCCTGTTTAATCGTATCGGTCAGCATGTGTGGCTTGAGGGGGTGGACTTGTGGTCGCCTCTTTGTGCAAACACACAGCACTGCCTCCAGGACTCTCTGCCCGGTTCTGACCCCACAAAAAGCAATAAGAATGCCAAACCTCAAACTCCTCAAGCCCAAGCACAATATAGCCAGTGATTATCCGAGAGCTGAATTAAATTAATTATGCCGGCGAGATTGTTTTGCTATTTCTAATGTAGCATTCGTTGGATGTTCGCTCGTGTGTGGAATTAGGGCGCCACCGGGGGATATTTTAATAGCTGCAATACGAGACCCAATAGAAGTTGCCCTTGACTGCAGCCAGGAGACTCTCCCTGTTGCTGGAGATCTTTTATCCCCCCCCCTCTCTCTGACTCATCCTCAGGCTTCCGGTGGCGAGATGGAGCCCCTCTCTACAGAGGAGTTGGTCTGATGATCACTACATCAACAACGGCTCAGAGCTTCTCCACACTGAAACAGTACGCCCATCTCTAATGTTACACGCCACTGGACTCTCACACTGGGATATTCTAAATGCGTTGATATTTAAATTATACGGCTAGGATTAGCCACGCATTAGGCTCCACTTACATGACTGTAAATGGCCCCGACTGATCAGTCATCCAGAGTAGGGACAGAGTTACACTTAATGAAATGTTATTGTATGTATGGCCCCGACGGATCACTGTTATTTATGCGATAGCGTGTCAGTGTTGGTGAGTTGTACAGCCCAGTGGAAGTGAAAATCGTGTAAAATGTGCAATAAGCATTTCGTTTACATTTTTAATTAAATCTGTTTGTGGCACTCTAAAGTTATGTTTCTTCGATGAACACCCATATGCTGCTGCTGTGAACGCCTCAGAAATTGCTTCAGATGGTTTGCTTCAGATTAAACCAGTCTGGCCCCAGAGCAATGGCTTGGACTCGACTCTGTTCCCATGGGCGATACTTTGTAACAACCCAAAATAACCAGGGATTTCCAAAGGTACTGGCAGTGTCACAGTATTATTCTAAAAAAGCCCACCAAACTAATAATATATGAGGTTAAACTGTTCATTTTTACAGTGAGCCGTTCCAATCTAAAATTACAGCCTGCAGGAGAAAGTGGATCCCAAAAGGAAAATGACTGTGCCCACTTGGATCATCTGGCAGGATAATCTCCTTGCGTTTAGGAAGCAGCAGGAGCAAAGCCTGACGTTGTTTACTCTGGGCTGACCGAGCTGAACCGATCAGCTCACCATCTGCATGGCTGGGGCTGGGTTCAGACGCACTCATCCTCCCCCAGCACACAGTGTCATTCAGGCACCCCGCACGGGCGCTTCAATTTGCAGATACGGGATGCCAAATTTATTTAAAGCTCTTGGACCCAGAGTCGGGACCTGCCAAAAAAGAGAGCCTTTGTGTGTACTGGAAAGATGATAACACGGTATGGGGATACAGGGTGTCTCATGTCGTGTTGTGATTCGACTGAGCAAACTTTTGGAGCCATCGGCATTTTGGGCGAGCAAAGCTGGAAATCTTTCTTCCTGCAGATGGTGGCGACCCTGCAGCTGCCACTTCATTGCGCTGTTTTCAAAATCACCACAGGTTCCAGACTTGCCAAAGCTTTTACCTCAACGATCTGAATTTTAATTAACGCTTGGGAGAAGTGTTTAAGATTATCATTGTGTTCATGAATAAAAGACGCTTTGAAAGTCCGCATAATTTTTTCTCACTTTCCTCAAGTAACTAAATCCACCAAAAGATATTTCTGAGTGAGCTGCTGATTCCACCGTACTGTCACCGATTATCATGATATATTTGTTTGAGGGAAAGTTTAAATCAGGTAGGTGACATCAATTGCCACAATTTTTGTGCATTAGCAAGCTAAAATGGGTAATAATCGAACACAAAGCTGCTGCAAATGGTTGGGGAATGGCCTGGATTATGATTGAATAAGTTTGCAATCAGCAGTCCCAGCCAAACCTGCAGTCTGTGACAGTGCCAGGCGAGGGCTGCCTGCAAAACACTGAGAAATGTTTCAGACAAAGCCTGAGGTCTGCAAATACACCGGTAAGGAAGGTGGTTTGAATAGGACCCCTCGCCTGTCAGTGTGTCTCAAATGCCAGAGCGTTGTAGATGGGAAAGAGGTGAGTATGGCCCCCAAAAGTGTCACTCTCAGACCTCACACCTCAAAAAATGCTTTACTGTCCACACAGGGAGTAGGCCTTTTTGTTGTGACCAATCAGCCCAAGGAAAAAGCAAACAGAATTGGGATACGGTTCATGACTGACAAGTAAATACCTGTTTGAGAGGACAAGGTGCAGACTCAGATGAACCTGTCCTCTATCCAGCCCGGTGAACACCAGCCTCAAACTGTTGACACAGTTAAGGATCTCTACCTCAGGCCCCTGTTCTGCAGAAGATTTTCAGGAAGCTAGGCTCTGATAATTAGCTGGATAACTACAAAGCTATTAACCCAACATGTGCTTTTTCTGGCGTCGGGGGCTAATATTAGATGGCTTAATTGGCCTCTGTGGTTTGCTCTGTGGCCTAATTCCAGTTTGGTGCCTTGATGCTCACAAGAATACAGCTAATTTGTCTTTTATCCCTTTCTATTTTAAAGAAGAGGCATTTGGTCACTCAATAGCCTGTGTATGTGACTCAAAGGTACTGTAAGGTAGAGAACATTTGGAATATGACTAAACAAAACACTGTCCTCTTTTTTTACACTTATTTTTCTGCTGTGTTGGGAACAGATTGCTCCGTTGTGTGTCTGAGCTAATCAGCACAATTCGTTTTGCTAGAGTACAACCAGTACTTGCCTCTGAAATTGATCTTCAGGTCTAGGGAAAGCGAACAATGATAACTTTCTCCAATAGCCCCCTCAGTCAGTCTGCCAAATTCTTATTGTAATAATGACCTGGTGAAATAAAATTGTAGGGTAGACTCAGGCAAGATGGAATGGACCCCAGCATCAATTCCCAAGATGCATCAGTTTCTCACATCCCCTGTGGCAAAGCTTTTTGCTATCTGTCAGCTGCAGCGAAACCAACTAACAGCGGTACAGCCCAAATAAAAGCAAATGTTAACTAGGCAACCAGACACTCTCTTACACAGAGTTATACAACAAATAGCATAAGAAAACAATCTGCACTGTGCACAAACTTGTGTTTTATTTTTCTTGCTCTCTTTCCATTGTTTCTCAGCAGAACAGAGGGACTCCTGTGTGTGAGCATCCAAGGTGCGACCGCACAAGGAGATTGGCTCTTCACTGGCACAGGCACCCATCAGCTCCATGAGCGAGGACCCAATCTTGGAGATGTCTCACCAGCACAGACAAGGGCAGGCAAGGGGAGGGGGGGTCTGGAGAGTCAAGATGAGATGAGAACATCTGCTTCCCCTCCGCCACCCTCTCTATCTCCAAACTCCTCCACGAGGCTGTCCCCCCCCAAAACCAGCATAGCCAGGGTTCACCATAACAACAAAGGAGCCCTTGTCTGGGGTGAGTTGACGCCATGTCTGGCTATCTTTTTTTTTCTATGTCTGCCTCCTATCGGATTCCATTATGCAATGACATCGCCATCCCTGACCAAGAGGTTTCATCTGGAGGTTAATCATTTCTGTGCCACTTGTGATAGATTGCAAATCGTTTTACATGTCGCAATGCTGTGATCGGAGCAAATTAATCTGGAATGAAATCTATGGGAAAATGGCTGATATATAGATTAAGTATAGCCGTTGGTAGGTTGCGTTCAGGGGAAGATGGAGTTCTCCAGAGCTCTGAACACACTGTGGCCACATTCATCACTCTTCCCTCTAAAATGTACAACGAATGAGCTGAGAGCTTAATTTGATTAATTAGTAAATTAATCAACATCATTGGAGTTACAAAGTGAATAAAATTGCAACGAGATGGTGGGGTGGGGGGGGTACTGTTTTTTGGTGACATTCACACAATTGGAATCTGTAAAAGAAACAACGGTGATGAATGTGAGCTATTTCAGTTATTTCACCCCTCTGAGACTGAGCTACTTTGGGTAACAAAGAGACCATTCCTTCCACGTAAAAACAAATCAAAAGGTAATTGAAAGAAATCCTCCCCTGGTGTAACCAGTCAACAGAGGAAAATCTGCAAAAAAAAGGGCATCAGGTTTTATCACACTGTGTAAAAGAAAGCAAAAAAAGGATATATTTCAACTCACAGTCAGTCTGTCAAATGTCATCTAAATGTGAATTTGAAGTGTTTCATTAAAGAGAAGAGCAAGAAGAGAGAAGAGAAGAGATGACAAATCATGACACCGCCTGCAAGATGCAAGACCATTTCAGGTTTCAGTGATTCTAATAGAATCAGTCTTGACTCACAGAGCCGATGGATCACAGAGCTCCACTGCGCTCCTTGTCCGAATCTCAGATTAAACATGTCACCTAAGCAAGGTTAGACAACAACAGGAGACCCTTGAGCTCACCCCTCTTAGGTGTGTGTGTTGCGTGTGATGCGCGCGTGTGATGCGCGCGCGTGTGTGTGTGTGTGTGCGTGTTTGCATGTGTGTGTGTTTGCGTGTGTGTGTGTTTGCCAATGTTCAAATGTGCTCTCACATCTGAGGCCAAAAACCAACCCTCTGGCTCACCACCGGCCTCCCTGACATCAGTGACAAGGCCATTTAACACCACAGCCACAGGTTAAAGACTGTTGACAAGGATTGGTGATGGAAAAGTCACCCGCGCTTTCAAGGGTACACCATGCACACTGCTGGTGCCTAGGGCTCCAAAGCCCCTCTGTATTGCTTTCATAGCCCATTGTGTAGCCTGCTGTGCTTGTTATCAGCGGCAGGCTACAGGGTGACATTGAGAGGAAGGGGAGAGTTGCACGCTGTAGCCATAAATCAAGGGGGCTGTCTGGGCCGCCGTTGCCCCCCCTTCCCGCCCCCCCTGAGATGCACTAACAGACATGTCTGATCTAATCTGAGGTGTACTGACATGTATACCCCGTTTCATTTCCTTCACCTTGATTGAAATACACAATCTAATCTGCACCCAGGCGCCTTTGAGGTTATTCCTTTTTTAATGAAGCCAATTAAAGGTTAGGAGCACTATACTCAGAAGGCTGAGCAAATATTGGTGTGTTTTTGTTTTTCTTTCTCTCTCTCCTACACTCTCCCTCTCTCATCTTATTGGGACTCTCACTGTCTGGTGTTTTTATCTTAGTCACAGTAATATCTTTTATCATTTCTGGTGCGTGATGATCAAGAGGGGTCTTCACATCTTTTTTCTTCGGCTTCGTCTGGAAACAGAGATAAAAATACAGTTGATTGGTAGACTTTCAAGGTGTCAACTTCAATCAGCAACAACAGACCTTTTCCGACCTGTAACTGGGTTACTTTTTAAATGGCAGTCTATGATTGATCTATTATTATATTGGATATATATATTGATCACATTATTGGAATAGAATGTCTAATAAGTGTATGTAGAGTACAATCACACATATCATCTGTTCCATTCACACAATAAATCTGTTTTGTCATCTATTCAATACATAAAAAAAATCAATATAACCCTAGGTAATACTTAAAGGTGAGTCCACGATTCTAATCTAATATACTAATTCATTCGATATACTATTCTAATTCAGCGAATTGCTCTTCACAGTCCTCTAGCTGTCCATTCTGGTGTTTGTATGCAGTCCTGGCTCCGAAATGGGAAATAAAGATAGTGGCATGGACCGAGTCATAAACAATTACAGTCAATCAACACATTGTTTCAGGAGCATGGAGGAGTGTGATTTCATTGGCTGTTGTGCTCAAATATCAACAACCTTTTGCCAAAATTGCGGACTCTACTTTTAAATAGTTTATTTAATTTTCCACAGTTCAAGTCAATACCAGTAAGGTACGGCAACATCAACAGAAACAAAGCCCAGCCAGTCAGGACACATTAAAATATATCTGTTTCAATATCAGCCAGCCAGATGGGAAGGACTGCCCTTCAGCAACATTACCCTTTTACCACTGTTTAGATAAAGTAGCTGTGTGACCCTTTTGAAGTGAGGCGGTTGGCGAGAGGGTGCTAAGTGCCCAGTGCCAGCCTCTGGGGTGATGGTCTAGACAGCAGCCTACATCTGGCACATTCTCACATTAGTACATGTGCGTGTTGGCGGTTTTTCTGGCCAGGTTCCCAAATGGCATTGGCAGAGTTGGTTGATGACAGTAGGCCTGGTTTGACCACTACAGAAAATTGAAACCTAATCTAAAAAAGAGTGAGTAGGGCTGTTGTTCTGTCAAAACATTCTCTGAATAGTCCAACAAGTTGCCTCTGAATAAGATATTTTGTTGGCCAACACTTAAAATATAAGTGTGTCTGTACCTATGTACCTATTTCAATTCAGTAAACAGCAGAGCTACATGTATTGCCCAGGCGACGGTGCAGCACCTGTGGGTTTTCATAGTCCATCGCCGATGACAAACTGGCTCAGAACAGAATGTGTCATTTCTATGGCAACTCAGCTCCCTTGCTAACTAACATTACTTCACTAGTTCAAGGCATATTGGCAACGGAAGACAGGTAGAAAGATCCTGAATGGCACAATTTCTCTCTTTAAACTTATTTGTGATCCTATCAATAACATAGAAAATTATGTCCTCCCGACCGTTAATTAAGTAAGCGTTTCATAAAATATGAACTTTACAGCTGGCACGGTTTGCTACATCGGATGCTGAAACCATTACCTAGCCAGATGGGCATATCCATATCAAGAAGGCAAACATCCATCGAATCTCTTCTCCTCCAGAGCGAGTGACAAAAACTTTCAAAGTCTGCGCCCTTTCAAAATTACAAGGTCTGTGATGCCCTAGCAGATGCACATTTTGTCTCTTTTACGTCGTCTGGAATGGGCCTTAACACTCCTGATTAACAGTGCAGGTGCTCAGGTGCTTAGGTGGTAGCTTTGTTTGTATTGAAACTCTGCAGAGGCCACGATGCTTTGAGTTACTTTTCATGTAATAGAAATGTGCCTCTGTCCTTGGACTTTTTGCTTTGTGCTCCTTGGTATGTTCTTTCATGCAAGGACATGCGCTCATAAAATACCACTGAGAGTAATTAGTGCCCGGCTGACATTCCTGTCTGCCCGTGTTTGTTTGTGTTTGTAAGACTCTAATCTTAACCTGTCCGAAGGGAATGCCCATTATCCTGTACGGGCAGTAAGGATTCAGCGCACGGTGGCCTGGGAATAAAACTCAGTATGATAGAGGTGAAAACAAGCAAAACAAATGCCTCTCCACTGTCATATACATATGACATAGTTCAAAGACAACACAGCAGGGAAAATTTACTAGAGTTGTACATCAAAATCAAACTGAATTTATTCTGAATGTTTGCCCAGAGGAGCAAACATGTTAATGAACACAGGTTGGCACATTACAAATGCTGGATTGAATGTGTAAATGGCTACCAGGATGGGGTGATTTTCAGGTTGAGCTGCCGATCAACTGTCTCCCTATGGCTTGATCTCCCCCTTTCTCAATGCTTGGACAGACATTAAAGAGTAATACGTGTGTACTATGTAATATTTTGCATCATATTATCATAATAATCAGATTGTGGCCCCTATCATTAATTCATATTTGCTGTTTTACTGGTTTACACTTCTGTACTACATTGGTCTGCTCTTTGACATTTAAATGTTAAAACATGCTAATTTCATGAATCTTTCTTTGTAGATATGTGTTTATTGGTTTGGACCAATTTAGGTCCTTAGACCAGAGATTCCACACGAGACCTTTGTAGTGCCTCTGATCTGCAAGCCATTACATATGGTTCTCTATGGTTTTATTTTTTCATTTTAGTTTTTGGAGCCGTTTCAACTCCCACAGTTTTCATGATTACGATTCCATTGCAGCACTAACAGGTCCACCCTAATGCTTTGTAGTGTGCTTGTACTCATCTAATTTATAGGTCCACTGGTTTCGTTTTAATTGCTGTTTTTAATCACTTCTTTTCCCATTGAAAATGTATGGGGGAAAGTTTTGCCTCTAGTAGCATATTTAAGTATTGTCATTTGCCCAGTTGAAGCTAATTTTACACGCCAAGAAAAAAACAGCAAACTTGGGAGGAGAGTTGGATTAAATTGTTTGGCCAGCGGCAGACAAACTCGGGAGGAGAGTTGGGTTAAATTTGCAGACCCTCAACAAAATGGCTTAGTTGCAGATGTCATTGTCAGATGAAGATATCAGCATGCCTGTGGATTAATTAAAGCCTATGTTCCATCTGATTTTCAGGTTGGGTTCATTCAAGTAACAAGGTAGGCTAAATGGGACCGTTAACTATTTTGCACTCCAGCAAGCCAAGATAAGCAATGGTAATGTAGCTGGCAAAGACATTCTACCCAAATTCTGCGTAATTAATCACAGAACAAGCCAGACATGGAATTTTATTTCGGTTATCATGGTCGTTTTGGTTTGTCATCAGCAATCAGATGACATAGCCACTCTGCATTCTAAATAGCTGACAAACTTTAGCATGTTAGCTCTAGCCCTTAGAACTTCAACATGAACAGCAGTTTGCAAAGATGGGTAACATTAGTTCTGCCCATTTTTCAAGACTATAGCACAGGCCAGATATGAAATTTCAGTTATGAATTTATGTTACCCATCTTTGCAAACTGCTGTTCATGTTGAAGTGCTAGTAAGACCTATTGGTGTAATGTTTTCCATTTCTTTTTTCTCTTGATCAAAGTATTATCAATGATGATGAAGCAAATAATAACACAGCAAATGTTCCTTAAACGTTGAGCAGTATGACTAACCAAAACTGTGAACGTATTACATACACGAAAATGGTTTGAAAACGCATAACCTGTAAAGTTAATACAGTGTCTGAAAAATGTTTCCGCTTTATAGCTCTCCACTATTCAGCTAACAGCACAACTCATATGAATTGCATCTATTACAGTTTATATATGAAGTCACCTGTATTCTTCACAAGTGGGATAGTAATGCATCACAACCCCACTTTAAAATATTCAGACATTCAGCATTATGACTTGCATACCAAAACTGTGTTCTGTTAAATACCACCGCCTAACATACACATTAACTGACACTTAGGATAAAAACTCATGACCTTTACCACACATACCACGCGATACTCTTTGAATGTAGGCTACCATGGCTGCCACTTGACCGAATAGCACTAAATAGGTCATTCCACCACCGAGGTACCACTAATGAAAAGAGTCTTGATTGCCATCTCTAGCCACAGAGAGAAGGCAAAGACAACAGTCGTTCTTCAAAGGAACAAAGTGGTCGAGTTCTTCCTTCATCTCGACAATGTGCATTGCACACAATAAATGGAGACCATCAACTCATTTTGAGCACTGACCGATTCATATTTTAATAGCTCAGTGTCTGCCTATGTGTGCCAGAATGTCAATGAGTCATTGGTGTTAGAGAATCACTGCCCTGTGCCTTGTTTGTATTTATTGCTCATCCAAAATACAATAGGAGAGTCAAACCTTTCTTTCATCGGGCGAAGTGTTAGAATCCACGTAATTGTATAGGTTACGGTATGAAGTGTTAGAATCCACGTAATTGTATAGGTTACGGTATGCAAAGGCTGGCTGCTGCTGAGGCGCAATCACAATCGCATTTTCTTGTGGAAATACATCTCTAGATTTTGAGCTTGGTCTTATAGTGTAACCTGATCCATGATCACCTCTTTGAGCTTTTGAACCTAAAGCAGCTTTTGTCAGGAACAAAGAACAACTTTTATCCCTGTCTCACTCCACAGGGCTTCAGATAATGTCAAACTACATTATTTTGATCCCTTTTATTCTCTCAACCCTTCCCTATTGGTGTATCTATGTCAGCGTGTCTACGCATACATATATAGCAAGTATAGTATATACACGTGTCCATGAGTGTGTTTGAATGTGTGTTGGTGGCGAGTGTAGTGTGGGTGAGTGCTGAGCACTCTGACTACAGACTATCCCACATTATACCCCATACCCACCACATTTTATGCCACTTTGTGATTTGTTCAGATGCAAAATCATGTGCAGCTTACAAGATGCTTCGGCAAGGATCTTGATTACAATTTCCTGACAGGCAACAGACCAGTTGGAGAGGAGGAACTCCAGGCCACCACTGTGGACAACTGTGGGCCCTGTCGCCACTCGTGAGCACCCAGCTGTTTCCCTAAAGCTTGGAACATCACAACCGCCACAAATAATTAATTTCCAACTCTGCTCTTTTTTTTTCTCCTCATGACGGATGGACTAATAAAGTGCTGTGGCTGATGTTCAATGTTGTTGCGCAGTTGTAAGCACTCCAGATTAGAATAGTTGTGATGATCTCGCTTTTGAAATGCTTTGGTCGCGGCTCTGTGATGTCTTTTGAAATGCCACAGTAATGAGGAAAGGAAAATAAAACAGCTCTGTATTTCATGGACATAGGCAGTCTTTTCAGTTGAAGGACTTTGCTCCTGGCGATATATGTATATTTAATTGGGTGTCAGTTCACTCCCTGGAATGCTCACTTGTTCATTCTGAGCTTTCTGCTCTTTAAAGACCAACATAAAATTCGAACATGTATCACTGGATTGCTAAATACTAAAACTCAATATTTGGTTTTGCAACCAAGTCGTTAAATATATAGAATTGTGAATTAAACCGTGTGGAAATTATTTTTGTTCTTATTTAAAATGTTTTTACTTTTCTCCCTAGTAAAAAAAGCGGGGGTCTTACAAGGTAAAAACATATTCTTGACAAACTCATGAATTGGCTTTTTACTCTATACCTTGAATATTTATAAAAAGCTACTGGTCTGTTCTCTGGGTATAATCATGACAGACCAACATGCAGCACAAAACATTGCAAAGGAAATCAGATTACTGTGCCCATGTGGCACTATAACTGAATTAATATTTGTTTCCATATCTTCATTCTTGTTTTGTAGCAATTGGTGTAGCCTATGTCTTTTAAGTATACATGGTCTGTGCAGTGGAGGTACATTGGTTGTGGTTGTTTCATCGCATCTTATAAATCCTGAAACAATGTCCATGCCCATTCATTTTTATGCTTTTACTGACTTTCATACATCTGTGAAAAACTGTTTGTGTGTCAGCACACTTTTGCTTCCTGGTGTTTTATGATTCTATGGCTGGGGTATAGAAACAGGTATCTCATCTCTCATACTGCAACTTAACCTCTTTTGTTTGGTCACTGATTTACCTATGGTTGACGTTATTTTCATCCAAGTAACATGTCCCTAAGTGGCTGCTAGCGCTGTTGTGCCAAGTACCAACTCTTTTCTGCTGAGCTGTAGTTGACGTGCTGGTTCAGCTAAGCACACTGCAGTCCTCTAAAGGTACCGTTTAGGTGATAAATGAGTCATTTCATAATGCACTCACCATCGACGTGGCGTTTTGTCAATAAAGATGTGTATCCTCATACCTATAGATCTTATGGAGTGAGATATGAGTAGCTTAAACGGAGAGCATTATAATAATCGGTATTGCTATAATGAAATCCTTGCCAGTCTTCGACAAGTGCCTTGCGTTAGCATACAGGCGCATCAATTTTTCCCGGGCTCCCTAGCAGAAGGTACCGCGCGCATGTCTCCAATACTCTTCACAGGAGTCTCCCCGCTGTCATCCCTGTCATTTCCACGATCCTGAGCCCCGGTCGTCCTCTATCAATCTTTTTCCACCTCCGGTCGCTCTCTCCTCCACCCTCATGTCACCAACCGCTGTGTTTCATTACACTGGTCTAGAGTTAGGGCAATGCCCCTCCGCTCCGTCTGTTAGTTGAGTGTGGCTCTGCATCCATGCCTTGTCATGCCTTTATGTCTTCCTTGCGTGGAGGTTATGCGCTGTATCAGTGACACGTGTCCACCCACATCACCGACTCAGGAAGATACTGATACAATTAAAAAAAAAATCCCTCTACGTCTAGCCGGGTATGGAAGTTTGAACACCATCCAGTCAGGTGTATAGGTTTTCAGATCAGGAACAACACATGGCCACATGGCGTCTGTTGACAGTATACCTATAGATGTCGGCCATAACTGAACTATGGTTATGGAATGTTTCCTTACTGTCACTAGGCCTGTTACATTAATTCATCAATCGTCAATCACAAAAAAAAAAATGACTTCTTGCCTGGAGGCTCCAAACCTTGCACCCTGTCCTTACTTTTTATCAAGCGCCCAATACACACACACGTTTGTAAGATGTATAACACTATAAGTTACTATTAAGTAATTTGGCTACCTGAATGCATGTTATAAGATGGTTTCACTGCAACAGGTAACACATTATGCTGGTAAAATTGGTAATACTTCACACGTTGCAGATACATAACAAAATATAAGCGTCCTGATTTTGAAATAGAAATGTATGATGTACCATTTATGATACTCTTTTTTATTATCGCAGACGAATGGAACCGCATTTTACTCGGCTGCGACTGCTTAGCCAATATGCTTGCATGCTAATTCAGCTTTACATAGCTTGGGCTTTGTATTTTCTTTGTTGTTAACTCTTACATGAAATCGTAGCATTCATTCACCATAATTAGCTTGTGCTGGAGCAGCCAGAGCATTCGCTTGGGCTCCAGAGACATGCGTCATGCTGATATGTAGTTTGTAGAACTACATAGATTACAATTTTACAATGTATTCGACTTGGGTCTAGGAGGATATGCCATTTTCAAACTGCTTTGGTCACTGATGCAATCTTCTGTTTTCGTGAGGCAGCGATTGCAGATGCAGAAGGGGCGCGTCATTTATTCCATAGAATCCGTTCCCTAACTGGACCAAATGGCCCTCCAGACCCCCTCCCACCCTAGAAGCGTCTAAGTTCGTCTCCCCTCTCTCGTCTAACGTCAGTCGTGGTCTGTGAGGCACGGCGCAGGGAGTGGGCTAACTGCTGAACGAGACCGTCTTGTAAGAAGACATATGCCTTTTTCTTTTTGGCTATGCCATTTCATTACTGCCGACTACTCTCGATGACATTTATGCTACCTTGTATTCACTTGGTTGTTTTGCAAAACTGAACGCATCGGATTGTGGAATGACAACTGTATTTAAAACCCAGATTTAGTGGTTGGAAAACCTCTCTCCTCCACTCAGTCACAACCGGCTGGAAAGGGCTCTGTGTGATATGTGCTTCACGTGTTTGCGCGCAACAGTAAGGTAACTCCGTTTATTATCTGAACCCTGACCGTTATGCACATCTGATCACAAGTGCATACATGTGAAGGACTTGGATTCAAGGTCCTTTCTTATACGTGAATGCGGCGTGTACATCTGGTCTGTCAACGCAGGAGGTTCCGACAGAGGAGGGCATGAATTCTTTGAGAATTCTGAAGTGGAATTCACAGCGCCTTTGGATTATTTACCCGGAGATGATTGTGTTTCCAATCCTTTGGTTTCTATCCCAGGCTCGCGCGGCGCCTTCTCTAACGGCCGAACAGATGGACATGGGGGTGGTAAGTGCTGTTAAGCCTGTTCCTACATCACATCTCTCCTTTAACCTGCTGCTGCCACGGCGACGGCGGTGGATGTGGAAGAACAGTCCATTCTTGCAATCGTGAAACGGTCTCACATACACTCCTGCTCCTGTTCTATGATTGGCAGTATTTTGTTTGATATTAGTATTGTTAATGTTTATGTTGGGACTTTTGGAACTATTCTAAAGCTTACAACATTCAACACCGACGTAGGTCTAATGTTATTATAAAAAGTTAAATATACATATATTTTAATCAGTTATTCTCTCAGTACATTTAAAGTTATACACGTTATACTGAGTTCCTCCGTTTTAAGTGCGTCTAGTAGCGTTGACATCAGAAATATTGTAAACGTTTCCAGTATCTTAGAAGGAGTTGGAGTTCCTCTTTGTTCAGGGCATTAATCGTTCGCTTGTTTACATGAAAACGCGCATTTCGTCCTCGTTGCCCTATGTTTTATTCGAATTGTCGAGTGCTACAGTAAACAGCAGGCAGAAACTGACCACCTTTGTAGACTACATTGATATGCCAGTGGTCATCCCTGCCAAACTTTCAACCCATTCCGCTGAACTGGGTCCTGATCCGACACGAGCCACTTGCGCTGCCGCCAGTCTCGAGCTGGCGTTTAATCATGCATGCATAAAACACCCGCTCCTTCTCCTGTGCAGCCGCCTTTCACAGACATAATCCCGTAGTATTATCCCACACCACCGTGGCCGCTCGCTGACGCGCATACAGCGGAACGCTTTGAACTCACCACAAGCGAGCAGAGAGGTGGCTTTACAGAATATTCAGCCTGCCACATTTGCCTCGGGCGAAGAGGTATGAGCGAGTGAGAAGAAAAAAAAATCCAAATTGAGCTTGATTAATGTTTGCCATTACTAACGAGAAATACTAATTTTATGAACTGAAATGTTATGGCTTTCTGGAATTGGGTTGAATTAAACGGTAAATGGTTTCCCATAGGTTGACATTCTGGTCAAGCTTTGTGTCAAGAGGTTTGGCTGTTTGGCAAATTTGGCTGTGGTGATAGTTGGAGTTTTTTCATGCAAGTCTGATTTTGGAATTACTTAACTTTCTGCCACTGCACATTGCGCTCCATCTTAAGCTATAAAGGTTTATTAAACCACACAAAATAAACGATTGCAGATCACTTATTGCACACTTCCACCCAGAAGAAAATAGCTTCGCTCTTTACCTAAAATGCACATATCCTCGGCTGCACTATTCCACTCTTTACCAGAAGTCCAAATGGCCCATTTATCTATTTGAACTCCACTTTATTTTTCAAACCTACTCTCTCTTTCTCTCTGTCTCTGTCTTTCTCCATGCAAAATGTATTCTCACCTCTACTTATTTCCCTGGTCATCAGCCAAGAGCACAGATATACCCCAGGTGGTGCTCAAGCACCTGCCCTTATACTCTCTGACTTGATCAGTGCCCTTTTCATTCAAATTTTTTTCAAATATTAATTCAATTGAATGCATGCCGTAATTATGCCCGACAACAGTATTTCGGTTCTAATTCTGCAAGATCGCACGAGCCCCCGCGCCTCCCCCTTTCGACCTCAGTGCCACAGGAACTGAAGTTAACGTACGCAAATTGAGAATCCACGTCTCCCTGACTTGCTGTCATTGGTGACAGCCAGTGAAGGACAGCCTGCAATGGATCCAGTGCCGCTGCTAGCCATTTTGGTGCCCTAAGCATAACTCCTTTATGATGCCCCCCCCCGAGAAAAAAAATGTCTTCCAGGTGTGCGCGCACGCCAACAGCTGACCAACAAACTGTCAAAGTTCGTCAGGCCACTGAGATAGGAAAGGGCACCATGTCTATGGCACCCACAGCTTGGGAAGTTGAGTGTGTATTTTTTGGGGGGGGGGGGGCACCAGCGTAACTTTTTTTTTGAGCAATTAAATATATCTCTTGTTCAGCCTGTTTTGTGATATACATGCCTAAACGGTGCCTAATATTTCTATATGAAATAATATCGGCATTATAATTATTATAAATATGATGATTTTTCAGTTGCCTATTTTTTGGTGCCCCCACAGGAGTTGGTGCCCTACGCACAGCGCGTAGTGCGCGTTATGGGAGCGGCGGCACTGAATGGATCAAATAGCTAGACTTAGACAATAGCCCACTTAACGACAGCTAGTCTGGCGAAAAACAGCCTTGTCAAGGAAAACAAGTGAACTCTGCATATAAACGTATAACACAGTAAATATGGATAACATGGTCCATAATGGTTAACCATCTATGCGATCGTATTTGGATTTCAGAAACGTTAGCCTATCCGTTCCCCCTTTCTTGAAAGACACTGTCTTAATTAATGTTCAGTTTGATCCACACTGTCATTGGAATGCTATGGGTTATTATTAAGGGCGTGTTAAGCTATTGCTCATAGCCCTGCTTAAAACGATAGAGAGATACTTTAGGTAACTTTATTTTTATATAACTGAGAGTGAGTGGGGCGCCTCCTTCCTCCCCCCCCCCCGAAATATCTGTGTATGGCCCTGCTAGTCATCCCATACTCATTCTCTCTCCTGCAGACATACATTTAGCTGTACCTCTTGGACACCCTGAAACAAGAGACGTTTTCATTTTGACCCCCAAACTGGGGCTTCATCATGAAAAGCCTTCAGTGTCTGGCCACCGAGTCCCCTGATGGAGCAGCTGGTGCCTGGCGCTTCAGATAGATCCGCCTGCCCGTCCCTAATGGTCTGGGTGGTGCATCTCTCAAGGTTTTGGCCTCAGTTATCCTCCCACCCCTAACCCCCCTGATGGGAGACTAAGCTGGGGAGGGAGTGAGGCTGGTAATGAGCCTGGCTCTGGCTTTGGTGTCAGCAGCCACCTCGCAGCCCCCGCACCCCCACCCCCCCCGTCACTCTCCGGCACAGCCAGGACTGGACCTCAGGACTGGGCTGTGTCACCCCACTTGGCAGGAAATAAGAGGTCCACTTAGGGACGCCTCCATTAGCTAGCTGACCACTCATGGGTCGGCTCACGCACGCATGAACGGAGGAATGGAGGAGAAGGGGTGTGTGTGTGTGTGTGTGTGTGTGTGTGTGTGTGTGTGTGTGTGTGTGTGTGTGTGTGTGTGTGTGTGTGTGTGTGTGTGTTGTGTGTGTTTGTGTGTGTGTGTGTGTGTGTGTGTGTGTGTGTGTGTGTGTGTGTGTGTGTGTGTGTGTGTGTGTGTGTGTGTGTGTGTGTGTTTGTGTGTGTGTGTGTGTGTGTGTAGGGGGGTGAACGGGGAGAGCCTAATGAACTCTTCCACTCTCCGCAGCATGGTGCACCATCGTCTATGCACCTGGCAGGCGCAGGTGGCTGATCTCGAAAGCAGCATGTGTGTGTATATTGGGGGGGGGGGGGTACAATAGATTTAGCATGGGAGGGGGTCTTCGTGGACAAAGGCAGAGGGGTGTTTATCCACATCACTGATAGAGTGTAAAGTTAAGAGACGTGGGGCACAGTTGGGTTGTGGTTTTGGGGTGTGCCTCTGCCTGCTCTGTGCTGGTAAGGGTGTGTGTGCATCTGTGGCCTTGACTGCACCCACGCTGGGTGCCTCCAGAGCGCTCACATCAGCTATAGAGAAACATTCACGTGCAGGCAAAGGTATTGGCAAATAAACTGGAGGAGAAGTGGAGATTTTCAAAGTTTTCTTTTATTAATGCTTTGGTAGTTATAAGAGGCTGGTATACCCAGTTAGATTTTTCACACTTCTTGTATGTTATCCTCCTCTAGGAAGGCTCCTTAGGGGATTGTCAAATCTACCAGTGCAGACTCTGCATTGTTCTCTTATTGGATAAAAAAGCCTCACATCAGCACAACTTGGAAACCACTCTGGCCAGATGTTTGCTGGCCAGATACCAGTGTTGGGTTGAACCATAATACAGGGTTCTGTAATGAACAAGCTACAGGGCTACTGTCTCAGAAATGAAACACAGTATGCTATGTTTAAAACTGGGCAAGTCCACTTTATGGTGGAGAAATTGCACAAGTGAAGATACTGTTCCAAGAAAAGAATGTTATTTAAGGATACTGTAAAAGCTGTGCCTGCTAAGGATGCGGCAGTTAAAAAGACACAGAATGAGAGTGATTGTGAGCTATTGTGAGCTAATTGTGGGTTGCTCAAACAATGCCTTTGTTAGGGAAAAGAAAGGCGGATGTAGAAAGAGTATTAGCATTGTATTGTAGATACCCAGTCATGTCAACCATGTTGAGTCAAACTGTTGGCAAGTGCTTTTGCCAACTTCTAAATTCCATTGAAAGACTACAGCAACAGCGGGTAAGCACTGTGTAATTGTATTCTCAAAGTATTTATTTCACATGGAGGAGGGTTGCGGGCATGACAGAGGAAAGAAGTCGCCTATGTCAGACGGCCTGCTCATCCTTTCAGGAGATTGGCGGGTCATAATGATCGTGCCTGAGCAGCCCGTTTCTGTCCAAACGCTGCGGATCTAACTTTACTGTAATATCTTTTAATGAGAGCACCATCTGGACTCATCAACAATAGAGTGAAAGCGCTGAAGCCGTTCTCTTTATCTTTCTCTTTCTCTCTTTTGGTCTGTCTCTTCCTCTCTCACAAAAATATCGTGTCCTTCCTCATCTCTCTCTCTCTCTCTCTCTCACTTACACACATACTGTCTTCAACACGTACGCTCTCTCTCTCTCTCTCTCTCTCTCTCTCTCACACACACACACACATATATACAGAGCTACAAATTCCTCATGCCAACTCAGACACGTGGTGTGTCACTGTCACCCCCTGGCATGTGTTTTTGTTCTGCCGCTGGTCCACTCTGTTCTCACCCCAGCCCCCTCAGCTCCAATTTCAGGAGGAGCACTCAGCGCAAGACTTGTGGGTCAGAGGGGATATAGAGTGAGAGGGATTGACTGACAGGTAGCAGTAAGTGGGCAGTGGGTTGTTGGCGTCCCGGAAGAGGCAATCAGATAAAAGGGCTGGCAGAAGAAGTCGAGGGGGGGGGGAGATGGCGGAGCCCATGAGGACCAACACTTGAAGTGTGTGTGGGGAGGGGGGTGGGAGGGCGCATTGTCTCGGACAACTGGCAAACATGAAATCGATAGCATTTCTCTAAGCCAAACTCAGACCTGTTTCCACTGACTTATACACAAGAGGGAGGTCTGCAGGCGCGGACAGGAAGAGGAGTTTTACTCCTAAGTGTGTTCATCAGCTGCAACCCCCCCATCCCCTTCTGTGAGACCGCTCCAAAAGGCAGTGATGCAGGCAGATGGGGTTAAATGCTGTCCCGCCTCCCCTCTGCATCTAGTTTGTAATCTCCCCTTCTCCTATTCCCTCACTCATTTTGCCTCTCCATCTCCTTCTCTCCTCTCATTCTTCTTAATCTCTCTCTGCTATTCTTCCGATCTTTGCTCCTCTTCACCCCCCTCCTCCTCTTTCTCTTTCTCTATTTATCTCTCTGTCCCAGCTGCGATATGCTATATTTCTGGTGCTTGCCCCAGATTTGGTGCTTCAAATAGTGGTGCCCTCCTGTCCATCATTTGGCATCTTGGGGTTTCAGATTGGGGACGGAAAAATTATTTCAGGAACACCGTCTGCAGGGATGCAGCAGAGTGCAGAAGAGACTGAGAGTGACGGATAGACACACAAATAAGGGTACGGGTTGGTTGCCTAGAGAAAGACACGGGTGTTAAATATGCAGGAAGAGGTTACAACTGAGAGAGGTTTCCGAAAGAAAACAGTATGGGCTGTAGTGGGGAAAAAAGGGTTAGCAAGAAATTGAGAGAAAATCCCAGACATCCCATAATAAATTCAGGGGAAACCGGCTGTGGCCATGCAGATGCAGAATGATCCCGAGGCAGAGTGAGTATGTTAGGGAATGCTAGTTGCCCTTCATGACACCTCACTGTGTCGAGGTGTCCAGATAGAGGATAGACTGGGGGTTTATAAGCGACTCACCACAGCATGGAGGCACATTCAGCACATCCACAGCGGCAGATGAAAACTGACACTTTCCTCAGCGCTTCATTGGCAGTCACGGCAAATGCCGACGCCAGCCAGCCTGCCAATGCTGCTCGACCCCTCACTGACCCGGCCCTGACAGTCCCTTCTGACTGTCATGTGCGCAGCCTCTCCTCTCCTCTCCCCTCCTCTGAGGGGCAGGCGGGACGCAGAGGCCCCCACCGACGCTGATGCGTACACTGACGTGAGGCGGAGGCTGACGCTGACTGACTGAGGCAGTGATTAAGGTGTCGTGTCTGGGAGCGCAGCGGCAATTTGTCGCCATAATGAGGCCCCTTCGCTTCCCAGGCCTGTTCTTCACATGCCAGTTTTTATGCACTTCTGATAATGCGATGTTTCGGAGACACGAGAAAGGGAGCTCTATGAGGGATTGTAGCCCGAAGGCCTTACGGATACCCACACTCACGGACAAACACACACACACACACACACACACACACACACACACACACACACACACACACACACACACGCACACACACGCACACACACACACACCCAGTTGGAGCAGACAGACAGGAGCTGGAACTCTGAGGACTTAAACGTGGCTAAATGCAGAGAAGAAAGACGCAGAGGAGACCCCGGGCCAGAAGGCAGCTTACAGTAGTAAAGGATCAGAAAATCATGCGGTTGAAAGAGAGAATGAATATCTGCTCTGCATGACGGCACTGCACGCGATATTTACCCTGCTGCCATTGGCCCGCACTGATTTGGGCACATAAGTCGGGCTCAGGCTGGAGCCGATCCACGGCGAGGCCCTCAGAAGTGGAACCCCAAATCAGCTCCATGTGCAGCCGAGGGTTATTTTAAGAAAAGGAGTTTCCCCGTCTTCGCGGTCCCCGTGGAGATCAAGGGCTTTCTCGGGATGGCAGTCCAAAAGGCCAACAGGCGCTTGTAATTACTGTGGTTTTGGTGTTTGGCTGGCATGCGTGTTGTTTCTGAAAATACCCCATAGGCCTGCAAGTATATATGGTGAAAGACAACCATGAAACGGCATCAAGCAAGCCCAAAAAGCAACAACAGGGCTTCTCGTAAATTGCTCGCAGAGCTTGTTTGAATCTCCCTAAACAAAAAAAGGGGAAATATTTGGGAGAGAATCAGAGGACGGAAAAAAGGTTCTCCACCTTCCCCACCCTTGTTTTAAATGCACGGGGTTCCGGCAGAACGATTCTAAAAAGGCACCCAGTGGCTGATTGTGGCGGCAGCACCCATTTTGGTTTGAATAAGTTTGTTCATTTTCCACGTCGTTCGCAGCCAGCGCAGCAGGTGCTCTCGTCGTTTGCTTCTCATTTGCATTTGTCAGTTTCTAACAAGACGAAGGGGGGAAGAGAGAGAGGTGGAGAGGGAGGGAGGGAGTGTGTATGTGAGAGAGAGAGAGAGAGAGAGGTGGAGAGGGAGGGAGTAAGTGTGTATGTGAGAGAGAGAGAGAGAGGTGGAGAGGGAGGGAGTAAGCGTGTATGTGAGAGAGAGAGAGGTGTAAAGGGAGGGAGTAAGCATGTATGTGAAAGAGAGAGAGAGAGGTGGAGAGGGAGGGAGTAAGTGTGTATGTGAAAGAGAGAGAGAGGGTGGGGGGGTTGAGGGGTAGTGGGGGAGAGAGAGAAATAGAGGCAGAGAAACAGACGAAGAGGTGAATAAGGTGTGGGAGAGAGAGAGAGAGAGAGATAGAGGAGAGCAAATGGGTAGGGGAAAGCTTCCACAGATGCAAGCATTGCCAAAGAAAATCATTTTGGCTTGTGCAGGCTTTTGAAGTGCAGTAAAGAATCAACTTCAAGCCTCTGCCTAATGTTCAAATGACACGCCGCTACTGCCTTTCTGGTCCCAATGAGGAGAGAGGAGGGAATGGAAAAAGAGAGAGAGCAGAGAAATTAAAAAGAAAGCCTCAGCCTGTGGCTTATTGCTGAGACTCGTTCGTTAAAAAGACGATGCATTAGGCTTCATTTGGAGAGATGCAGATGCGGCGCAGAATCAGGGAGCTGAATTTAAGAGCACGATTATAACGAGGTAATCTGTCCGTTAGACGCAGATGCTTTGACTGCACATTATGGAGCACTGGTAGATTTACTATCGTCAGGGGTTTGCTTTAAGATTAGTGTTTAATCAGCCTGTGCACATTTTTTTTCCCCCTCAAGGTGGATTGGGAGACGTACATTTGTGTGTGTTTATTTCTGCGTGTTTGTGTGTGTGAGTATGTAGGTATGTGTGTTTATGCTGATTTGTTGACATGCAAAAAAATTATTTAGTCGGTTATTATTAATGTCAGCGAAAAAAAAAGAAGAAAAGTCTATTCCTAGCACACTCATTAAAATGACACATCAGCTTTGACTCATGGGACAGAAATATAGCCAAATGGGAATCCACTTACCTAAACGAATCCTCAGACTCTTTAACATAAGCATCAGTGAAATACAGCATCAGGCCACTGGTCTCATTACTCATAGTCATATTTTAAATCTGGGAATACACATGCACATGCTGATACATGATACAATCAGTTATGTGGCCTGCTTTTAGTGTACATAAGAACATCCTGTACGTGCACTCACGGACCCATACTAAGAGACTGAGCCAAAGGAAGGAAGGACACCCATAATAATATTACTGTGTGTCCCTGTGTGTCCTTGACAAACGCACCTCAGGCTGCCCTGGCAAAATGGGATTTATTTTTTCTTTAAAAAATTGGATTAATCTCCTGGCTTGTGTGTATGTGTGTGTGTACAGTTCACCTTCACCTCCCCAATGTGGGTTTTCTTTCACTTCAGAACTATTTGTATGTAGCCTTAGCCACTGGTCTTTGTAGCACTGATTTTTGACTGTAGCCTGTTGACGGCACCACTGTATACCAAAGATCAACTGCAATGTCAAGGCTGACTGGGTTCTCAATGCATCATTCTGTTGAGCCACTCTTAAGACCTTATCCATATTATATGATGAATTGAATGAATTATATCATACAAATCTGAGCATACTATAAGACCACAAGGTCCATAGGTTTGGGACTGAAACAAAAAACCTTAGTGTGCATTAAGTAAGTCCAGGACTGTATGACTATATGGTTTCTGAGCTACTGACACTGGAACTTCTTTTTATAACCCACATTGTGCCTGTGCATGTCATTAATTCTTTTAAAGCTTTAATTTAATCCAATAATTTATTCATAGAGATTATGACCGACATTGGACTTGCGTGTCTTAAAGCACATTGATGTTTTCTCTTGCATCATGAAGAGGAACATATTGGAACTACTGCTTTTGTTTTTGTATTCATAGAGATTATAACTGACATTGGACTTGCGTGTTTTAAAACACACTGGTGTTGCTTTTTGTATTCTGAAGAGGAACATATTGGAACTACTGCTTTTGTTTTTTCTTCTTTCAGTAATTTGATTTTCTGCAAACATGCCACAAGCTGGCAAAGTGACAAGAGCGTTTAGATTGGTTTTCCCAAAGCAGGGATCCATCAAGGGAGAGTGCAAATTGGGAGGTCCATTGACAGTATTAGTAGAATTTAATTGTTCTTATTGATGCTGTTTGTGCACAACGTATTTGTGTGACAAATGGTATTTGTTGCCATTCGAGTGTCTTTGTGCTTGGCCAAGCAGGACTACTTTGGTGAAACCCATAGAGTGTCGAGTTTCCCGTTTATCTTGAGCTCCAAACACATCTGTGTTGCCCATCACTGCCTTTTGAGGTTTATCTGCAAAACACAAACAAAATATGTGTTTTTCTGGTACATTCTTAGGGGAACAGTCAAGTTCCCCCAGAGTTGTAGCCAGTTGCTTGCGTGACTATTTTGTTATATTGTCCTACCATCTCTATGTTCATTCAGTCATTCACTGAACATAGAGGTGGTAGAGCAGTGCTTTTTGAATAGCTGAAATACAATGTCAGTTGCAATCTATCTTACTCCTATTACCCCTTTAATAGAATCGGCTATAGCAGCCAATGAAAGGCTGCTAATCAA
The DNA here is from genome assembly GCF_900700415.2 of Clupea harengus. NCBI lineage: Eukaryota > Metazoa > Chordata > Actinopteri > Clupeiformes > Clupeidae > Clupea > Clupea harengus. Next base: position 5,351,634 of record NC_045163.1, on the reverse strand, counting down.
GCCAATGCCATCTTATTAGCCAGCCAGACAACTAGCATGGACAACTTTCAAGATTTATTGAAATGAATTGGATAAAATGTGAATCTGTCAGTGGGCAACTATTATATTTGGGCTCCACGTGATTTACCCAGCTCTAGGAGTGTGCAAAAACATTGTTTTTAATTAATAGTTTCTTGAATTTCTTCTGATTCGATATTGATCTGTAAGATGAATGGCTCGATCTTTGAGGCTAATATAAATTTTTCCCAGTTTTCTAGGTTCATTTCCGCAATGGTAAACATAGCCAAAGAGTTACATAGATGCATGGAGGAAAACCTGTTACATCAATGTCTTTATTGTGATGTGACCTCTCAGTGTTCACCATGGCTAATGCAAGCACCATACTTTCACCTTCACACATGAAAGCTGACGTGTGGAACCACTTTTGATTCCGTAAGCTTGACACTGGCACTGTAGATAAAAGCATAGCAATATGTAATATTTGCAATGTTGATGTGATATACAGCGGTAAGACAACAAACCAACATAACCATTAAACAGGAAATCACCCAGATGTGCTAAGCCCACAACCAGACAGACAGCGGTCAATCGAGACAGCATTTTCAAACTAAATTCCTCACCTTGTGCACAAAATATCACAAAATATCAGTTTGAAAATCAGTTGCCCTTTTCATTTGCAAAGACATATGGCCCTATAGCGTGATGGAACATGAGGGATTATGTGACATGCTTAACGTGCTGGGGCCACACTATGCCATCCCAGGCCACAAACAGATGAGTAAAGTCATAATCCTGCGGATGTATATGAAGCTAAATAAATGTATTGCTCTGTTCCTACAATCAGTGGATAGGGCGGCTCTCACATGTGATGGGAAGCTGCGATGAAGCTTCTTGCCATCTCACACCTGCTTGGTCGGGTCAGGCGTATTGTCATGTTCTTTCCCAGGAGCATTAAGGCCAGTTATGTTTCTAGAGCATTCCTATGATTCCTACGATAGAGCAACAACCAGCTATCTCGGCTACGCTTCTTTCACCTGGCGTCCGCCAAAGTGAAAAGGTTCTCTGCACTCTCACAGATGCAGACATAACAGTGGCAGAAGACATTGTTAAACCTTGGCTACAAGGTCGAACATTAGTGCTGCATATAGGGCACACGAAGAACTCTCAGCAAATACAGGGAAGTAACACCTGTATTGAAGTGTTCCATAGTTCCGCCCTCATTTAAAGAAAATAAAAGACAAAAAACAGTTATGAATATTTACAGATCAAAAGATCTTTAATCAATCAACCTTACATGTGTCAGTAGCGGTGGGTGTCTACATTACGACTGGTATGTTGTTCGGATTTCAGCTGAAACAATTTTTTTCCCATTGAGTTTACCCACACACAACATTGGCTGATAAAGGGGGGGGGGCAGATCCACGGTAATGACTGTAACCACTTGTGATCATCTCCTAACTCTGTAGTCAGCTGTTGTCAGCAGTCATAGGCAGGAAAACCTCGAGTTGAAGAGGGGGAAAGGGGTCGGCCGCGGTTAAAAAATGTATGACCAACACAAATCCAACAAAGGTTTTGCACACATGTAATTTAAATACCCCTTTGGGGCGGGAGCTTAGGTGTGTCAGGTGTGTCAGGTGATGGTTACTGTAGATAGATATTTAGAAATTGTATTCAGTAGGTTCCATGGGTTGTAAATTGTGAAGTTTGGCTGTTTTAGTTGTTGGCTGACATGAGCTCTAAGCCAGTGTTGTCCGTTCTGGGCTTCTGTAGAAACATGGTGGGCCCCATGGAAGAGGACCTGCTCCCTATGTAGATATGAAGAGCTCATTCTAAGCTAAAGCAAGCGCGATTCGAAGTTACAGGTGATTGAACACTAATGAAAATGCCAATGCCAATGCCAATACCCAGCCCCCTACCCAGCTCCGGTGGAAACATTACCTGTCAATCAAATGAGCATCAGAAAGCACCAGCTTGGGCAGTTTCAACTGCATCTGGGTATCAGATTAGGTTTGATTTAACATCCTTTTTGTTTTTCCCAGGAGTCCCACCTTTTTGGTTGTTCAGAATACAAATACTGCAGCAGATAAGCAGGGGTGGGCACCCATGGCTCTCCTATCGTGATCAACAGTAAAGTTGTCCACAGTCTAAGGCAGAATGGCCGTATCATTTCATGTCGTTTAACTTTGAAAAGCAATTTGCCATTTTATGTTTCTGTTATTTACTGTTTATGGCTGATTACAACTTTTTTGAATATTCAAAATAAAGGTTAAACACAGATCTTAATCAACCTTTTCAAACCACCGTGGTATCTTTAATTGTATTTTGTTTGTGCAAACAGAGAAATATATTGGCTATTTCAAGTCCCACTGTGTCAGATCATGAATTGTGATTGGGATTTAAAGGATTGTGATATGGTCTGTTGACTAGATTGCACAATCCTCATTACAAGGGTGCCAACATTTATAGTTACTTTTCTGGCTCCACCATTGTATGCATACAGTGTCAGCCATTCCACTGCTAAACGAATGCCAAAATCCTCCTTTACCTCCTGTCTGGTGAACCTGGTGTTATCAAGTGTCTCCCTTTAAAGTTTTACCCTCCTCATAAAAATATGATGCGCCACTAAGATTGACTTCATTGTCATCGCTGAAAAATCCACAGTGATTAGATTTATAGAGGTCACAGGGGATTATCCTTCAGAGAAAAAAATTTACCAGATCAACTCTCCCAAAAGCCCCTCACGCAGAAAAAAAAGCTCAGTTGATAGAGATGATACTGTAGCCACCAACAGCGGGGTGCTGGTGGGTGAATTATGCTTTAAAATGCCAGGTTCCAGAGTAAGGTGTGTAGGTTTACACCATTCCTCATATCAGAGCAATGTGTAGTATTAAACTTGTTCTAAAAGCACACTCCAGTTTATAGCATTTTGTGTGAGTGCAGCAGATTCTTCTAGAAGAGCCTGAGGGGCTCCTCTCAAGCAGCTCCCCCTCTCCCAGCTCCTAAAAGAATAAAACTCATCTCAGAAGGCTGAACCGCTACTATAATGCCTAACATATTAGAAACATACTGCAAAGTAATGGATTGCAATTTCGACCGTGAACTCAGTACTTCATAGCAACCAATACATTGGTACGGGTGCATAGGTCCACCTTGGCACGTTTTACATAATTCCAAATGATTCTGCTGCAAATGGCCCCTACTTTGGCAACCTCCTGTGGAAATTACATTAGAGGGATTACCGTCAACCTTAAAGAGCCGACTCCCTCCAATAACCCGGGGGGCAGATCACCCATTTCCCCATGAAATATCAAAGTAATGAGAGCGTTATTATCAATTCCCCAAGATCAATTGTCTGAGCCTGCCTGAAGTTATGCATCCTACTGCCCTAACTTCCTCTCCGCTTGATTTTAATAAACACCCCTGATTCTCTACAGAATTAAACGGTTCTGTTTCGTCAAGTGCCAAAATATACTATGAATAAATTACACAGAGAGAAGAGTCACACAATCACCCAGAGCACTACGTGTGCCATGTTTGATTTTTTTTTACAACGGAATGTGCTAGTTTTAGTACAACTGAAGAGTATTCAATATTTTATACGTCAATGTGTCAGAATGAATGCCAAAGATGTACCTACATGTGTTTTATTTCTCACAATCTATTTCAGTCTGTGTATGATGAGTGATGCTGAAGTGTGTCGTGGCATACAGTGAATACATTACAGCATCATATCATATTTTAGCCAGTTCTAACCAGTAACGCAGGCTTAGAGGTCACGGAACAGTGGGATGACAAAGCTGTGGAGCTGCCAGGCACAGACAGCAGCACTGGCAATCAATGAGGTGATCTCAGCTCACCTTCTGTCTGCGGCAAGGAGGTCACACAACCTCTGCAGGAGGACGTGCCAAAGAGGTCTGCTACATCACTGGTCTGCAAGAGAGGGACCTCATGACAGACAGTTAAGAGTGGTTGTCTCTTTTCTAAAAGTCCCTCTAAGGCATAGTTTATTCACCTGATTGTTGGGTTTGAATGAGACAGAGAAGCTGTGTATTTCACTGATGTAGCACTGATGTAGCCTCATACTGTATTTGTGCCCTTACACTTAGTAAGTAAAAGAAGATAGAGTGGACCATGCGTTCTTCTGTTCTGTATTTTGGGCTCAGCTGACTGTCACTAAATATGTCACAGCTGGCTGTGAAGTGAAGCTCAGTTGGCCAAGTGCTAGATTGCCAGGAGACAGAGGAAATTGCATCACATAGCCAGGGGTCAGAGTAAATTGCATCACTGTGCTAGTTTTCCGTATAAATTGGGTTACACAGATGAAGAGGTTCACTCAAGTCTGTAACTCATCAGGTGTCTCTTATTCTAACACTTCAGTGCTAGATTTGCAATCTCATTTTAGAGGGCATTCAAGACCATGGCAATCCATTAACACACTATTACTCCAAATGTCATGACAGCGCAAAGCATGTGTTCTCTAATTTCAATTCAAGAGACAGCAAAGTAATGATGGTTTGTGCCATTTAGAGGGCTTGCGTATGTCACCATGCTATTCACAGGCGTGACGTCAAAGTCATGGGGTAAAAATACCTCTCCTTGTAGCAATCCAAAAAATAAAGATTCTCTTCTGCACCTCGAATTGTAACTAGCTCAAAAACAATTGCTCATAAATCATAGATGTGCACTTGCCAACTTCACAGTGCCGAGTCACTTTGTTATCAGAGCCCCGTGGCACAGCTAGCGCCTCTCTTTCCTCTCACTGCCACCTAACCAGCAGCAGCAGCAGAGGAGTGCACTGGAAGGATGAGAGCGGAGCGCTAATTAGTAGTCATTAGCGAGCAAGGTCTTGTGATCACCGGGGACTCCGACAGGGCCGGGACTTCAACTCTGCGGTGCCCCCCCCCCCTCGTCAGGATATCACTGTCGTGCCCTGACGGAGCAGCCCCCCCCCCCCTCTCCGGGCTCCTAGGGACAGTCCTCTAGCTAGGGAAATGGAGATCTAATTTAAGGTGAGAGGCCAGGAAGCGTGGTGGCCCGCTGGAGAAATTGATTCATTGGCTCCGCAGCAGAACGCTCAAGGCTGTTAGCAACCTTTCTCAGCTACCGCACAGTGGCCTCCTCCCAACCTGTCCTTCCATTCGCCGGGGGAACTTCTCTTTATTTTGTTTCAGCTTTTTTTTTTGGGGGGGGGGGGGGGTTGCAAAGCTCAAGCATTGACTATTTATGACCAATAACAAAACCAGTCTGTAGGATTTAGGGGGTCACCATGTTGAGTCATGCTTGTTTCATCACACTCAATTTCTTTTTGATTTTCTTTATTAAACTGTTCCACAGTGTTCAGAGCACTTCTGACCCACTCACTCTCTGCCCCTGAGCTTGCTTCCTAGCAGTTATCTGCTCTTTTTTATGGCTTTGGTTTAAGCCATAAAAAAGTTTAACTGTGGGGGGTTTGCTGCGGGTAGATTCTCTCATAGGGCTAGACTGTCTCTATCCAGGGCCTTAGGCTGGACTTGAGGTGTGACTACAGTTGGGAGTATGTAGTATGCAGGGTGGAGTCTGCTATCATAAACTGTGGCTTATTCAGGTGTGTCTACAGTTGGGAGTATGTAGTATGCAGGGTGGAGTCTGCTATCATAAACTGTGGCTTATTCAGGTGTGTCTACAGTTTGGAGTATGTAGTATGCAGGGTGGAGTCTGCTATCATAAACTGTGGCTTATTCAGGTGTGTCTACAGTTGGGAGTATGTAGTATGCAGGGTGGAGTCTGCTATCATAAACTGTGGCTTATTCAGGTGTGTCTACAGTTGGGAGTATGTAGTATGCAGGGTGGAGTCTGCTATCATAAACTGTGGCTTATTCAGGTGTGTCTACAGTTGGGAGTATGTAGTATGCAGGGTGGAGTCTGCTATCATAAACTGTGGCTTATTCAGGTGTGTCTATTCACTGAGCATGTGAGGTGACTGTCAAACAGGGCCTCTGTGCCTAATCTTGTGAATTACCATGGGCTACTTTTGCATTCTTGGAATTTCAATTTATTTATTTATTTACGTATTGATGTTTTTTGCAGATAAAGAAACAAGTAATCACAGCAGCAATCTCTTTATGGAGATTACAATATCAGTCTAGAGTTGATTAGGATGAAAATCCCTGTCAGCTTGGAAGGAAGAGTCTCTCTGAAAGCTCAAGCTGGGATGTTAATGTGATACAGTTATTGTTGATACAGCATGGGGTCTAGTCGCACAGTTGTTGCCATTCCTCAGCTCGCTGTGACAGCAGCTCATCGCCAAGGCTGTGTGGGCAAATCTGTCGCCATGACAATGGGGCTTCGGCTTGGCTGAAGAGGCTCAGAATTTGCAGGGACTTTGCTAACACGTCTACAAAAATAACTCGCGGATGTGGACATGCAAACTATTTGATTGATTTTTTGGATGGAATGGCATTTGCACCCAACCACACACCCACACGAACACACAAAGAGAAGAAGCACTCCCACCCACACACCATTTATCTTGCTAGCAGGGTTGGGAAGGTTACCTTTGAAATGTAATGGGTTACAGATTACTAGTTACCCTGTTAAAAATGTAATGAGTAATGTAACTATGTTAATGTATTAGAATATATTCTGATGTAACCCCCTTTGTAATCAACGCTTTGATTAGAAATAGTTATTTAACTACATATTTTCTCTCTGTAACTTCAATTGATTACAACTGTGATTAATGATCTATTTTGGAATTTCATGAAGTAACTCTGTTACATGTAACCAGTTACTCCCCAACCCTGCTTGCTAGTACATGCTGTCCTCCTCCCTTTAAACACAGACACACACACAGACACACACACACACACACACACACACACACACACACACACACACACAGTGAATATATACAGTGACACACACATATGGATAGATAGAGAGAGTGAGAGACGAACAGACATGGTCTGTAGAGTTTGTTTGTTTTTCTCGCTGCTTCTTGACAGCCCATTACAACACTTGCCAGGAGGCAGCAGATGATCTGCGTGACTCCAGCGAGTCTTGGTGGCACATGTAATAAATATCTCTGTGGGGTTACAGTGCCTCGCTTTATTCGCTCCTTCTGTTTGTGTGGCTTGGCCCGGCGCCATGCCATATTGGTGGCTAAATAAAGTGGGGACTCAACATCAAACACTTTCTGGAAGATTCTTTCTTTTTTTTTTTTTTCGGGACACGCTCAAGCAGCAAAATTAAACTACAGTCATGGACCATCTCGGAGCTGCATCCGACATCAGGGATTTGTTTGTGCTCTTAACTAGAACAGACTCTCTGTTTGCCTTTTCATGCCAACCCCGATGGGCACGAGCCATGAAGCCCACACGTACTGTAAATAACGTCGTTGTGGTTACCCTGTGATGTGGCATTGACGCCAGTTTCTTTCAAGGGGGGGGATTATTTGAACATATGGGTAGTTGGAAAAGGCTACAGACTTCAGCGTGCCAGCGACTGGGTCCAATGTAGTTTTACCCTGAGTGTATATGGTTGTTTGCGATTGGTCAGAGTCGCCCCACTAGACATCATAGATTCCTTTTGTTTCAACTGAAAGAGAATTAAAGAAGTAGAACCGTAAGCGGCGAAGGCCACGAAGGCCTTGGGTGTAGGCCAACAGAGGTTGGTTTTCATCCTTGTTCTATTCTCAATGAAAGGGTTCTGTGCACAGGTAAGACTGAAGGTTACTCAGAGATTATTCTATGGAGCACTCGAGGTCCATCAGTATTCTGTGCCGTGTAAATGTTGCTGTAATACCTTCAGGCCAGTCGCTAACACTGAATGACCTTGTTTCAGTGCTGTAGGTCTGGCAGAGAAATGCTACACGACTGCACTGTGCAAACTTTATTTGTCATTTCTCAAGTTATGTCCTGGCCATTCAATCCTGCTCAAGTGGTTGAACAGCTTCGCTACAAGTTACGGCTGAAGTAAAATCACTATAAGAGTTTTCGTGGAGAATAAGTAAAAGGACTTGCTTGCTTCAGACATATACCTGCCTGCTTCAGACATATTCACGTGTGCTCCTGGAAATAGGTTTTATACACTTTTGGGGCGGCCATTTCTTTTTTTTCAAAGGCTCTGTATGCAGTACTCTGTTGGTTTCCATTAGAACCAAAAGACAAATTAGGTTTGACAGGCTACTGCAAAGAACTTGATCCAAGGTAGATTAATATTGAAACCGAATAACCGAAGTGTCCATTATTTGATTCTACAGATCATTGTAGATGCGAATTTTGACACTGCAGCAATTTTCAACTATGTCTTTCAGCAAAGAAGCCTCCACGAAAATGTGACTAGAGATGCTGAGTTTTAACCGAGCAGGCTGCAGCTCATTTTTCCTGTGTCACAAGTAATGAGAGCCTGTCATATTCCAATTATGCAAATAAAGCAACTAAAGCTCCCTTCAGCATTCCCCCCAGAGCAGCGCCCCCCCCCCCCCCCCCCACCCCAAACACATGCATCAACACTGGTTTAGCTAGGACACATGATTGACAGCCAACTAGTAACACCTCATTGTCCTGATTGGTTGCATGTCAGTGCTCCACATCATTTGTTTTGCCTGTGATTAGAATGCCTGGGGCAGTCACCCGAACCAGTCATTTCCCCCACACTGAAAACTTTACTGATGCTGATCATATCTGCTGAAATGTGGAATATTTCTTGAAATATATATATATATATAAAAAAAACTCAATTAAAACTTAAATTAAATTCTCTGACCCACGTTGTTCTATTCGGACCATTCAGTACCCAGAGGAACCAGATACCAGTCGTCCCTCGTGAACACATTCATAAGACAGTGTGCCAGCCAAAGCTCTTTAGCCCAGCCAGGAGGCTTAAATGAACGGCGCTGTCCGTGTTCGAGATTGACTGCTCCAAACCACTCCAAATCCCAAACACTGGGGTCTTTAGGATGTACTTCTCCATTGACAGCTCCTACTTTTTTTCCCCCTGTGATTTTTTTTATTTTTTTTGGGCTTCATCAAATCTCCCCAGGAATACCAGCTGTCAACCCCCTCCCCGCCCCACCCTCCTCCGGCACCGGCCCGGGGCCCCTGGCGAGTGTTGCCGATGCGGAGCGACCCCCATTGAGCTAACGACAGATAGAATTAACCCGGGCTGGTTAGCGGCTCGCGGAGGAGGTACGTTTCAAGGCTGGGCTGTATTGATCTCCCTGACGGTTCTAATGAATCAGCGCGCTGCCAGCTCTGAGGGGCTCCGCTGCACGCGTTTAATGGAGTGTGATTCCCATTAGCCTCTCAGACGCTTCAGCACCTGACGTGAAGCTTTTCAACAAAAGTGCTCTCTCAACCTCCACCCCCTGTCTCTCTCTCATCTCTGGCTCTTTCATATCCTCCCTTGTGTCCTATCCTTATGTCTTGTCCATGTCTGTCATTCTTGTGTTGGTCTTAGCTGAACAAGCGTCTTCAATGTAAAGAGCAGAGATTGACAAGAGAGAAAGCAGCCCCAGGCTCCTCTCTCTCTCTCTCTCTCTCTCTCTCTCTCTCTCTCTGTCTCACTCTTTTTTTCTCTGTCTTGCTGTGACTGTCACTGTATATATTCCTTCCTCTGACTTTATCTCTGGGAGCCAGATATACTGTGTATCTCTACATGTTTTCGTCACATCAGCCTTTCAAACACCAAGCATTAAACTCAAGTTTATCAAGCTGATCACACATCCTGTGTGTGTGTGTGTGTGTGTGTGTGTGTGTGTATGTGTGTGTGTGTATGTTTGTGTGCTTTTTCACACATATAAAAATACAACTTCGTCCAGAAAATGGATGAATTCATTCCTTAAAAGCAAACAACGAAATAATAGAAACAGGAATCAATCAAGTAAATTGCTTTCTTTGCGCCATTTTCCAGGTGTGTGGGTACATGAAACAACATGAATGCAAACACTGTTCTGAAAGAACGTGAGCCCTGAGGTAATTGGCTAGATGGGGGTTCTGTGTTTATGGCTGTGACAGGCTCTTTTGATATGCAGGGGTGATCACACACTCGTGTCCGCACGCACGCCTTATTGATCATCCGCCTGCTGGGACGGAATGGCATCGATCAGTAGCAGCTCAGCAGATAAGTACAGCTCTGGGTTTTTGTTTCTGCACCGGGGCCCTCCCGGCAAAGTGAGCATCATTTCCCACCCGCCTTACTGTCCAGATGTTCTTTCTCTATGTTCCGTACTGTTCCACATCAGCAATCATAGGGAGCATGTTGCAGCACCAGCCGCATATTTATATAGACGATGCTTTCTCTACCCTTAAAAACTGTTCACACTTTAAACCCAGACAAGTTCAATAAAGTCACAATATTTGAGGAAACTGATTACCATCTAAGTTTAATAACTCAATCAATTTAAGCTTAAATAACTATTTGATTTTGATGCCAGTAACTCAAGTGTTTATTGCTAAGGTAACCTAGGACAATAAAGCCACTAACGGCAATTTCATTTAGTTAAGTGGACTTAAAACTAATCACAACTTATTTAAAACGTGTTAGAGCAACTGCTATCTGCAGGGACGACGGAAATGGACAACACAGTTGTGGAAGAAGACCACAACTGTGTGACATCTTTAATGCTAATCGATGCTACTTGACTAATTAATCAGTTTCACATTGAGAGCACAGGGTCATGCAAACTCTCAAATAGGTCCCTTAAGTTTTGCCAATGGACCTCTCCATAATGGTTACCCCGACCATGCTTTTAAAAGCCCCTAAAGAGTTATCATGCTTGTGAGGGACCGACGCGGTCACCCCACATTTTTGGGATGTGGCGACTGGACTTGGTGGTGAAGATGGGGGAAAACACGGTGCAGGAGATGGTGGCTCTTATACAAATAGGGTTCACCTTCTCACAATGCTAATAAGCTATTCCACCATGCATGCACGTATCTTGAGTTGCCACACTTACCAGTTACAGGAATAAAACATTCAAATAAGAAGGTAGCATTTACCCATAATAGAAACATGATCCCTAGAACCAGGGAACTCATCAGTTTAACTAACCATTGTAATATAAAGGCATTCATAGCTTTTTTGTATTTCAACTAAGAAAAATGCATTAAACTTACTTTATTGTATTGACATCGGTTTCATGTGAACAAAATGTGTCACATCAACACAGCTTTTCTCTTTCACTTTAAGAAATTGATTCATGTCCCCATTTAAAATAGACATGTTGCTAAACAGGCACACTCTGAGCAAGGTCTACCCAGGTCTGGTAGTATTGACACTATTGCAATCTCACAATTACAAGATGAATGTATTGAAAAGTCTGCATCTAAGATATTAAAGACATTTAAATGTATTATTTCAAGGAAAAATATGCAGTGGGCCAAGTGACATCTTGACTATTATCGATACTTGACACTCATGGTGGGAATAAATGTCAAATCTCAGCATAAAGACACAACCCATATCCCAACTTCTATTGGTATTTTAGTGCAAACTGTAAAAAAACAGTTGTTAACACCGATAATTAAGTTAGATTATTTCAGTGTTCTTGCAAATGTTCATGAGAATCCATTTCAAGTGCTCAAAAATATGTACAATCAAAACAAATGAGTTATTTTTTAAGCCATTTATTTTTCAGTTTAATCAAATAATGGTAATGAGTGATTATAATATTTTGTTAGAGTTTACAGTGCAACCATAAATTAAATGTTGAACTGCTTAAAATAAGTTGACTGTTCAGAAAATTAGATTTCTGATGAAACTTGACTTCTAATGTGGAGTCAAATAAAGTTAAATGTATGTATAGTATACGTATGTATGATAAAGAATATGTCTCTCTTTCTCTCTTGCTCTCCATTCCTTCTCTCACTTCCCTTGGGTGTGTGGAACAGACAGTGAGTTCCCTGACAACCATGTCTAGCCCGTTAGGGTTTTAGAGGGGGTGTTAAACAAACCCAGTGTGATCCACTGTCAGGCCAGGCCGGGCCTTTTGCTCTGGGCTGTGGAGAGCTTTCACGCTGCCTTAGCCTCTCTGTGTTTACACACTTTACCTCTCCTCGGAGACTTTCATCCAGGCATCAGTGAAACCTACAAAGTCCCATCGCGTTTATACAGACAATATTTATTGATTCATTCAAAATTGTGTAATAAGCTTGTTATGACTAGATTATAAACACTGTTGTTAATAAGATAGTAGATTTTTTTTTACAACTTTTTGAGTGAAAACATTTGGAATGGAATAATGTCCCTTGAAATACTTACATAAACTCTGATAAAGGATGATTCCCTGAGCACCTGTGACATTCAAGCTGGTAACAACCATAAAACATCTCTCCGCGTCGGATTTTACAACTCTTTAGATGCTTTGTAAAAAGCTTTAAGTGAATCTGCAGCATGTCCTTCTCTTTTCTCTTCCCTCTCTCCTCTTCTGTGAAAACCCAGTCCTATTCACCCGGAGTGTACTCGCTTGGCTCGGCGCCCGAGATGAAGGAAACACACACAGTAATTACGTCTTGAGTGTGAAAAGCATGTCTGTCTGTGGTGTTTGTTTACAAAAACAAAAGCCACGGCAACATCACACACGGAATAAGCTGTGTACACTTAGCTATAGTGAAGGGCCTCTCTGCCTCATCACCAATCTGTAAATACTGATTTGGTATAGCCACCTTTGTTTACTGTGAATGGTGAGCTTTGTCTTTCATCTCTGGTCTTTTTTTAATCTAAATCTTAATTAGTTTGAAGTCCTTTAAGATATGCATGTAATTATGGTATAGCAAGTAATAATGAAGCCATTCGATACAGTCTTTAATTGGCTGTCATCACAGTCATCCCACTGTCTGAGCACGTTCTTTGTAAGTGCATGCACGGAATCTCACAATCACAGCCAAGCAGCATTGATTAACAACTAGCATGCTTAAGTAATGAGGGTCAGAATGTATTTATTTTTTGCTTTAATTTACATAGTGACAAATGAGAATGACTAATTACATTGAATATAATATCTCGGTAGTAATGGACCCTCCTGGAAAATTCAACTATTAGGATGAGCATTTTGTTGAGTGAAATGCTGCTTTTGTTAATAATAATAATAATTGTAACAAATGTCTTACTTAATTGCAACTCAGGAGTGTGTACAGGTACTTTCCCCACTTCCTGATATTTCAGAGGAGCAACTTGTCTATGACCCCAGAAACTGTTGGGAGTGAATTTTGCACACTGAACATTATTGATTGGCAACCACAAGCTGTGCCGTGAGAATGAGAATAACCCTGGGCCCACCCGTCAGTATGTCGGACTGCTGTTTTTAAATTTGAGCATTTTGCAGTATTTTGTTCCTCAAAAAGTACTCTGTGGTTAGCTTTAAAACGGCTCTCTAACTCTCTCAGACTATATCTCAGATCCGATCCCACTGGGCTTACCTGTGTGGAAACGGCTCTCTAACTCTCTCAGACCATATCTCAGATCCGATCCCACTGGGCTTACCTGTGTGGAAACCTTAAATCAAGATTTTTCTACCAGGTCAAGTAGTGAGGTATTAACCAATCAGCCAATTAGAGAGTAGCTTTTGGCAAAAACAGGAGGCACTTTCATTTGAAACCCAGCCATGCCAATCTGGCTGAAGCACAAGACCGAGATGAAAAAAAAAACCCTCATTGTCATATATCATGTACAAAAGCAAGAAACACATAGAGTCACCGCTCTTTCCGAACAGCCGAGAGGAGCAAGCCTTCTGGTTTCACACATTTTCAACTTCTGATTACATTTGGTAGAATATTCATCAGGAATATGTTATCAGCACAGAGTCCTGGAGCTCATTATTTTTTCACCTTGCAATGTTCTGGAAACACCATGTACCTAAAAAGCCAGATTCACACCACCGTATCTCTCTGTTCCTAGCAGAGGTGTCGTGATTATTTTACTTGTCAAATATTCAGATAAATCAGAAACTGCTCATGCACTAAGGGCTCCGCATTATTATTCAGCAGAGTGAGTAATTCACATTTGACATGCTGATTGAGACCACTGGTGTGGTCCACTTAAAGCGGCAGGAGTCAGTGGACCAGCTATCAACACGCTCTCAAGGAACTCCAACAGCCATTATCTCTCTGTTCAAAATTAAAACTTATTGAACTTACAACTTGAACGGTTTCATTAAACTAACACATTCTAGACCTACTGCTTGTCCTGAACTTGTCATCCTTGACCAGTAGACGTTTTAGATTGGGGATAGAGTCCAGGTTGTTATATGATTCGCAGATTTGCAAGTACAGCAATATCAGGTGTGTGTGTGTGCGCGTGTGTGCGCACATCCATATGCATACGTATGTGTGTGTGTTCAGTTTGAAGTGTGTTTACTTAAATAGTGTGGGAGGTGGTTGTGCTTGGTTGTCTTGCAAAAGATGATTGATCATCCCTCTAGTGAAGTGTATCAGAGAGCTTGTGTGCTGAATGCTCCAAGACATGGCAGAATCGATCAGGCTGGTCCCTGTTGTTTGGGCTGCCACTTGTGTTTTCAGTATGGATGTCCAAAGAGTGAGAAACAGTCCACTCTCCCTCTGATGCTCATTGCCCATGTCATTTTCAGTGTTTTGTTCTGCCCTTGAGCATCAGTGTTTCTGCGTCTGCCTCCTTTAACTCATTTTGTTCAAGTCCTCTTCCATCTCTTGCACTCCAGCTCACGGATGTGTGTGTGTGTGTGTGTGCGTGTGTGTGCGTGTGCGTGTGCGCGTGTGTGTGTGCGTGCAGTGACTGCATGTATGAATACGTGTCTGCAGACTTCAGATGATTAGTTACAGCAGCTGTGTTTGAAGGTATTATTCTCAGGCCATGGCCTTCTTGTGTTCATCACAGGCAAGCACCCATATTTAGGACAGGGGGAAGCATCTATGGCCACCTGAGACGATAACCATCCACGATTATACACCCAGGCTGGCTCTTTTCTCCTAAAGGCACTGTCCTCCCTATGTCCTCTCTCTCTCCTCTCTCCCTATCTCTCCATCCCACTATTTATCTCTCTTTGTCCTTCTTTTTCTACATCCTCTCCCCTCTCCTCTTGTTTTTCCTCGCCCCTCTCTGCTCTTTCTCTCGCTCTCTCCCCCTCTCTCTTCCTCTATCTGACCTTTCCTCTCACCCAGTGATTTTTCTGCCTCAACTCAGCAACTGTATCTTCCTCTGCCCTCAAGGGGATATGTGTAGTGTGGCCAGGTTTGAACCGGTACATGCCTTAAAGTCACATGCAAAAACACATAAGGGTGCAAATTAATTGAAAAAGTCACATTAAGTTCATTTTTTGTCTAGGTTAATTGCACATGAAATGAAAAGTGTATTTTCTGTCCATCTCGGTCTGTCAGCTCTCTCCCAAATCTCTTCATTCGAGCCCTGCTAGATTCTGCAGTGCACTTGAATTGCTTGCTTGCTGGCTTTCCATTCTGTGCTTCAGTTGTTCCGCTCTCCAAATCCCTCCCTCCTTTTCCCTCGCTTTCTCTCTCCCTCCCTCGCTCTTCCCTCCCTCTGGCCCATGCCAGGGCTTGCCTATGTGTTCCAGGGGGCCCCATACGACCCCTAGCCAAACTGAGCACAGCGATATCAGTTGTGCCTTCTCCTCCTCCTTCTCGGTAGCACAAGCATCTTTCTGTCCCGTCGTGCGGAAGTGAAGTCGCGTGACCCCCCCCCCCCCCCCCATCACTGCGCATTACTGTCCGCTCCGATTTATTCTCCATCAGCACAGTTTCGGAGTGCCTGGCCTGTTAGGTAGAGCCGCAACTCAGCAACCCTCTCCCCCCCTTCCCTCCCTCTGCCCTTAGACTCAGACCCCCACACTAAACAGCTGCCTGCAAATACATCACATTACTTTGCACTTTTATTTCCTCCTCTTTTCCTTTTTCCTCCTTTTTTTCCCCTCTTGCCCCCACCGTCCTCCTCCTCCGCTGCTATCACTGCCACAGAGTTGTATTATCAGCGCCGTGCAGATGGCGCCATGTGAGTGATGCGCTCTCTCACTCGCTCTCGCAGGAGAGAGACAAACTGCAGAGGCCTTGGGTTTTGGAATGCCGTCGCTTTTGACTGATGACAAGAGAGAACCCGACACCCCTGGACACATAGTGGGGTGTCTCGGCAGTCGGCATGCGGTTTGTCACTGTGTTTTTTCAGTCCCTCTCTTTCAAGCAGGGGAAAGCAGGGATGGGGGATAGCATCAAGACAGGGATTAATTCCTGTATTCATCAAGTATAATCCCCAGCAAATCTTACGTGGGATAAAGTGTGTGAGGTAATGAAAAGAGTGTTTGCTGCACTTTCTGCTGTCTCGCGTTCCCATCCTTCCACCACCTCCTCCCTCTATCCATGTTTAACTGTCTCTCCATCTCTCACTCTCTCTTTCTCTCTCTCTCTCTTATTCTCACACCATTTTTTTTATCTCTCTCCATCTCTCTCTTTTCCTTGTCAGCGTCATCACTTCTCCCAAGAAGTAGTTCTTTTCAAAGCCAAACTACATTTCTCCCAATGTTTTGGGTCCTTGATATATTAGTAAATAGGTTCCGCTTCAGCCTTCTTCATTTTTATTTTGAGGATTAAGCATTCAGTCTGATTTAAACCTCTCATCACAAGCTTCTCACTCCGTAGCTTTTTTCACTACAGAAATGAAAAACACAAAAGGAAACTTGTTCCACGCCATTTCCAAAAAGTGGATCCATATTCTCTTAAGAATAGTGTGACATCAGTGAGAACTGTGTGTGTGTTAGCTGCCTCCATGTGTGTCTGTGCTTGTGTGGTGTGTGTTTGCATGGTTTCTGCTTTTGTTTGTGTTCTCGTAATTTATATTCTGTACTGTTTGGATGGTGCTAATTTATTTGCGTAGTCGTTAGTGTGGGGCTCTTTCTCTAATGCCTCTAGTGCCTTTGGGTAATGTTATGATGGGGATGGCGTTTCCACATCACTTAGCACTCTTAAAATCTGGGTCCCTATTTTATTCTCTCACACTCTCTCATCCTATTCCCATCCCCCTCTCTCTCTTTCACACACACACACACATACACACACACACACACACACACACACACACACACACACACACACACACACACAATCTCTGTGTGTGTGTTTATGTAAGAGACGCTAAATGGAGAGAGTGCTTGGAGTCTATTGCTTCATGTGAACTCTCCGAGGGGGCGATAGTTAGCTGTAGCGGCGCCATGTCATTCCAGCAGCCTCAGGGGACGTGGAGGCCCTTGCAGATGATCAGGGCTCTGCTCCACGAAGGCAGGCCCAGTGACCACACGCCGCCGCAGCCACCGAAACAGGCTGACACGGGCAGACCTGCTGGCCCCAGGAGGACAGGCGCGGCTCTCTCTGTCTTCGTGCCCACAGGGGGGAAAGAGAAAAGCGAATAATATTTTATGTGACTGGGTGAACTTTCGAACAGTTTCTTCTTCCAAATTAAAAAAGTTGCCTGGTTACATGGAAGTGACACTCTCTCTCTCTCTCTCTCTCTCTCCCTCTGTGCGTGTGTGTGTGTGTGTGTGCGTGCGTTTGTGAGTGCGTGCGCGTGTGTATGTGCGTTTGTGAGTGTCTGTGCGTGCGTGTGTGTGTGTGTTGGGGGAGTGAAGAAAAAGATGTGATATAACTTCTAACATTTAATTATGTTGACAACTTTGCAGCACTGAAATACATTAAATTAAGATGGATCCATAAATAAGAGTATAGACTGCAGCTCGGGCGTGTGTGAGAAGGATACAAAGTGAGAGAAGGACAGAAAGAGAGAGATAGAGAGAGAGAGAGAGAGAGAGAGAGAGAGAGAGAGCGAGAGAGTGAGTAAGGCCAATATGACTCATTTCCTGTTGCAGAAAGCACCACTCCTCTCAGCTGTCCGTCCGCGGTGCTTTCTGCACCTCCACTGCTCCTCTCTGTGGGGGTCTGCGCTCCGCTCACAGCACACAGGGGAGAACAATCCGTCTGTTCATCCGTGTCATGGGGGGGGGGGGGGTTGCACAGCAGCTGAGGCGGCCCAGAGAGCCTCTCCCAGCACACTGAGAGGGACGAGGGACGAGGGGCCATGCTGGAGAGAGGGATGTGTCACTCGGCCGCTGCAGTTTGACCCCCTGGCTTGGGAAGAGAGACCCTCGCTTTGTTGGAGCGCTAAACCCACTTACCCGCTCTCAGGCCGATGAAAGGATGCCCCTACACATCCACCGACTGCTGTGGACTGGGTGGGGTGGGGTGCGGGGGCATGAACAGCGTGGCTCTGTTGTTAGAGACTCGAGCCTTTGCTGTGTCTGTCTGTCGCTTCACTCCTCTCTTTGCTCTCTGCCATGAAAATCACTGTGATAAATTGTGATGTCGTTCCTGATTGTTACAGCTTTAAAGCACAGCCAGTGTGCAGCTGCAGATAGAAACTTGACTGACTTTACAGATAATGACTTTACAGTGAAACAAAGCAGAGAAAGAAAGAAAGAAAGAAAGAGAAAGAAAGGGAGGGGAGTTCAAAGAAAGAGAAAGCAGAACAGATCAGCCCACTCAGTGCAGAGACTCTGAACTGTTTTGCGCTGTGTCATACTCAGTTGCATGTTTCCTGATCAGGATTACTTCCGCCGGGATTAGGATTACCAGGGAAAGAGAGGCAAAGTTTTTTTTTAAATGTTATTTCGTTTAACCTCCAAATGAAGTAAGTGAAAATGGAGGAGATTACAGTCTGTAGGAGACTGAGTTTATCGAAAACATGGGTGCAGGCTCTGGCCAGAGGAGAGGCAGAAGGGCCGTCAGGAGCCAGGGAGCGAGACTGAGGGTTTCGCGTGGGATTACGGGGCTATTTCTATCAGGTCGTGCTCCGGGGCCTCTCTCTGAAATGGAATTCGGCCTCTCGCTTTTCGACATGTCAGAGGCGGTCAGGCCAAAACATCCATCCCAAGCCGTAATTCCGAGTGTTTTTGGATCAGAACTTGACCTTTGACCTGCTGCCAAGTTGTGTGCGACGGGCCGACGGATGCGTGCTTAAAGGATTTGTTTGGGGTTTGGGGGGTTTTGACGATTCCAGAGGAAGTGAGCTGTGTCTGTCTCTCTCTGTGTGTGTGTGTGTGTGGTGTGTGTGTGTGTGTGTGTGTGTGTGTGTGTGTGTGTGTGTGTGTGTGTGTGTGTGTGTGTGTGTGTGTGTGTGTGTGTGTGTGTGGGCTGGGCAACAGGAGTAGCATGTGCCATGACTGACCATGCCTTCTGTGGTGGTTTTTCCCTTTTTCTTCATCCTCTTCTACTGTTATTTTTTCCTCCTCCTCCTCTCTCTTGCCTCTCTGAGCCCCAGGAGTAAATGCTGCACAAGGACAGCAAAAATATTATTTCAAGAGGAGGAAAAGAAAATGCCAAAAAAAATAATAGATCCACACCCTCAAGGCATGCATGTCTGTGCACTTTCTCTCTCCTTCACACACACACACACACACATGCAAATTCACACATACACCTACAAATACACACACACACACACACACACACACACAGCGCTGCATGCTGAAACAGAAATGCAGCAGAAGATGTGGAGATAGAAGGCAGGAGTTGTCAAAAGATGACCGAGCACAGTATTCTCTTCTCCTCCCACCGCTCTGTGTCACAACTCATTTCATCTGGCAGATAATAACCACAACAACAACACTGCTCTGAGGACATTACTTGGGTATCAAAAGGACTCGGCGTGTTTTCTTCGCCTTTCATGACTCCCATATAGGTTCGGTTCTGTCCCCTGTGTACTGTTAAAGGCGCAAAAGAAAGTTCAGAGGAAGTTGAGCCTTCATCTTCTTCTCAGCCACCCATGGAAATAATCATTTGAAAATCCCTGCCCACACAAATCCTACTATTATTACTTATTCATCAGAAATCTTTCATCAAAAATATCAATATACAGGATCAAAAAAATTATGATTTCGTTGTAATCGCATTTACTGTCCATGTTTGTTTATGTTTCTGTTCAGAAGATAGGAATACATAACAGATGATGTGACGTAGGCCTCCGTATGGTGCTGAGATGCTCAGGGTAGTGGGTGGAGTGTGTGTTGGAGGTTGGGGATATGACTGATGGCTGCAAAGATA
The DNA here is from genome assembly GCF_900700415.2 of Clupea harengus. Taxonomy (NCBI): domain Eukaryota; kingdom Metazoa; phylum Chordata; class Actinopteri; order Clupeiformes; family Clupeidae; genus Clupea; species Clupea harengus. The sequence goes on along the minus strand of NC_045163.1, from coordinate 5,331,586 downwards.
AGTGCAGCTCTGCTCTATCTGGTGAAATACACCTCACCAACTCACTCGTTCACTCCTTGCTTCTCTCTCTCACACACGCACGCACACACACACACACACACACACACACACACACACACACACACGCCAGCGCCAGCGCCAGCGCCAGCGCCAGCTCAGCCGGTGTAAGCCATCCTTGCCTGACGGCATCCAAGCAAAGGTGCCGAAAACCTGTGCCATTGAGCTCTCACCAATTCTTCACTCACTCTTTTTCCGGATTCCTACCAGTCTTCCACCATACCCACCCTTTGGGGAGCCACAACAGTAATCTCACTGCCCAAAAAACCCAGACCAGTGAACTTTATGCCCCATTGCCCTAACATCCATAATAATGAAGTGCCTGTAGAAACTGCTGCTACAAATGTCAACCAACAACTGGACCCCTTCCAATTTGCCTACAGGGCCAAGGGGGGCACAGAGGATGCTGTGGCCTGCCTGCTGCACCACGTCCTCCTCCAGCATCTGGATTCCCCAGGTGACTTCACCAGGATCCTCTTTGTGGGTTACAGCTCTGCTTTTATTACCATGCAAAGGCACCTGATGATCCGGAAGCTTCAACAGCCCATCCTGACCAAAGAGTACATTAAAAAAAAATCAATGTTTCATAAACTTAAAGAATATCGCCATAAACGTATGTCGGCCCCCATCTCCCCCTACTGTTGAACCAGAGTATTGTCCAACCCACCCTGCTCTACTTGTCCACCTGTTTCTTCAACATGCTCACTGTCACTAACCGTGTCAACTTACGCACATAGCCAACACAGCTGCTCAGATAATAGGTCTCCCTACACCCAACCTCTCAGAGCTCAATTGTAAGGCCATCAAACATTGCAATTACAATAGCACAGGACATCACATACCCACTCAGCTGGCACTTCACTTTAATGCCCTCTGGGTGTGTGGACGGGTCCCTGATGCAGAAGGGCTCACTCTGGCAAAAGCCTGGTACCCAGAGCCACAGCAGCACTAAACAGGGCTGAATGAACTATGAGTCTGAAGGAACTATGAGACTGAGGGAACTATAAGTCTGTTTTTCCTTTTGCCTGCTGTTGTTGTGTTC